>NC_041392.1:390789038-390860626 GCF_002162155.2 Triticum dicoccoides
GGTTGGCGCGCCCCCACCCTCGTGGACAGGGTGTTGGCCCCCTGGCCTTGATTTTTTCGCCAGTATTTTTTTATATATTCCAAAAATAATCTCGGTTCATTTTTCAGGTCATTCCAAGAACTTTTATTTCTGCACAAAAATAACACCATGGCAATTCTGCAAAAAACAGCGTCAGTCTGGGTTAGTTCCATTCAAATCATGCAAGTTAGAGTCCAAAACAAGGGCAAACGTGTTTGGAAAAGTAGATACGTTGGAGACGTATCATGGTCATCCCCGGTAAGTATCCCGATTATTGTCACTTCGGGGTTAACGGATCATAACACATAATAGGTGACTATTGACTTGCAAAATAGGATCAAGAACTCACATGTATTCATGGAAACATAATAGGTTGTAACATCCCTAGCCTTGCTATGCACTTGCACTAGCATGGTTGTTGCATCATGTCTAAATTTCTTTCAAACTTGAAATGGGGATTATTCAAACCCTAGCACTAAATCAATCCATCTAGGCTTGATTAAAATCTTTTTCAATAAACCCAAAATGTCCCTAAGAAAAGTTCATGATTTTCTGGTTAAGGTGAAAACCTCTCCCAAAAATGATGAACATATTTTTAGCTCATCTTTGGATTTTTGAATTAACACAAAAGTATTGAATTGGAGCCGTTTAAATGCTATATATATATATTTTTTAAAGGTCCAAATATTCTGAAGTTATTTGTGGAGCCCTGAAATAATTCAGTTAACCTCCAAAATAATTTTCAGAATTATCTAAAATGATTTAGTTCCTAAACTAAATCATAACAAAGAAAACAAAATAGTAAAAGAAAAAAACAGGAAAAGGAAAAGACTTACCTGTCGCTCACCTGACATGGCCCAGCACGGCCCAGCCCACCAGGGCTAGGCGCCAATCGTCTCCTTCCTTGCTAGGAGGACGACGGCGTGGCGCACGCACAGGAGGCGAAGCCACCTCCTGCTTCCACTTCCTGCTGCCTCCCTCGTCCTCACTCGAGCGCCACGGAGACGCCCGCAACCCCCTGGTCACTCTCCCCCTCTCTCCCATGCCTATCCCTCGTCTGTCCCCCTTCCCCGAGCACCACCGAGCGAAGCTCGTCGCCGCCTCTCACCGTGGCCATAGCTACTGCCCACGCCGAGCCCCGTTGCCGTGTCCAACTGGTCCGCCGTCGAGCACCGCCTCACCAAGACGAAGGTCACATCGCCGGACTCCCTGTGACGACGCCTCCGAGCTCGTCACCACCGCATCTGCCGCCGGACTTCGCCCGTTGATCTGCGTCGTCCTGTGCCTCCCCGAGCTCAACGACGGCGTCGTTCGAATCTCTGTGAGCCCCGCCGTCATCTCCCCCTTCTCCCTTGTCCTGCCGTGCCCTCTAGCTCCCTTGCCGCAAGAGCCGAAGCTCGGCTCCGCCTTTGCCGCAGAACACATGCTCCCCGTGCTCCGTTCACTACCGTCGTGCAACGGGCGCGCCCTAGAGCACCCCTGGCGCTGCCGTGCAGCACAGGCAGCTTGGTAGCGAGCCCTGGCGCAGCACCCGCACATCACCGAGCTCCGCCGCCGCATATGCTCGCCTCCGCCACCGCTACACGCCATCCCCGGCATCCTCACGACCACCCTTAGACGTGTCGCACTGCGGGCATTCCATAGAACCCATCCGTGCGGCCATCCGACGCAGGAAACGGCCGGCCGGAGAGTCGCCGCCGCACTGTAAGGTCGCCGGCCCTTAATCCGGCGACGCTGACGTGGCACGATTAGTTAGGGTTAATGACGCAGTTAGTAACACCCTGGGACACAGACAGCCGGGCCCCACTGCCTAACTAACCGGCTAACTAAGCAAGATTAAGATTAATCTAATTACAGTGGGCCCACGTGTCAGCTTTGACTATGCTGATGTGGGCGTTGACCCGACCCCACCTGTTTGTGACCTAGGCAGCACTGGGTCACTGACCAGTGGGCCCACTGGCCAGGTTTGACCAGGACGGCTCCTGTTGACCTGCTGACGTCAGTATGACCTAATGTTGATGCAGTAATACATTTTCTGGATTTATTAATAATCAGTAAATTCTAGAAAATGCCCAAAACTTCTAAAAATCATAGAAAATTATCTATAACTCCAAATAAGATAAATTATATATGAAAAATGATCAGAAAAATCCAATCTATCCATCCGTACCATTTTCATGCACGTTAGAACAACTTATAGCTACTGTTTAGGACAAATAATGTAAATGGCATTTGACTATCCACATATGGAGTTTGAATTTGAATGTTGAATTCAAATCAACTTCATTTAACATGTTGCTAGTTGCATTATCTCAAATCACAGCATTTTGACATGTTATGATCATGCATCATATTGTGCATTGCATTGATTGTGCTTCCTTCTCTGTTGCCGGTAATTGCCCCCTCTCGATAGACGTGGTTTCGACGACGAGTTCGATGACACCGATGAAGAGCTATACTATCTTCAGAAGTGCCAGGCAAGCAAAACCCCCTTGTTCATTCCGATACAATCCCACTCTCTCACTCCTGCTCTCTTTTACTGCATTAGGACAACAATGATTCAATTGTTACATGCTGCGGTAGTTGAACCCCTTTCCTCTGCATAACCTGTCATTGCCATAGTAAATAGATGAAACCCACTAGCATGAGTAGGAGTTGTTTGAGCCATGATGTGCCTACTCATTCATGCTTGTTGTCATGCCTGCTACTGCTTAGAGTTGAGTCAGGTCTGATTCATCGGGGATGAATTGGAATGTGGTGAACACGTCCTACTGTTGAGAGCTAAGTGTGTGAACATGTTTTGGTAAAGGTAGTGGTGAGAGGCCATGTAGGAGTACATGATGGGTTGTCTCATTGCAGCCATCCTCAGGAACTGAGTTCTATGTTTGTGATCCATGAACAGTTACTACCACACATTGGGTTCTGGTAACTTGGCCCCTCTCGTCTTATTAATCAACTCGATCTCTGTCCAGGAGTTGCAACTAGTTTCTGGTGTTTGTAGGTAGTGTTAGTAGTCTACCAAGTGGCACCCGGTACAGGTGGGCTTGGGACAGACTAGGCACAGTGGCACGGTGTACCAAGTGGCACCCGGATGGTGGGCTTGGGAACCCTGCACACATCATTTGGGGCCGTGAGCAACACCCCGGTCGGATCTCCTTGCGGATGGAACCCGAATAGGCGATAAACCTAGACTAGAGACTTGTTGGCTAGTCAGGTCATGGCCGACTCCCTCGCCCGGCTTCCGCTTAGAGGTTGCCGAGGTACATGATGTGTACAGGGCTATAAGTGGCGAGAGCGTGTGTGAAGAAGTACACCCTGCAGGGTTATCATTATCTATTCGAATAGTCAGATTCCTCGGATATGGGAACTTGGACCCCTTGCATAGTTGATAGACAAGTGAAAGTGGATACTCTAAAATGTGCAAGATAAGTGTGAGTGCTATGGATGGCGTTCTCGTAGGGAGACGGGAGCGGATCCATAGTGGTGTATTGGTATGGTGAATTTGTGGACTCGTGTGCGCCACCTCAAAAGAGTTACTTGCAATCGTAGTTCAGGTTAGCCACCGAGTCAAAGCTGGCTTGCTGTAGTTAACTCCACCACCCCTTTCTTGATACCGATGCATATGTAGATAGTTCTGATGTAAGTCTTGCTGGGTACATTTGTACTCACGTTTGCTTATTTTATGTTTTGCAGAGAGACTTCAGTCTCGCTAGTAGTTCCGTGTGGACTTTGACGTATAGCTTGATACCTCAGTTACGATCTTGTGCCCTCGGCCGGATCTTGTAGATAGTCAGGCTTCTCAGCCTTTTTCATTTGTAGATGTCTGTACTCAGACAAGTTAAGCTTCCGCTTGTGCTTTGACTTGTATGCTCTGAATGTTGGGTCATGAGACCCATGTTTGTAATATCTCGCTCCTCGGAGCCTAATGAATAAATGCTATGAGTCATAGAGTCTTGTTGTGATGCGATGTTGTATTGCACATATTGAGCATATTGTGTGTATGACTGAAATGCTTGGTATGTGTGGGATCGGACAACCGAGTTGTTTATCCTTGGTAGCCTCTGTTATGGGGAAATGTAGTCTTGTGCTTCCATGAGCCATAGTAGTCCGCTACAGCCCGGTTCACCGGAGTCCTGCTAGCCCAGCACTACTGCTCCAGAACACTTGACTGGCCGGCATGTGATTCACTTCGTTCCTGTGTCTGTCCCTTCGGGGAAATGTCACACGGTGACATCCGGAGTCCTGCCTAGCCTGCTACAGCCCGGGTTCCCGGAGTCCTGTTAGCCCAGTGCTACAGACCGGATTCGCACGCTGCTGACCGACATGCTCGATGTTGATTCATGTATGCCTGTCCCCATAAGTTAGTGCCACTTTGGGTTCATGACTAGTCATGTCGGCCCGGGTTCTCTGTCATATGGATGCTAGCGACACTATCATATACGTGAGCCAAAAGGTGCAAATGGTCCCGGGCCATGGTAAGGCGTCACCCGTGGGAATACCGTGCGTGAGGCCGCAAAGTGATATGAGGTGTTACCGGCTAGATTGATGTGACTTGGAATCGGGGTCCTGACAGCTTTAGTATTAGAGCCTGACTGCCTGTAGGATTACCAATCCAACCAGTCGAAGTTGTGTCTAGAAATGCTTTAGTTATGTAAGGGAATTGATTGTGGAAGGGAACGTAAGGCTCTTTTACTCCTTTACCTTATGCCCTTCTGATCTGAGTCAACCTCTTCTTTTCTACGGGGTTAAGAACTAGGCTTCTCTTCTATCTCTCAGGATGACGTGTTACTAAACCGTATTTGCCTAGGATTGTTGAGTTCAAGCCTCAGTTCAGTTCCTACTACTTCCATATGTTCATAGCTGGCCTCAGAACCTTGATATTGTGATGTTGAGTGGTTATGCCACCATTTTGCAGGATGTCTCAAATCATTTTGAGCATTTACAGCCGTTATGCTGTCCGAGTCATCCCAGGTTTCTAAACTATCTAATGCATTTGCAAATTCTTCCTTCCTGTTCCCAATGTCCTTATGGTCAGTATAAGCACACTAACCGTCTGTTGAGGTACTCTTTGCCTTGACATATATGTTGTAACTAGTATTATGACCTAGGCATCTTAGAGGATCACCTGGTAATATGGCCATGTCTTGTGTTCCCAGTGTGATGATTCTAGCCACCATTCTCGAAAGCCTCCCGTGATGCCATTTAGTAGTAGGCATTCGATTTCTGGGTTCGTGAACCCGAGGTTCACCCTACTTACCTCATGTTGATAGTGTTGCTAGTTCCTTTAGGATATTAGTAACCTTTGCATTAGTCCTCGAGGTCCATGGTATTTCCTTCTTCCAAATACTATGAACCACTTATGGCAGAAGTTTGTTGGATCAAAAGATCGCAATAAGAGTGCTCTCGATGAATTCTCCGTTCTACCTTGTGACTCTGCCAGTCCTACCTTTCTGCATGGGTTGTCCGGAAGAAATGTTGAGCTTTGCTCGACATACTAATCTATGCATCCACAACTCAGGAAGTTATGTGTTCCTTTGAGTTGTCCCCCTTCAGTTATATTCCGACCTTCATCTATCAATTGATAGTCAAGAGTATGTGTGCGATCGTGTTCATCGATGCCTACTATTCTTGTGGTCTGTCAAGCCGTTCTATTTCAGAAGGAATAGGAGAAATAAACTCCAGAACCTCATCCATATCCAGGTTTGGGTCAAAGTAGTGGTATTCCGCAGATCAAATGCCAAACCAGCTTTTGTTCTGTTCTACCTTGGAGTATTACCCTATTTATGTAGAGAATATCATAGGAATTGCACCATCTCTTATGAATTCTTGATGCAGTGATACTTCTCACCATCATCATTCATTCCATGGTCCTTGTGTTGTTGTAACCGGAATGCCAAGAAGTGAATTGTTTTGTGTGAAATCAATACACCTAGCAACCACGTTGCTTGGTAGTTAATGGACAACAATCTCATTCTTAGTGTGTTGGTTATTCAATTATCATCCTGAGATTGATCGTGTTACCTAGTTCATTTTCCCTGGTGCACTCTTCGGTCAACGAGTTAGGATTGTATCAATCCCTCGCTCTTCTTGATCATATCGTCTTGCCCTGAAAAGCAAGATTGTTCTCGAGCTTAGTAACATATCGGTGGTTCATGATTTTCCGATTATCTTCTCGGAAGTATCACCAGGTTGTCCCCTGACTGTTATGTTGAGCTCGTGGTCAAGTTGCTTTTCCAATAAACCACCCCTTCTCCAAGAATCTGTGTTGGATATCCCTGAACTAGTTTGATAAGCTAAACAATAACTTGGAGAGTTGGAAGATGAAAGCTTCTCCGACTTAGTTCATCACTAAGGGATATCCTTGTGTGTGTGGGCGTTGAAGAAAGATGATATCTTCCTCAATTGATCCTCGTGATCAGTTGTCGGTGCTATTATCTTATCCAATCCTTGATTTGAGTGTGGGCTATCGTCAAATCAAATCAGAACCAACGATATTTGTAATGTTGTCTACTCGTGGTTGACTCCTCGAGCATACACCATTACATCTTTTGGTCTGACCACTACTATCACATTGTTCACATAATGGTGGAAGTCCAGTGATATGGAAATTCCGATGAGTTGCTGTTGAGCCCATCAGTAGCATCTTGTCTCCCCCATGATTCGTGTTAAAAATTGAGCTAGTGTTGGAAACTTTTGTAAGCATTGCCTTCGTGTTCCGCTCATGAGGTATATGTTTGGGTGGAAGAAGTGACTTTCTCCAAGTTCATGTGCATTAGGTGCAAGTTGCCGCCATGAATTTGAAAAAGTTTGTTTTGCTTCCTCTGGAATCATCCCAAGTTAGTCATGCATGTGCAAAGTATTCTATGGTTTGATAGACCGTTCATCTTCATTCTGTATGTATCCCTAGCACACGAAGCCACTGATTGATTTGTTCAAGGAGAAGAAGTTCCTTCTTAAGAATCATGACTTATGTTAGGACTTTGATATCCTCGATGATGGTTTCCACCTGAACTCGATAGTGTTTTGTTATAAGACTACTATGTGGTAATGCTTGTCTTGGACAACATGCTCACATGTATGTAGCAGAACCAACTCATGTTTTGGAGCCTGCTATCGTAGTTCATTTCCCAAGAATCTCGCAACGTCATCTCGTCGATTTGTGTTGCAACTCTTCTTTTCAGACATGTTGAGTATGAAGCATTCTGTTTCTAACAAGATCTGAATCTCAGGCAGATATGATGGTTGGAACATTCCCAACATTTGCATTTTGTTCCCAGCTTGCACCCCGTTGTGCCAATTTTCCATGGGCTGCCCTTCTCAGTAATTGATGTTCAGGATCATCTTTGAAAGTGGTCCTACCATGGGTCCCATCCATTTCTGATGATAGGCCAAAATCATCCATTACGTTGTCTTCAACAAGGTAGTCCACATCTTTCGTTCTAGTCCGAGTATGTCATCCTTTCGAACTCCTTCAAATGATCATTTGTGATTGCCTTAGGCTGGTATAAAGAGTTCCAATGATCTCAGTATGACAAGTAATTCTTTTGCCACTTGAGGGAATATATCTATGAGTCACCTTCTCTAAGGTGCTCTGTTATGGAATCATGGAAATTATTTCCTCGCTACTTTGAACTCTTGTACCATCTCACTCAAGCATGGAATTCTTGCCTACCAAATTGAACTTTCGTCATCTGTTTCCTTCCTTCCCACTTGACGTGAGTTAGCATCCCAGCTCATGAGATGTTTCAACGTCTCACTCCATGAGTTGATCTTGAGTTGCTCGTTCTTTGAGAAGATCGATTCCTGTAGAGTTTCTTTTGTCGTCACTGTGTTGGACAAAGATCTCGAATGTAAAGACGTCAAGATCAATTGAAGCAGTGAATCAACATCCTCGAGAAGGGAAAATGGATCATGAAGATTGTGATAGTTTTGTGACCCCCTTTCCTCTTACCTCACGTCTTGAATCTCGAGACGAGATTCTTGTGTAGTAGGGGAGAGTTGTAACATCCCTAGCTTTGCTATGCACTTGGACTAGCTTGGTTGTTGCATCATGTCTGAATTTCTTTTAAACTTGAAATAGGGATTGCTCAAACCCAAGCACTAAATCAATCCATCTAGGCTTGATTAAAATCTTTTTCAATAAACCCAAAATGTCCCTAAGAAAAGTTCATGATTTCTGGTTAAGGTGAAAACCTCTCCCAAAAATGATGAATATATTTTTAGGTCATCTTTGGATTTTTGAATTAACACAAAAGTATTGAATTGGAGCCGTTTAAATGCTATTTTTTTTAAAAGGTCCAAATATTCTGAAGTTATTTGTGGAGCCCTGAAATAATTCAGTTAACCTCCAAAATAATTTTCAGAATTATCTAAAATGATTTAGTTCCTAAACTAAATCAGAACAAAGAAAACAAAATAGTAAAAGAAAAAACAGGAAAAGGAAAAGACTTACCTGGCGCTCACCTGACATGGCCCAGGACGGCCCAGCCCACCAGAGCCAGGCGCCAGTCGTCTCCTTCCTTGCCAGGAGGACGACGGCATGGCGCATGCACATGAGGCGAAGCCACCTCCTACTGCCTCCCCCATCCTCACTCGAGCACCACGGAGACGCCCGCAACCCCCTGGTCACTCTCCCCCTCTCTCCCGTGCCTATCCCTCGTCTGTCCCCCTTCCCCGAGCACCACCGAGCGAAGCTCGTCGCCGCCGCTCACCGTCGCCGTAGCTACTGCCCACGCCGAGCCCTGTTGCCGTGTCCCACTGGTCCGCCGTCGAGCACCGCCTCACCAAGACGAAGGTCACATCGCTGGACTCCCTCTGACGACGCCTCTGAGCTCGTCACCGCCGCATCTGCCGCCGGACTTCGCCCATCGATCTGCGTCATCTAGTGCCTCCCCGAGCTCAACGACAGTGCCGTTCGAATCTCTGTGAGCCCCGTCGTCATCTCCCCCTTCTCCCCTCTCCTCCTGTGCCCTCTAGCTCCCTTGCCGCAAGAGCCGAAGCTCGGCTCCGCCATTGCCGCAGCACGCATGCTCCCCATGCTTTGTTCGCTGCCGTCGTGCAACGGGCGTGACCTAGAGCACCCCTGGCGCTGCCGTGCAGCACAGGAAGCTCGGTAGCGAGCCCTGACGTAGCACCCGCACACCACCGAGCTCCGCTGCCGCATATGCTCGCCTTCGCCACCGCTACACGCCATCCCCGGCATCCCCACGACCACCCCTGGACGTGCCGCACCGCGGACGTTCCATAGAACCCATCCGTGCGGCCATCCGTCGCAGGAAACGGCCGGCCGGCGAGTCGCCGCCGCACTGTAAGGTCGTCGGCCCTTAATCCGGCGATGCTGATGTGGGACGATTAGTTAGGGTTAATGACGCAGTTAGTAACACCCTGGGACACAGACAGCCGGGCCCCACTGCCTAACTAACCGGCTAACTAAGCAAGATTAAGATTAATCCAATTACAGTGGGCCCACGTGTCAGCTTTGACTATGCTGATGTGGGCGTTGACCCGACCCCACCTGTCTGTGACCTAGGCAGCACTGGGTCACTGACCAGTGGGCCCATTGGCCAGGTTTGACCAGGACGGCTCCTCTTGACCTGCTAACGTCAGTATGACCTAATGCTGATGCAGTAATACATTTTCTGGATTTATTAATAATCACTAAATTCTAGAAAATGCCCAAAACTTCTAAAAATCATAGAAAATTATCTATAACTCCAAATAAGATAAATTATATATGAAAAATGATCAGAAAAATCCAATCTATCCATCCGTACCATTTTCATGCATGTTAGAACAACTTATAGCTACTATTTAGGACAAATAATGTAAATGGCATTTGACTATCCACAGATGGAGTTTGAATTTGAATGTTGAATTCAAATCAACTTCATTTAACATGTTGCTAGTTGCATTAACTCAAATCACAGCATTTTGACATGTTATGATCATGCATCATATTGTGCATTGCATTGATTGTGCTTCCTTCTCTATTGCCGGTAATTGCCCCCTCTCGATAGACGTGGTTTCGACGACGAGTTCGATGACACCGATGAAGAGCTATACTATCTTCAGAAGTGCCAGGCAAGCAAAACCCCCTTGTTCATTCTGATACAATCCCACTCTCTCACTCCTACTCTCTTTTACTGCAGTAGGACAACAACGATTCAATTGTTACATGCTGCGATAGTTGAACCCCTTTCCTCTGCATGACCTGTCATTGCCCTAGTAAATAGATGAAACCCACTAGCATGAGTAGGAGTTGTTTGAGCCATGATGTGCCTACTCATTCATGCTTGTTGTCATGCCTGCTACTGCTTAGAGTTGAGTCAGGTCTGATTCATCGGGGATGAATTGGAATGTGGTGAACACGTCCTACTGTTGAGAGCTAAGTGTGTGAACACGTTTTGGTAAAGGTAGTGGTGAGAGGCCATGTAGGAGTACATGATGGGTTGTCTCATTGCAGCCATCCTCAGGAACTGAGTTCTATGTTTGTGATCCATGAACAGTTACTACCACACATTGGGTTCCGGTAACTCGGCCCCTCTCGGCTTATTAATCAACTCGATCTCTGTCCAGGAGTTGCAACTAGTTTCTGGTGTTTGTAGGTAGTGTTAGTAGTCTACCAAGTGGCACCCGGTACAGGTGGGCTTGGGACAGACTAGGCACAGTGGCACGGTGTACCAAGTGGCACCCGGATGGTGGGCTTGGGAACCCTGCACACATCGTTTGGGGCCGTGAGCGACACCCCGGCCGGATCTCCTTGCGGATGGAACCCGAATAGGTGATAAACATGGACTAGAGACCTGTTAGTTAGTCAGGTCGTGGCCGACTCCCTCGCCCGGCTTTCCCTTGAAGGTTTCCGAGGTACATGACGTGTACAGGGCGATAAGTGGCGAGAGCGTGTGTGAAGAAGTACACCCCTGCAGGGTTATCATTATCTATTTGAATAGCCGGATTCCTCGGATATGGAAACTTGGACCCCTTGCATAGTTCATAGACAAGTGAAAGTGGATACTCTAAAATGCGCAAGATAAGTGTGAGTGCTATGGATGGCGTTCTCGTAGGGAGACGAGAGCGGATCCATAGTGGTGTATTGGTATGGTGAATTTGTGGACTCGTGTGCGCCACCTCGAAAGAGTTACTTGCAGTAGTAGTTCAGGTTAGCCACCGAGCCAAAGCTGGCTTGCTGAAGTTAACTCCACCACCCCTTTGTTTATACCGATGCATATGTAGATAGTTCTGATGTAAGTCTTGCTGGGTACATTTGTACTCGCGTTTGCTTATTTTATGTTTTGCAGAGAGACTTCAGTCTCGCTAGTAGTTCTGCGTGGACTTCGACGTTTAGCTTGATACCTCAACTACGATCTTGTGCCCTCGGCAGGATCTTGTAGATAGTCAGGCTTCTCAGCCTTTTTCATTTGTAGATGTCTGTACTCAGACAAGTTAAGCTTCCACTTGTGCTTGGACTTGTATGCTCTGAATGTTGGATCATGAGACCCATGTTTGTAATATCTCGCTCCTCGGAGCCTAATGAATAAATGCTATGAGTCGTAGCGTCTTGTTGTGATGCCATGTTGTATTGCACATATTGAGCATATTGTGTGTATGATTGAAATGCTTGGTATGTGTGGGATCCGACAACCTAGTTTTTTATCCTTGGTAGCCTCTCTTATGGGGAAATGTAGTCTTGTGCTTCCATGAGCCATAGTAGTCCGCTACAGCCCGGTTCACCGGAGTCCTGCTAGCCCAGCACTACTGCTCCGGAACACTTGACTGGCCGGCATGTGATTCACTTCGTTCCTGTGTCTGTCCCTTCGGGGAAATGTCACGCGGTGACATCCGGAGTCCTGCCTAGCCTGCTATAGCCCAGGTTCCCGGAGTCTTGTTAGCCCAGTGCTACAGCCCGGATTCGCATGCTGCTAACTGACATGCTCGATGTTGATTCATGTATGCCTGTCCCCGTAAGTTAGTGCCACTTTGGGTTCATGACTAGTCATGTCGGCCCGGGTTCTCTGTCATATGGATGCTAGCGACACTATCATATACGTGAGCCAAAAGGCGCAAACGGTCCCGGGCCATGGTAAGGCGTCACCCGTGGGAATACAGTGCGTGAGGCCGCAAAGTGATACGAGGTGTTACCGGCTAGATCGATGTGACTTGGAATCGGGGTCCTGACATAGGTTCAGTTCTAAAATCATGGCACTCGGGCCCTAATGACAAGCATTAAGCATAGCAAAGTCATAGCAACATGAATCTCAGAACATAGTGGATACTAGGGATCAAACCCTAACAAAACTAACTCGATTACATGATAAATCTTATCCAACCCATCACCGTCTAGCAAGCCTATGATGGAATTACTCACACACAGCGGTCAGCATCATGAAATTGGTGATGGAGGAAGGTTGATGATGACGATGGTGATGGATTCCCCTCTCTTGAGCCCCGAACGGACTCCAAATCAGCCCTCCCGAGAGAGGTTAGGGCTTGGCAATGGCTCCGTATCGTAATACACAATGAATCCTTCTCCTTGATTTTTTCTCCCCAAACGTCAATATATAGAGTTGGAGTTTAGGTTGGTGGAGCATCAGGGAGCCCACACGGCAGGGGGTGCGCCCCGGGGGGTGGGCGTGCCCCCACCCTCATGGACTGGGTGTGGCCTCCCTGACGTTGACTCTTTCGCCAGTATTTTTTATATATTCCAAAAATATTCTCCATGAAGTTTTCAGGTCATTCCGAGAACTTTTATTTCTGCACAAAAACAACACCATGGCAATTCTGCTGAAAACAGCGTCAGTCCGGGTTAGTTCCATTCAAATCATGCAATTTAGAGTCCAAAAGAAGGTCAAAAGTGTTTGGAAAAGTAGATACAATGGAGACATATCACTATACGAGTCCAACATGGTAAAAATTACTAGTACTAGTAAGTAGTACTACAATGAAAGAGAAGCCAAGAGGGTTAAAACATATAATACTAAATTGTAGTACTAGTACAGTAAACATGTGCTAGTCAAGAAAAGAAAATTACTAACAAGTACTACTACTCTAACACACAACAATGAGAAAATGGAATACCTGGGTAGATGGTGACGGTCCGATCATGGTAGGTTGTGTGACCATGTTGCACATCAGTGGTACCATGGGTAACGACTACTAAGATAGTTGATCCCAATATGCGAAAGTCAGCTGCATGGTTTAAGGTTAGACCGAATCGCAAATGATGGTTTGTGCATTCCGTTTGTAATCTCCCGTATCGTAGGTGGCACACCCTGATTTTCATGCCACAACACTTACGCTAATAAATCATGATAAAATGTGGTTTGGAAAAACTTTTGAGTGTTTTAGACTTTGCTTTGATGGGATTTTATCTGTTGTTTGCAAGTGCTCTAAAAATCAAATAAATCCTCCAACTCTTATACTGCTTCTCCTTGATCCAGAACTTTTCCCAATGACCATTCCATGTTTATAAGACATAATAGTATTTTCTTTAAAAATTAATTTGGCCAAAAAAGTATTTTCTAAATTAGGTTTTCCAAAAACCCCTGAGTTAGGGCTTGAACTACAAGTACTTAATTTGGGATGTGAAAAATCTTTCAAAAATTATGTTCGAATCTTATTATATATAGTACTCCCTAAAACCACAATTTTTTTATTTTAAAAGCTACTTTGATATTTTATTTAAATGATTTTTCATAAGACCAGAAATGGTCTTTAATAGGTTAAAATTATTTTAGAAAATTTAGGGAGACTCAGTGGACATATATTGTCCATATATATGAGTTTCAACACATGGTCATGACCAAAATATTGGACAAAAACCTCCAAAACTATTTCTACATATTTGAAGAATTTGAAATATTTCTATAAGAAATATTGTCAAATAAATCCAGGAAAATTTTACAAAGTCACAGATGCCTAACGTGATGATCTTGCCAAGTTTCATTCTCACAAAAATAGTTTTGGTACACAAAAGTGCCCCCAAACCCTATGTTACCAGATCCAAATTTCAGCAACTCTACATGCCAATTGTCTCCTTTTGATCTCATATTTTTTTAAATGCTATAATCTCCAAATTATGACACTAGACCTTGGGAAACCCATTTCTGTTGATTTCTAGGGTTTACAAAAGTTGCATTGGCCACTTTCTCCATTTGACCTAAGAATTTGTGGGCACTACAAATTCCTGATGCCACTCACTCCTGTTAAGTCTCAAAGCAAGTTGAGCACATTAGATAGCCCAAACCACCATCAAACACCTTCTGGCAGAATTTCAAAATGCATGTTTCAACCCCTTCCACTAATCTCCATGAGCTGAATCTTTTCCCACAACCTCATCTGGTCCTCCTCTAACTGTTGCATGCTCTGCTGCCCAAGGAGAAATGATTAAGGGGGCAGAGACCCATTTTTTCAATCTATACAACAATAATTCCCTCTCTCTCCACCTCCACTCTCTTCCAGAGAGCACACAAGGCATCCAATGCCACTTTCCCATTGTTGACTCCTCGCTACAACTTCCAGACACAAGTGGATGTGCTGGTGCGTGAAAAAGCCGCGGATGTGGCCAAAGACACGCTCTGGAGTACGAGGTAGAGCAGGTGACCGTTGACGCCATGTCCGCCGACCACGTCGAGCCTTCCCCTCGCGCTAGTCGAGGCCCTTGATGTCCGAAACTCGATCACCGTGCATGCCCCCTTCTCTCTCCCTCTCTCTGACCTCCCGCGGCGCGAGCCGAGAGCTGCCCAGCTCGGCCTATGCGCGCGTGAGGCCGTGGCTCCACCCGGAGCTCGCCCCGCTCTCTCTCCCTTTCCTGCACCTATCACCATGCCCACGAATGCCGCAAACAGCCCCTAGCCTCCTCCCGTGGCCTCCACGGCCATCTCCACGGGCGCCCGTAGGCCACGTCAACGGTGAGCCGTGGCCTCGCTATATAAGGCCGCCCAGGTCTTCCTATGGATCGCTTTTGCTCTCTTTCTCCCAGCGACCCCCTGACCAACCTGCATCTCCTCCCAAGCCATCCAACCTCGTCCCTGGCAGGAGCCGAGCTGCCGACCATCGCCTAAATTCTCGTCGTACGAGTCCCCTCCCCTCCACCTATAGGTTTCATTGCATCACCACTAGCCCCATGAAGCTCCCCCGCACTCCGGTTACTCCTCACGATGGCCGGAGCACCGTGCGCACCATCACCGTCGGCCATGTCTGCCACAGACGACGCTCTCCTTGACCTGGTCTTCCCCGGCATGCCTGTGACCCGTGGCTGGAAGTGCCTCTCTGTGCTGGTCACGCCGGTTGGCAGAACGTCGCCGGAGGCGCCCTGTAGCCCCGCCAATCGCTGTCGGGAGCTGCTCCTCCCCGTGGCCAGGTCATGCACGAGAGGTTGAAGACAGCCTGCCGCTAGGCCCTGCATGCCAATGACCCAGCAGGCGGGCCCGTCCGTTTAAGTGGGGACGTCCTTCGCCGGATCCACTCACCCCGCGTGAAGGTGCACTTCCGTCAAGACGCCTTCGACGTAGCCCCCATCGCACGCGCGGTTGGGCAGTTGGGCCGGCCCACTGCTATCTTCTGCCCGGTGCACAAGTGAGTGTGTTGTTTTCGAAAACGGATTGGTTTAAGTTGTGTCCGTTACTCCAACCAAACATGCGCAACCACTCTACCCTTATATGGGAAAGGGCATTATTGATTACCTAGTTCATGCTAGCATGGATGCCTGCATTACTAGTGACAGGAGTGGTTTGGTCACTCTCGGGACGGGGTTATGCTTGGATAGGCGGCCATGACTGTTTTTAAAGGGCACCGGACACACCGTTGGTACGCCCTTGCTTGTGATATGTGATGAATAAGGGAGCGTGGCTCCACAAAGTTTATTAGGTGACAATGTTTGGCATGGGGGCTATTACCAATCGAGTGGACTCTATGTTAGTCACGGCTAGGGAAAGGTAGTGATCGGCTTCTTACCCCAGGTACTTGAGGTACGGCGGGTCGTGGATGACACGGAAGTTCCCGAGATCTTGTGGGTAAAGTGTGCAACCTCTGTAGAGTGTCAAACTACTCGAATAGCCGTGTCCACAGTCAAGGACAGTTGGATAACCGCTCTTGGGCTACGTCCATTGTTTATGGAACCTGGTGTGTGTGTGTGTGTGGATAAAACTACTTGAGTCGAGTCAAATGACTCGACACATTGATTAAGTTGAAGTTGATCTAAACTATGATTATGTTGATATCTGTAACCTGTTCACACGGATATCTCAATGCTTATGATGCATACTTTACAAGTTGATGGACATATCATTGATGTCACACCCTAGCTAGTTCATGCATTAGAGTGTTGCATCATGTGTAAATTTCTAGAAAACTAAAATGGGGATGACAGAACCCCCAGCACCCCCCTAGAACAACTAGGGTTACTAAAAACTTTTCCAATGAACCTGAAATGCCCTTCTAAAAAGTCCACCCTTTTTTCTTGGGTTAAAACCTTTGACAAAAATAGTGCACATTTTTCTAGGACATCCTAAGGTCATTGGATTAATTCATATAGTATTTGCATTTGGGCATTTAAATGCTATAAAATAATTTAAATGCCCAAATAATCCTGAAAGTAATTTTAGGTTGTTGAGAATATTTTCAAATGTGCCTCTGATTATTTCCAGGGTTTTTCTAAATGAAATAGTATTTTTACTATTCCAAAACACAAAACAGAATAAATAAAAACAGAAAAAGAGAGAGAAAGGGACTAACCTGGCTAAACCCCCCAGCCAGCCCACCTGGCGGCCCAGCACTGTGCTGGCCCATGGCCACTCAGCTGCTTCCTCTCGCCACGCAGGCAGGCAGGGAGGTGAGCGCCGGCGTGCCTGGGCTTGCCACGGCGCCACCTGCTTGCCGCCCGCGCCCCTGGACGCCTGGACGACCTCCACGTCGTCGCCCCAACCCCGCAGACCTCTCCATTCACCCCCAATGCCTCTCCCTCGCCCTCTCCCACCATGGCCGACGCCTCTGCCGCCGCACCGTCGCTGTAGCCGCACCCTCTGTCATCCTTGTGCTGCGCCGTCGTGTCCACGAGCTCCGCCTTCATCGACTACATCAAGCAGGCCGAGCCCCGAGCGCTCTCCCGCTCTAGAATCGCCCCGACCTCGTCTTCCCCAACTCCGGCCACCAGAGATTCCCTTCACCGTCCCCACCGCATCAGCTCGCCCCCGACCTCGCTGACTACCTTGTCGTGACCCCCGTGAGCTCAGCCATCTCCCCATCCTCTCCGTTTCCTCTTTTGCACTCCGTAGCAACTGCACCATGCTCACCCGCACGCGCCACCATCCGCGCTCGTCACCGGCGATGCTCCGGTGACCATTTGGTCCCGGGCAAGCGCCCAACACGCTCCCCGCATTGCGTAGAGCCCCCGTAGCACCTCGCCGCGCTCATTTGTGCTCCATAGCCTCATCCCCACTTGCACCCGAGCTTCGGCCACCGCCAAGCTCGTCGTCGGCGCCACACCGGCCACTCCCCGGCCGCTCCACCACCCTGGTTGGATGCGGACGAGCGTCCGCATCCCATAGCTGTGCTCCATGCACCGAATGGCGCCTTGCCGGTGAAACCCGCGCTGCTCCGCCGCGTCTGGCCTCGCCGGCGGCTAAACACCGGCGTGTTTGACCCTGTTTGACCCCGTGTGGGCCCAGGTTGACCTCCCCTGAGTCGCTGACGTGTGGGCCATGCCCCTGTCTAATTAGAATTAGTTTAATTAACACTAATTATTTTAGTTAACAGTTTGACTCACTGACATGTGGGCCCAGGGCCTAACTAACCTAGTTTAGTGCTAACGAAACACTAACTAACTCTATTAGTTAGTTGTGACACTGACAGGTGGGCCCACCAGTCATGTTTGACCTGGGCTGGCGCCTTTGACCCACTGACGTCACACTAACGCCAGGCTGACACAGTAGATCCTTTTCTGGATTTATTCTTATATAGGAAATTCCAGAAAATAACCAAAACTTCTAAAATTCATAACTTTTAATCTATAACTCCAAATGCAAAGATTTATATATGAAATTTGATCAGAAAAATTCAATCTTCCCATCTGTAATGGTTTCATGCATGACAAAACACTTTAACCTTGCTGTTTAGGTGAAACAAGATAATACACTTATAATGCTTAATAACATAATCTCCCATTTGAATCTTTGATTCAAATGGAGCCAATTCAACTTGTTTCACATTGCACTAGGCAGGACACCTCATTTTTCCATGTCATAGCATGAATCATATTGTTGCATATTGCCATGTGATGGTTGTATTCTATGGTGTCTTTCGTGGTAGGTTCCGCCTCTGAGGATATCTCCGAGTATCCAACTGAAGGGCAGTACCCTACTACTACTCCATCAGGCAAGCAGCCCCATTGATCATATCGATACAATCCCATGTTCTCGCTTCTGCTCTCACTTACTGCATTAAGACAATAGCGTTTCAAACTGCTGTGTGCTGCGGTAGTTGAACCCTTATCCTCTACATGACCTGTCATTGCCACAGTAACTAGATGAAACTCACTAGCATGTGTAGGAGTTGATTGAGCCATGTATGTGTTTCCTACCTTGCTATGCCTGCTATGCTTAGAGTTGTGTCAGGTCTGGTTCATCTGGGTGATGGGCTAGAGTGAAATGATTATGTCGGTATTGCGAGGGATGTGTTGAACATGTCTTGGTAAAGGTATCGATGAGAGGCCATGTAGGAGTACATGGTGGGTTGTTTCATTGAGGCCGTCCATAAGAACTGAGATCTGTATGCGTGATTTAAGATTCAGCTACTACCACACATTGGGCCCTGAAATATGACCCCACTCGACTTACTGACCTCTCTTGTCCTCTGTCCAGGAGTTGCAACTAGTTTCTGGTGTTTGTAGGTTATGTGTTGGCGGTCGTGCGTAGCGCTGACCCTAGGGGTGGGCTATGATGCGGTAGATACGCCGTGGCACGGTGTACCGAGTCGCCCGTTTGGTATCTCGGGAACCCTGCACACATCGTTTGGGGCCGTTGAGGACACACCGGCCGGATTTCCTTGCGGATGGAACCCGAATAGGCGATAAACCTAGACTAGAGACTTGTGCAGTTAGTCAGGTCATGGTCTACACCCACGTCGGCTTTCGCTTGAAGACTGCCGAGCACATGTCGTGTGCAGACGGTAAGTGGTGGAAAATGTGTGACGAAGTACACCCCTGCAGGGTATAAAACTATTCGAATAGCTGCGTCCACGGTAAAGGACTACTTGGTTGCCTATACAGTTCATTGAAAAGTTAATGGTTACTACTAAAAGACTCAAGATAAGTGTGAGTACCGAGGATGGCCCTCTCGTAGGATGACGAGGGAGGATCCCCGGTGGAGTATTCTGTTGGTTATTAGTGGACTCGTGTGTGGAAACTATTTTACGGTGGTGTCTCATAGGATAGCTTAGCCAAGAGTCAAAGCTGGCTTGATGCAATAACTCCACCACCTTCTTGAGAATGAGCATGTATAGTAGGTTCTGTTGTAAGACTTGCTGAGTACCTTTGTACACATGTTTCTTTAATTACTGTTTTCAGACGACAACACCGCCCCCTCCGATGGGTTTTATGTAGACCTCGACGTCGATGAGTAATTTGCCACCCAGGTGGTGATTCTGGCCATGGAGGGCCCTATGTAGATAGTCAGGCTTCGACAAGCCTTCTTTCTTTCTAGTGTCTGTATTCATACTATTTGCTTCCGCATGTGCTTGTATGCTTGTATGCTTGTATGACTTGAGTGTCGGGTCATGTGACCCCTACCTGTATGAACATGTTATGTATGGCTCTCCGGAGCCTTTAATTAAAGTACTTGAGTTGTAGAGTTTTGTTGTGATGCCATGTTGTATTTGCCCATATCGAGCATATTGTGTGTATGATTGAAATGCTTGGTATGTGTGGGATCCGAAAATCTAGTTGTTTATCCTCGGCAGCCTCTCTTATGGGGAAAATGTAGTCTAGTGCTCCTTGAGCCATAGTAGTCCGCTATAGTCCGGTTCACCGGAGACCTGCTAGCCTAGCACTTCTGCTCAGGACACTTGACTGGCCGGCATGTGTTTCACTTCATTCCTATGTCTGTCCCTTCGGGGAAATGTCACGTAGTGACATCCTGAGTCCTGCCTAGCCTGCTATAGCTCGGGTTCCCCGGAGTCCTGTTAGCCCAATGCTTCAGCCCGGATTCACTCGCTGATGACCGACATGCTCGATGTGATTCATGTATGCTTGTCCACATAGGTTAGTGCCGCTTTGGGTTCAAGACTAGCCATGTCGGCCCGGATTCTCTACCATATGGATGCTAGCGACACTATCATATACGTGAGCCAAAAGGCGCAAACGGTCCCGGGCCATGGTAAGGCGACACCCATGGGGATACCATGCATGAGGCCACAAAGTGATATGAGGTTTTACCGGCTAGATCGATGTGACTTTGAATCGGCGTCCTGACAGCGTTGGTATCAGAGCCGGACTGCCTGTAGGTTCGCTGAGCCAAACTGGTCGATGTCGAGTCTAGAAATGCTTTAGTTATATGTAGGGTATTTGATTGTGGGAGGGAACGTAAAGCTCTTTTACTCCTTTACCTTATGCCCTCTGATCTGAGTCATTCTCTTCTTTTTCTACGTGGATTAAGGACTAGGCTCTCTTCCTTCTATTAGGTTCACGTGTTACTAATCCGTAGTAGCTTATAGGATTGTTGTTACAAGCCTCAGTACAGTTTCTACTACTTTTAGTATGTTGTCAGTGAACCAGAACCTTGATATGATGTTGTTGAGTGGTATTGCAAACTATTGTGGATGTCTCAAATCTTTTTTCTGAGCATTTACAGTCGTTATGCTGTCTGATTTCTCCTAGGAAATTCTAATGCCTTTGCATTATTCTGTGCTTTCAGATGGCCACCCGTTACCAGAACCAAGTGGTTCGTCTGACCTGGTGCCTCAATGTACCCGGTCATACGGCCATGTTGGTTCGAGTGATGATCGAGTCAGGCTATCGGTGGTATCCGGAATATACCGTCGAGGAGTAGTTCTGAGACTTCAACCAGAGCTAGTACCTTTGTACCGTCAGGATATATCCCTCTTATCCTGGAGCCACTGAGCCCCTTCACTGTTCCTATGGACTTGGGGTCACTATTGAGATGTCTGTGCAGGATGCAGCTTACTCAATGATGACTATCATTCGAGCCAGGACTGCCTTGCTTCAGAACACCGATTTCCGCTACATGCCAGCCTCACTTCCTGGAGCACAGGGGTACTATCAGGCTTTGTACTATGACTCCACACATTAGGAGTCACTACTCCGCACCACTGCCGAGATGCTCGAGGATAAGGACCGTGAAAATCGGGCCTTGCGTATGGAGCTTTTCAACTCTCGTGCTGATCACTGGGCCACTTTGACTCGGTTTGCACCCGCGGTGCAGGCAGGATACATGGACCTGAGGGACCTATACCTTGTACGGTATGGATTGCCAGATTGTATGGAGTGGCATGATGTAGGAGGCATCACCCCTCCTCGTGGTCCCCGTCTGCCACTGTCTGTGGGACCAAGGCGACATCCGAGTCCCTATGCTCCGCAGGCTCCGCAGGACCGTCTGTTCCTAGATGATCATGTTCCACTTCCAGGCTTTGGTGGTGACTTTTATGAGGATTACTACGGATCCGTCTGAGCTAGTAGTAGTTTCACTAGTACTATAATAGTTGTATCCTCCACAGTACTTCGTGACCGTGGGATACGACTTGGTGTGTATCACGCTCCGGAGGTGTAGAAAAATAATGTATAGGAGCTTGGAATGCCTCCGATGAGATGTAATGTCTTTCACCGTAGTTGTACTCTAGCCTGGGCTTGTACTAAACTATGTATGATGTGTATGACCAATGGTATATATATGGCAGTTTCTATATTACCATGTCGTGCAATGAACATCTTAGCATTCCATGTTATCCATTACATTCTGCACTTCCTTGCCAAGTTTGTGCCATCCTTGTCTAAACCGTTGTCTTGTTTTTCCTAGGATGGTCAACACCAGAAGCAACCCTACTGCCCCGGAGCAGGGAGAAGCCAGTGCAGCTAGGGGTGAAAATCTGCCTCACCCGCCTTCTCTGGCTGATGTTATGCTGGAGGCGGAAAGAAACAAGCGTGAGACTAACCGCTTGCTAGAGCAGATTGAGCAGAACACTGCACGTCAATAGTGAAATGACTTGGTGTCAATCAATGACTTTATCAAGTTGTACCCACCAAAGTTTAATCATTCCGTCGAGCCCCTCGACGCGGATGACTGGCTTCGCAACATCAACCACAAGCTACGTTCTACCAACGTGGCCAAAGCTGATAAGGTTACCTATGCTGCCTACCACCTCGACGGCCCTGCTAGCCTTTGGTGGGAAAACTTTGAGGCTATGCGCCCGGTCGGTCAAATCACTACTTGGGCTGAATTCAGTGAGGCTTTCCGTGAGCAACACATCCCGGAAGGTCTCATAGATTGCAAGAGGGAAGAGTTCTGCAATTTTACCCAAGGCAGACTGACTATGGATGCATATAGTCATGAATTTGGTAATCTGGCACGATATGCTCGTGAAGAGGTATCCACCGACGCTAAGAAGCAGACAAGGTTCTGCAAGGGACTTAGCCCCGAGCTTCGCCGTGATCTTCGTCTACACGAGTGCACCTCCTTCCAGAAGTTGGTCAATAAGGCCATCAGTGCTGAGACAGGCCAGTCTGACTATGACGCTTCACGCAAGCACTCTCGTGATTTTGGCTCTTCATCCGGCTCTGGATCTCAGAAGCGCCGGGTGTGGATTCCTAGCACAGCGCTGCCACCCAGGTTCATTCCGAGGCCATCCTTTGAGGCGCCTCCCCCAACCAACAGTTTGCACCGCCTAAACCCTATGGTGGCCCCGCTGCAAGTGCTGCTCCACGCCCCAATGTTTGTGACATGTTTCAAGTGTGGAGAGCCGGGTCACTACATCCGAGAGTGTCCCCAGAACAACAACCCCAATCAGTCTAGAAAGTCCGTTGGCCGTGGTAAGCCAGCGGGAAAGACATTCTACGCCAAGCCAGCCACCACTGCACGTGGCCATGTCAACTATGTCTCAGCTAAGGAGGCTCATGATGATCCTAACATCGTCCTTGGTATGCTCCTTGTTAATTGCCATCCGGCATCTGTTCTTTTCGATACTGGAGCATCACATTCATTCATATCTGAGAGCTATGCTCGATTGCATAACACGACATTCTGTGACATGCCCACTTCCATGGTAATTCAAACTCCGGGTTCCAAATGGCAAACTTCTAGAGTAAGCCATGGGAATTAAATTCTTGTCGATAGACTTGTCTTCCTTGCATATTTAATAGCTCTCAAGTCCTCGGACATAAACATCATCTTGGGTATGGACTGGATGTCAGCTCATTATGCTAAGATTGATTGTTCCACTAGAACCGTTCAACTTACTCACCCATCGGGCAAGACAGTCAATGTCTTAACTCGAGTGGCCAAGCGCCAGCTTTACTCCCTAAATGCCAACCCCCTTCAAGACCTTGAAGATATTCCGGTAGTCCGAGACTTTCCGGATGTCTTTCCAGAAGAACTGCCAGGTGTTCCACCTGACAAGGATGTCGAGTTTGTGATAGACCTTGTTCCAGGAACCGTCCCAATTTCTAGAAGACCCTATAAGATGGCACCCTTAGAACTAGCCGAGCTTAAGAACCAACTCGATGAGTCCTTGAAAAAGGGTTTCATCCGTCCTAGTTCCTCTCCTTGGGCTTGCCCGGCCTCTTCGTCAAGAAGAAGGATGGAACGGATCGGATGGTTGTAGATTACCGACCTGTCAACTTGGTCACTATCAAGAACAAGTATCCGCTCCCCAGGATCAATGATCTGTATGACCAGCTCGCTAGATCCTCAGTCTTTTCCAAGATGAGTTTGAGGTTGGGCTACCATCAAATCAAAATCAGAAACAGGGACATTCCCAAAACGGCCTTTGTTACTCGCTATGGCCAATACGAGTACACCGTCATGTCCTTCGGTTTAACCAATGCCCCAGCCACCTTCTCTCGGTTAATGAACTCGGTCTTCATGGAGTATTTGGATAAATTCATTGTGGTATACCTCAATGATATACTCATCTACTCCAAGAATGAGGAGGAACATGCCGAACATCTAAGGCTGGTATTGACGAAACTTCGAGAACATCGCCTTTATGCCAAATTCTCCAAGTGTGAATTTTGGTTGCCATAAGTGACCTATCTAGGCCATGTAATCTCTAGTGAGGGTATTGCTATCAATCCCGAGTGAGTTCAAGCCGTCCTTGATTGGACTCCACCTGAAACGGTCAAGCAAGTTTGGAGCTTCCTTGGCTTAGCGAGCTATTGCCGCCGCTTCGTTGAGAATTTCTCCAAGGTTGCTAAACCTCTAACTGAACTCCTCAAGAAAGATAAAAAGTTCGAGTGGACCCCATAGTGCGAGTTCAGCTTTCAGGAACTGAAAAGATGCCTGACATCTCCTCCCGTACTGGTACCACCAGATTTCTCCAAGGACTTTATTATCTATTGCGACGCCTCGCGACAAGGACTAGGTTGCATACTCATGCAAGATCGTCAGGTAATTGCCTATGCCTCACGGCAATTACACCCCACGAGGAAAACTATCCCACACATGATCTAGAGCTTGCAGCTGTAGTCAATGCACTTAAAACTTGGCGACATTACCTTCTCGGTAATCATTGCGAGATCTTCACCGATCACCAAAGTTTAAAATATATCTTCACCCAACCAGATTTGAATCTTAGGCAAAGACGTTGGGTCGAGTTGATCTTGGATTACGACTTAGGAATAACTTACACCCCAGGCAAAGCCAATGTCATGGCAGATGCGCTAAGTCGTAAATCTTATTGTAACAACCTGATGTTACAACAAAGTCAACCACTTCTCCATGAGGAATTTCGTAAGCTTAATCTTCGCATTATTCCTCGAGGATTGCTATCCACCCTGGTGGTGAAGCCTAACCTTACGGATCAAATCATAGCTGCCCAGAAGCGTGATAAGGGCATATCCCGGATTAAGGAAAACATCGCTAGCGGAGTTGCTAAATGTTTTTCCATGGATGAGCGAGGTGTTGTTTTCTTTGAGAATCGCTTGGTGGTTCCCAAGAAACAACATCTACGCCAGTTGATTCTTAAGGAAGCTCATGATTCCCCTCTCACCATTCATCCCGGTAGTACTAAAATGTATCAACACCTACGCCAAAGGTTTTGGTGGACTAGGATGAAGAGAGAAATTGCTCAATACATTGCTAGTTGCGACGTCTGTCGTCATGTTAAAGCAGAGCATCAACGGCCTGCTGGCACCCTTCAACCTTTGGCTATTCCTGAGTGGAAATGGGATAAAATCAGTATGGATTTCATTACTGGGATTCCCAGGACCAAGAGAGGGAATAATGTCATCTTCGTCGTGATCGACCGTCTTTCCAAGGTGGCCCTCTTTCTACCTGTTCGTGAGAGTATCACCGCTAGCCAGCTAGCTGGCCTATACATCTCCCGAATAGTGTCTCTTCATGGTGTCCCATTGGAAATTAACTCAGACCGTGGGAGTCTCTTCACCTCTCGATTTTGGGAAAGTTTCCAAAATGCTATGGGAACTCGTCTCTCTTTTAGCACTGCCTTCCACCCCCAATCAAGTGGTCAAGTAGAGCGAGTAAATCAAATTCTGGAAGGTATGCTCCGAGCTTCTGTCATCTCATTCGGAATGGATTGGGAGAAATGCCTTCCACTCGCGGAGTTCGCTTATAACAATAGTTATCAAGCTAGCTTGGGCAAAGCTCCTTTCGAAGTTCTCTATGGACAAAAATGTCGAACGCCCCTTAACTGGTCAGAAACCGCGAAAAGACAACTCTTTGGCCCGGATATGATTCAGGAAGCAGAAGAGCAGGTTCGCGTTATTTGTGAGAAATTGAAAACAGCCCAATCTCATCAAAACAGCCAATATGACCGTAAACATAAGCTCATGACTTATGAAGTCGGCGAGAAGGCTTACCTTCGGGTCACTCCGTTAAAGGGAACCCATCGATTCAGTATCAAAGGCAAATTGGCTCTTCGTTACATTGGACCCTTTCGCATTCTTTCCAACTGAGGAGAAGTTGCCTACCAATTGCAACTACCTCCACATCTTTCCAGAGTTCACGATGTCTTCCACGTTTCTCAACTCAGGCGTTGCTTCACGGATCCTATCCGTGGAGTGGACCACGAAACGCTTGATCTACAAGATAATCTCTCTTATCGGGAATATCCCATTCATATCCTTGATCATGCCGAGCGTACCACTCGACGCCATAACATCAAGTTTCTCAAGGTTCAATGGTCACACCATTCAGAAAAGGAAGCCACTTGGGAAAGGGAGGATCGTCTTCGACTTGAGTACCCCACCTTCTTCCCAACGGATCCTAAATCTCGAGATGAGATTCTTTTGAGTGGGGGCGAGTTGTCACACCCTAGCTAGTTCATGCATTAGAGTGTTGCATCATGTGTAAATTTCCATAAAACTAAAATGGGGATGACAGAACCCCCAGCACCCCCTGGAACAACTAGGGTTACTAAAAACTTTTCCAATGAACCTGAAATGCCCTTCTAAAAAGTCCACCTTTTTTATTTTGGGTTAAAACCTTTGACAAAAATAGTGCACATTTTTTTAGGACATCCTAAGGTCATTGGATTAATCCATATAGTATATGCATCTGGGAATTTAAATGCTATAAAATAATTTAAATGCCCAAATAATCCTGAAAGTAATTTTAGGCTGTTGAGAATATTTTCAAATGTGCCTCTGATTATTTCCAGGGTTTTTCTAAATGAAATAGTATTTTTACTATTCCAAAACACAAAACAGAATAAATAAAAACAGAAAAAGAGAGAGGAAGGGACTAACCTGGCTAAACCCCCCCAGCCGGCCCACCTGGCGGCCCAGCATTGTGCTGGCCCATGGCCAGTCAGCTGCTTTCTCTCGCTAGGCAGGCAGGCAGGAAGGTGAGCATCAGCGTGCCTGGGCTTTCCATGGCACCACCTGCTTGCCGCCCGTGCCCCTGGACGCATTGACGACGTCCACGTCGTCACTCCGACACCGCAGACCTCTCCATTCACCCCAACGCCTCTCCCTCGCCCTCTCCCACCATGGCTGACGCCTCTGCCGCCACACCGTCGCCGTAGCCACGCCGTCCGTCATCCTCGCGCCGCGCCATCGTGTCCACGAGCTCCTCCGTCGTCGACTACGTCGAGCAGGCCGAGCCCCGAGCACTCGCCCGCTCTGGAATCGCCCCGACCTCGTCTTCCCCAACTCCGGCCACCGGAGATTCCCTTCACCATCCCCGCCACATCAGCTCGCCCCCGACCTCGCTGACTGCCTCGTCGCAACCCTCGTGAGCTCAGCCATCTCCCCATCCTCTCCGTTTCCTCTTTTGCACTCCGTAGCGACTACACCATGCTCACCCGCACGCGCCACCGCCGGCGATGCTCCGCTGAACATTTGGTCCCGGGCATGCACCCAATGCGCTCCCCGCATCGCATAGAGGCCCCGTAGCACCTCGTCGCGCTCATTTGCGTGCCACAGCCTCATCCCCACCTGCACCCGAGCTTCGGCCGCCGCCAAGCTCGTCGCCGGCGCCACTCCGGCCACTCCCCGGCCGTGCCACCACCCTGGTTGGATGCAGACGAGTGTCCGCATCCCGTAGTGGTGCTCTGCACACCGAACGGCGCCTTGTAGGTGAAACCCGCGCTGCTCCGCCACGTCTGGCCTCACCGGTGGCTAAACGCCGGCGAGTTTGACCCTGTTTGACCCTATGTGGGCCAAGGTTGACCTCCCCTGAGTCGCTGACGTGTGGGTCATGCCCCTATCTAATTAGAATTAGTTTAGTTAACACTAATTATTTTAGTTAACAGTATGACTCACTGACATGTGGGCCCAGGGCCTAACTAACCTAGTTTAGTGCTAATGAAACACTAACAAACTCTGTTAGTTAGTTGTGACACTGACAGATGGGGCCCGCTAGTCAGGTTTGACCTGGGCTGGCGCCTTTGACCCACTGACGTCACACTGACGCCAGGCTGATGCAGTAAATCCTTTTCTGGATTTATTCTTATATAGGAAATTCTAGAAAATAACCAAAACTTCTAAAATTCATAACTTTTAATTTATAACTCCAAATGCAAAGATTTATATACGAAATTTGATCAGAAAAATTCAATCTTCCTATAGGTAATGGTTTCATGCATGACAAAACACTTTAACTTGTTTCACATTGCATTAGGCAGGACACCTCATTTTGCCATGTCATAGCATGCATCATATTGTTGCATATTGCCATGTGATGATTGTATTCTATGGTGTCTTTCGTGGTAGGTTCTGCCTCCGAGGATATCTCCGAGTATCCAACTGAAGGGCAGTACCCTACTACTACTCCATCAGGCAAGCAGCCCCATTGATCATATCGATACAATCCCATGTTCTCGCTTTTGCTCTCACTTACTACATTAAGACAACAGCGTTTCAAACTGCGGTGTGCTGCGGTAGTTGAACCCTTATCCTCTACATGACCTGTCATTGCCACAGTACCTAGATGAAACCCACTAGCATGTGTAGGAGTTGATTGAGACATGTATGTGTTTCCTACCTTGCTATGCCTACTATGCTTAGAGTTGTGTCAGGTCTGATTCATCTGGGTGATGGGCTAGAGTGAAATGATTATGTCGGTAATGTGAGGGATGTGTTGAACATGTCTTGGTAAAGGTAACGATGAGATGCCATGTTGGAGTACATGGTGGGTTGTTTCATTGAGGCCGTCCATAAGAACTGAGATTTGTATGCGTGATTTAAGATTCAGCTACTACCACACATTAGGACCTGAAATATGACCCTTCTCAATTTACTGACCCATCTCATCCTCTGTCCAGGATTTGCAACTAGTTTCTGGTGTTTGTATGTTATGTGTTGCCAGCCGTGCATAGCGCTGACCCTAGGGGTGGGCTATGATGCGGTAGCGACACCATGGCACAGTGTACCGAGTCGCCCGTTTGGTGTCTCGGGAACCCTGCACACATCGTTTGGGGCTGTTGAGGACACCCTGGCCGGATTTCCTTATGGATGGAACCCGAATAGGCGATAAACCTGGACTAGAGACTTGTGCGGTTACTCAGGTCGTGGTCTACACCCATGTCGGCTTTCGCTTGAAGTCTGCCAAGCACATGTCTTGTGCATACGCTAAGTGGTGGAAACATGTATGACGAAGTACACCCCTGCAGGGTATAAAACTATTCGAATAGTCGCGTCCGCGGTAAAGGACTACTTGGTTGCCTATATAGTTCATAGACAAGTTAATGGTTACTACTAAAAGACTCAAGATAAGTGTGAGTACCGAGGATGGCCCTCTCGTAGGATGACAAGGGAGGATCCCCGATGGAGTATTGTGTTGGTGATTAGTGGACTCGTGTGTGGAAACTATTTTACAGTGGTGTCTCATAGGATAGCTTAGCCAAGAGTCAAAGCTAGCTTGCTGCAATAACTCCACCACCTTCTTGAGAATGAGCATGTATAGTAGGTTCTGTTGTAAGACTTGTTGAGTACCTTTGTACTCATGTTGCTTTAATTACTGTTTTCAGATGACAACACCGCCCCCTCCGATGGGTTTTATGTAGACCTCGACGTCGATGAGTAACTTGCCACCCAGGTGGTGATTCTGGCCATGGAGGGCCCTATGTAGATAGTCAGGCTTCGACAAGCCTTCTTTCTTTCTAGTGTCTGTACGCAGACTATTGGCTTCCGCATGTGCTTGTATGCTTGTATGCTTGTATGACTTGAGTGTCGGGTCATGTGACCCCTACCTGTATGAACATGTTATGTATGGCTCTCCGGAGCCTTTAATTAAAGTACTTGAGTTGTAGAGTTTTGTTGTGATGCCATGTTGTATTTGCGCATATCGAGCATATTATGTGTATGATTGAAATGCTTGGTATGTGTGGGATCCGACAATCTTGTTGTTTATCCTCGGCAACCTCTCTTATGGGGAAATGTAGTCTAGTGCTCCTTGAGCCATAGTAGTCCGCTACAGCCCGGTTCACCGGAGTCCTGCTAGCCTAGCACTACTACTCAGGACACTTGACTGGCCGGCATGTGTTTCACTTCGTTCCTATGTCTGTCCCTTCGGGGAAATGTCACGCGGTGACATCCGGAGTCCTGCCTAGCCTGCTACAGCCCGGGTTCCCTAGAGTCTTGTTAGCCCAGTGCTACAGCTCGGATTAACTCGCTGATGACCGACATGCTCGATGTGATTCATGTATGCCTGTCCCCATAGGTTAGTGCCGCTTTGGGTTCACGACTAGCCATGTCGGCCCGGGTTCTCTGTCATATGGATGCTAGCAACACTATCATATACGTGAGCCAAAAGACGCAAACGGTCCCGGGCCATGGTAAGGCGACACCCGTGGGGATACCGTGCGTGAGGCCGCAAAGTGATATGAAGTGTTACGGGCTAGATCGATGTGACTTGGAATCGGGGTCCTAACAGCGTTGGTATCAGAGTCGGACTGCCTGTAGGTTCGCTAAGCCAAACTGGTTGATGTCGAGTCTCGAAATGCTTTAGTTATATGTAGGGGAATTGATTGTGCGATGGAACGTAAGGCTCTTTTACTCCTTTACCTTATGCCCTCTGATCTGAGTCATTCTCTTCTTTTTCTACCTGGGTTAAGGACTAGGCTCTCTTCCTTCTATCAGGTTCACGTGTTACTAATCTGTAGTAGCTTATAGGATTATTGTTACAAGCCTCAGTATAGTTTCTACTACTTTTAGTATGTTGTCAGTGAACCAGAACCTTGATATGATGTTGTTGAGTGGTATTGCAAACTGTTGTGGATGTCTCAAATCTTTTTTCTGAGCATTTACAGCCGTTATGCTGTCCGATTTCTCCTAGGAAATTCTAATGCCTTTGCATTATTCTGTGCTTTCAGATGGCCACCCGTTCCCAGAACCAAGTGGTTCGTCTGACCCTATGCCTCGATGTACCCGGTCATACGGCCATGTTGGTTCAAGTGATGGTCGAGTCAGGCTATCGATGGTATCCGGAATATACCGTCGAGGAGCAGTTCCGAGACATCAACCAGAGCTAGTACCTTTGTACCGTCAGGATATATCCCTCTTATCCTGGAAATGTAGTCTAGTGCTCCTTGATCCATAGTAGTCCGCTACAGCCCGGTTCACCGGAGTCCTGCTAGCCCAACACTACTACTCAGGACACTTGACTGGCCGGCATGTGTTTCACTTCGTTCCTATGTCTGTCCCTTCAGGGAAATGTCACACAGTTACACCGGAGTCCTGCCTAGCCTGCTACAGTTCGGGTTCCCCGGAGTCCTGTTAGCCCAGTGCTACAGCCTGGATTCACTCGCTGATGACCGACATGCTCGATGTGATTCATGTATGCCTGTCCCCATAGGTTACTGCCTCTTTGGGTTCACGACTAGCCATGTCGGCCCGGGTTCTCTATCATATGGATGCTAGCGACACTATCATATACGTGAGCCAAAAGGCGCAAACGGTCCCGGGCCATGGTAAGGCGACACCCGTGGGGATACCATGCGTGAGGCCGCAAAGTTATATGAGGTGTTACCGGCTAGATCGATGTGACTTGGAATCAGGGTCCTGACAATTAAACTCAAAACTAGCTTCTTACAATATTTCCTACTTAGTGCTATATAATGCATTGTCACACCTTGTTCCAAAACATGGGTTGCTTGCGAGTACATTCAAACGTACTACCTGGCTTGCCCCTGGCTATTTACTTGGCCAGGCTTGGAAGAATAGGAATAAGATAAAGAGTTCTTTGGTGACGAACATGCGAGCTAGGACGTTTTCCTAGTCAGAATGCGTGTAGGGTTATGGTAGATGACATGGGTTCACGCTATCGTTGAAGATTTCCACTGTGAGTTTATGAAAACTTGACCATAATGGTCATAATTTGTGTAAGACGGTATGTATGGATGTAAGACTCTTGTTATTCAGCTTCTGTGTGTTCAGTGAGCATTGATATCTAGGATCACTGTACACATGCATTCGGTGATCACGGCTTATGAGTCGGGGTCCCCACAGTAGGATGGCAACCAGATGAAACAAGTTCCCTAGCTTGTCACTGCGAAGATGCGACCTACATGGCGCACGACGTGTTCGAACATGTAGGGTTAAAAATATGCCGCGACCAACATGTGCGAGCCTCTGCCATTACCGCCTCTTGTATTGATGGCAATCCTTATGTCGAACACTGCTGTCAGTGGGAACGACACCTATGGGATCCCTGGGATCCCTTCTACGGTCGGCGGGCGTGGGGTCGTGAGAAGAGCTGGTCTAAGAGCAAGCACATCGACCGTTTACCCAGGTTCGGGCCGCGAGGATGCGTAAAACCCTAGTCCTGCTTTGGTGGATGTATTGAGTGTTCTTGAGCTTTATGAACAAGCTACGGTGGCCGCCCCGTTCCAAAAAGCGAAATCCTTCTCCTGGTCGCCTCGGGCCGCCTTTTATAGGAAGAAGGGGCTTCCATAGTGGCACACAGGAGGTGGAAAGGCCTACAGTGCGCGAGCTTATCGCATGGCATTACGGGAAAAAGTGCATTAAATGCACTATGTAGGTGTCCATTAGCTTTATCGGGGACGGGAACGAGGCCCGTCCTTTCCGTCGCCGCTTTGCCTCGCTTCGACACGCGCCCAGGCTGGAGATGCATGCAGCGCCATGTAGGCAGGCAGGTAGCTGAGGTGGCGCGGTGGTAGGGCCTTTAGGAATATCTGCATGCTGTCACGCAGGTGCTTGCTGAGTTGGCCTGGAAGCTGCATGTTACCATGCAGGTGCCTACCCAGCTGGTTGGGCTGGCAGCTGCACGCGAATGGTGGTGTAGTCTTGGCTGGTGCGGGCCTGGTAGTGGCCCTGCTGATGCCCTTGGCAAGGGTCTTGCTGGGGGCTCGCCAAGGGTATTGCCGTGGCATTGCTGTCATCCCCGGCAAGGGTCTTGCCGGGGGTCTTGTGGATTTCCTCGGCTAGGATCCCACCGAGGGTCGCCGTCTTCTAGTCCTCATCTGAACTCATATATTTATGAGTTTGATGAAGATTTGCATGCCACCACAGAGGCGCCTCCCGAGCTCTGGTTCCAACGCAGCTGGTTAGGTTGGAGCCGGTGGGCTCAAGGGTGGTTCACTCTGCTGGCATCGGGTAAGTTACCCCAGGAAGGCTCTTGTCAGGGCTGCAGGGGGCCGCCCCGGCAAGGATCTTGCAGAGGGAGTCCACCTCGCTCTCTTGTCCTCCCGTGCTTCCGGTCTTGGCGTCGCCTTGGTCGTCTTGTGCCTTGGCTTCTGTCTGGCTTCCCTCCTCTGCCCTGTTAAGTGTGGTCGTGGCGCGTGGCTCTCACTGCCCGTGCACAAGTAAAGGGGTCAAAAGGAGAGCCCCTACTTTTGTACACCGATAGGAGCCCCCGGGCCTGGGCCATACATAAGCGCAATGCGTTGTTGGGCTAGGCCCAGAACGGTGTGCGGGAAGGTGGGGCGGATTTTATCGTAGTAATTTCTTGTCCGCTGCGCTTCCCACAACCCGCGTTTAACGCGTGACGTGGTGGGTTGTGCGTGACGTGGGGGTCATGCGTGGGGCGGTTCCCGCATGCATGCGTCACATCGTGGTAAATAGGCGGCCCGCACCTTCCCCGTAAAAAAGGAAACGGCCGCGGGCACGCTGCTCATTTACCCTCTGTGTCTTCTCCAATCTCAGAGCTGTCGTTCCTTCCTTCTTCCACATGCCCCTGGTCGCTGCCGCTGCACTTTCGCTGCCCTTTTCCTTCCACTGCTCGCAGCCGCCATGGCACCCAAGACTGGCAAGGACAAGGGAGTGGCCAAGAACGCCGGAGGAGCGGAGCCGCCGGAGAAGGAGTCGGCGGCACGGTGGACGGAGCTCGCCTACTTTCCTTCGGCGGTCGACGCGGCCCACCTTTAGGACATCTTCAGGCCGCTGTTGGGGGTCAAGACGGGGGGAGAGATGACGGGGCATCCTGCCACACGCGTCATCCCCGCCAACTGCGGCGAGGCCGCCCCGAATCGGTATCCGTTCTTCGTCGATTACTTCTCCTGCGCCCTTTGCCCCCCTTCTCCTACTTCTTCAATGACATCATGCATACCTTCTGCTTCCACCTCCTGGATTTTACCCCAAACGCCGTGGCGTGCATGGCTCTCTTCACCCATCTCTGTGAGGGCTTCACCGGCGTGCACCCCAACACGGCGCTCTTCAGCCACTACTTATTCCCTCGGATCTAGAAGGGAGGCCCCATCTCCGGTTGTGTCGCCTGGATCCCGAGGTCCAAGGGGACATATACGGAGGGCGCTCAGAAGGAGAGGTGGGAGGAGTGGCGGGGCCGGTGGTGCTGGATTGAACAGGAGGATCCACAAGAATTCTGCCGGGTTCGCCAGGCGCCGCTGGTTCGCAGCAATGATTGGTGCAGTGTCGATCCCGATGACGTGAAGCTCACGGTCACCACGACTAGGATTCTTCGCCTCACCGAGGCTGGGCTCACCCTTGAGATGATCGGGGCAGATTTCCTGCGCCGCCGAATCGCTCCGCTGCATAACAAGGGGAGGGCGGCCTGGCTCTCCACGAACACAACGGACATCATGCGACTCCGCCCCGGCCTCGACCACAACTTCACCATGTTGGCACACGCCCACTTCTGCCAGCGGGTCTTCCAGCTCGATGTGGACCACGACGGCAGGGCCGAGAGGTATGCCAGGCTGCGAAGGCCGGCAAGGTCGTCAAGGGGCCCTTGTTTGGGTTGCCGGTGGGGGTGGTCCCGCCGAGAAACAACTCGCGGAAGACCAACATCATCACCATGGTGCCGGACAGCAACGCGCACGGTCCCATCCGGAACTGGGTCGCACCGCCAGAGGAGCAGGTGCAGGAGTTTTTTAACACCCTAGCAGAGAAGTACATCCGCAAGGAACCGCGGCTCGTCCAGGACACCACCCATGCGGAGCTGGACTACATCGCCGCCAGGGCGACGGAGGCGGAGCTCGCCAGGGAGGCTGGCAGCGTCGGCGGCGTGGAGGACAAAGCTGCAACGACTGCAAAGGAGAAGGAGTTCCCCCAGTGGGCTGAGTCTGCTAGGGAGGCCAGCAGCGCCGGCACTAGGGCTCCTCTTATTGAAGATGACAACGACGAGCCATCCGAGGAGGAGGTTGAGACTGCTGGGCCCCTAGCCGCGGGGAAAAGGCGAGTCTTGCGACGGGCCACCTCCGGCGAGCGACGGGCCACCTCCGGCGAGCGACGAGCCACCTCCGGCGAGCTGATTTGGCCCGGCAGGGCCATGCCATCCCAGCCAACCCAGGAGACGTCTGCACGCCAAGCGAGGGCCGCAGCGGCGAAGAAGTTGGTGAAGGCCGCGGTGGCAAAGAAGAAAGCATCTGCTTCTTCTTCGTCCAAGCGTACCCCAACTCCGCCTGCTTCCCCTCCTCTCGCAGGCGACGACACGGAGGTCTTCTTTGACTTCGGGTCTCTCAGCTCGAGGAGGAAGAGGAAGGCAGCAGAAGAGGAGGAGGAGGACGAGTAAGTGTCGTTTCCTTTCGTCATCTTCAGCTCCACTGATTGTGCTTCTTATGTTGACTTGTTTTCGTCTTGGCAGTGATATGGAGACATTGGCCCAGAGGGTGAAGTGGGCCAGGTCTTCGCCGGGCGGCCAGCCCCCGGCGGGCACCTCTAAGGTGCCACTAGTGGTGGTGACCAGTCCGGATAGCAGCCTTGGGCGCAGCCCCTAGCGTAAGTTTGCCACTCACTCCCCATCGACGTGTGCCTAGGGCATGACCCATGGTGCTGACCTTGCCGTGGTCGCAGGAGGAGGGCAACAGTAGGAGGAGCCACTAAGGGCTACCCCCAACACCCCTCCTCCGTCAACCACGCCGCCCCGAGGGGCGTCCCCGGCAAGGGCGCCAAGCACCGAGCCCATGCACACGGAGGAGGAGGAGGCAAGCTTGGGCACCGGCGGCCGCACCTCGGCGCCTGATGTTGGCGGAGAGGGGGCCTTTGCTTCCCAGCCCGGCACGGGTAAGCCACTCGCCTTCCATCCCTTCTCTTTTGTTCTTCTTGAATCTTGGTCTGGGCTTCACTTCACCCCCCTTCCGATACCCAGATCCTCTCCTGGTGGACCAGGAGGACCTGGACACCATCATCGAGGATGTCGCCAAGAATGCCGCAGCGGAGGCCGAGAAGAATGCCGCCGAAGAGGCCTCCAAGGTTGCTGCCGAGGACGCCGCCAAGGGGCCTACCGGGGAGCCCAGAAAGGCTCCTGCTGAGGAGGCCGACAAGGGACCTGCCGGGGAGGCCAGTGAGCCCGTTGCCGAGGAGGAGGGGGCTGATGACCAGCCTTCCTTCTCTACTGCCTCTGTCTCTGGTAGGTACCTGAGCATGAGCGACGACCTCTTCGTCCACCTCCCAGGGTCGAAAAGCTCCAGGGCGCCCATCGAGGGAGAGGTTTTCGACGAAGAGGTGCTTGCCGCCGCCGGGATCGAGGTTGTTGACGAGCCGAGCACCGGTGCTGATGGTTCTCAAGAGGAGCGACCTCTCCAGGCCATGGGTGCCAACTTCCGGAAGCTCCAGGTGCTCCACCGTGCCTGCCTAGACAAGGCCAAGTCTAGGGTGGAAACGATGGACAAGGCGGAGGCAAACCTCAAGGTATGTGTCGCCGAGAGGCAGACTTGGTTCCGCCAAGCTGGTGAGGAGTTGAAGGTCTCCTGGGGCGAGCTGGCCAAGCGCGAGGTGGAGCTCACCATGAAGAAGGCCGACATTGAGAAGGCCCAGGAGACGGCGGAGACTTGGCCGCCGCAGCTGAGGCCGCTCGAGCCCAGCACCTGACCGTGCTGAACTCCCAAGAGGAGGACCTTGTCGCGCGTGAGGAGAAGCTTGCCGCAATGCTCCGCGGAAAGGATGAGGAGGTGGAGAAGCTCGTCATGGAGCGGACCCAGGGGCTAGAGCAGAGGCACATGGAGGCACTCAATGCCCATGCCCAGGTTCACGCCGACTAGACGATGGAGCTAGAGGTGGAGCGGGACGGGCTGAAAAACCAGGTCCTGGCACTGTCCAAGGAGAAGGACACGCTCAACAGTGCTCTGACGGAGGTGCAGGGCACAGTCCTCAGCAGGGCTGGGGCGCTCTCTGAGGCCAACAACTCCATCAAAGACCTCAGGCTGAAGCTGGAGGGTCTTGAGGGAATGTTGTCAGAGAGCAAGGCCCGGGAGGAGACCCTGACCAAGAACCTGGAGACCGAGAAGAGGCTGCGGAAGGACGATGCCCTTACCCACAAGGAGGACGTGGAGGGCGAGAACCGCTGGCTCAATCGCCTCGCCGCAGTTGCCAACAAGGCCACCACGCAGCTAGCTGCCATGGGGATACCAGATGTAAGGTACGCCCCGGAGCCGAACTTGAGCGCCAACTGCAGCCTGGCCCTGTTCTTTGAGAGGGTTGTCGGTGCCTTGGAGCGGCTTCGTGCCAACCGGGCGGCCTCGCTGGCCAATGAGGCCCGGTGGCTTTGCCAGGGTGCCATGACCAAGGTTCTCACCAAGATGGCGTACTGGAACCCCAACCTCAACTTCGACGTCGTGCTGGACAGCTTGTCAGCGGGTGTGGACCTCGCGGCGCTCAAGGAGCGTATCAAGCTCATCATCAGCCACATCAGTGAAATCGAGAGGGTGGAGGGCCAGCACCGAGATTAGGCACCCCGTCTCCCACTGCCGCTGCAGGTTCATGACCAAGACAATTTTTATCTTTAGTTAGAATTGCAGCAACAATTGATGTAATATAACTCTGCAGCACTTTTGGTACAATGCATGTTATCTTCCTGTTCGATCTTCCCTTTGTATGTTTACCCTACGTTAAATAGGTAGGCTTGCCGACACGTAAACCCAGGGCGGCACCTTGAGGACCGATCCCCTATGGCCTGCTAGGTGTGCTTGCTGCAGAGTGAACCACCTTACCATTCTCAAAGCGGCCGCTCGAACTGTCGAGCTTGACTCGAGTCAGAATCGAAGGCGTTGCCAATTGCGGAAGGCTATCCTGCCACTCTTGATGCGGCCGCTTGAGCTATTGAGCGGACTCGAAACAGAACAAGGGAGTTGCCAATTGTGGAAGGGCCACTTTGCGTGCAGGCTTTCATAAATAGGGCAAGACCTTCGAGGACAATAACCTCATATATAGAAATGAAATTGGTTAAGGTTTTGTATGACTTAGCTTTCCCGTCGCTGCACCGGCCTCCTTCGCGCTTGCAGGCGGCGTCGTTCCCTTGGCATTCTTCTTCTCCGGAAGCCATGGCCACGAGGAACTGCTAAGCCGGCCGCTAGACCAATTTCTCACAACTGCGCCCCCTACCTGGCGCGCCAAAGATGCCGGTGGGAACGACACCAATGGGATCCCTTCTACGGTCGGCGGGCGCGGGGTCGTGAGAAGAGCAGGTCTAAGAGCAAGCACATGGATCGTTACCCAGGTTCGGGCCGTGAGGATGCGTAAAACCCTAGTCCTGCTTTGGTGGATGTATTGAGTGTTCTTGAGCTTTCTGAACTAACTACGGTGGCCGCCCCGTTCCAAAAAGCCAAATCCTTCTCCTGGTCGCCTCGGGCCTCCTTTTATAGGAAAAAGGGGCTGTCACAGTGGCACACAGGAGGTGGAAAGGCCTACAGTGCGCGAGCTTATCGCACGATATTACGGGACTAAGCACAATAAATGCGCTATGTAGGTGTCCATTAGCTTTATCAGGGACGGGAATGAGGCCCGTCCTGTCCGTCATCGCTTCGCCTCGCTTTGACACGCGCCCAGGCTGGCGATGCATGCATCGCCATGTACGGAGGCAGGCAGCTGAGGTGGCGCGGTGGTAGGGCCTTTAGGAAGATCGGCATGCCGCCACATAGGTGCTTGCTGAGTTGGCCTGGAAGCTGCATGTTGCCACGCAGGTGCCTGCCCAGCTGGTTGGGCTGGTGGCTGCATGCGAACGACAATGGAGTCTTTGCTGGTGCGGGCCTGGCAGTGGCCCTGCTGACGCCCTCGGCAAGGGTCGTGCCGTGGCATTGCTGTCATCCCCGGCAAGGTCTTGCCGGGGGTCTTGTGGATTTCCTTGGCTAGGATCCTGCCGAGGGTAGCCGTCTTCTAGTCCTCATCTGAACTCAAATATTTATGAGTATGACGATGATTTGCATGCCACCACAGAGGCGCCTCCCGAGCCCTGTTTCCAACGCAGCTGGTTATGTTGGAGCCGGTGGGCTCGAGGGTAGTTCACTCCGCTGGCATCGGGCAAGTTGCCCCGGCAAGGCTCTTGCCGGGGCTGCGGGGGGCCGCCTTGGCAAGGATCTTGCCGAGGGAGTCCACCTCGCCCTCTTGCCCTCCTGTGCTTCCGGTCTTGGCATCGCCTTGGTCGTCTTGTGCCTTGGCTTCTCTCTGGATTCCCTCCTCTCCCATTTAAGTGTGGCCGGGCGCGTGGCTCTAACTGCCCGTGCACAAGTAAAGAGGTCAAAAGGAGAGCCCCTACTTTTGTACACCGACAACCGCGATGAGGTAGTAATTGTCATAGCCGTGTCGCTTTGTCGGCGGGTCTGCAATTTCTATCTTCTTCAATCTCATGTATGCATCATCATACGTATTCAAGCCCAGCCAGTCCGGAAGGCCGATCCCAATGGTGGAGAACGGGTCTACGGGAAGGGCCGCACTGCTGTGGATGTTGTGCAAAATGATGGTGGTATCCGGCAGGAGTTATGCAAGCCAATCTTAGTTGGCACCAACCGAGACCTATATATAAGACGGTTAGCAGCAGAGAAATTACGGGATGGAATAACTAAGTACTATATTTGTCATGTACACTACATGATCAAACTCCATGACTGACCTGCTCATCGGACAAAATCCGACTACCTTTCAACATCGGCAACTATAGCGGAGTCAAAGTGCAAGCATGGCCAAGGAGCGATGAACCGTTCGATGGATCCCATAGAATAACCTTCTCCTCGTGGATGCATGGAAGACCAACAAGCATGGCCTTTTCCCAAGCCTGTTTAAGCACCATCTTAAAAAAGTTGGTGCAGGAAGCACCGAGTCCTGCGGCGGTGAGGACATCGGAGCAGCATGCGATTTCTCCCAAAGGATCATTGTCCAAGGTCTCCCATCCCCGATGAGGAGGAGAACCACCTGGCGAATCCATGGGAGCATCGATGAACTGCCTTGGTCTCTTCGGGGGGAGGGGAACTGGCGAGCAGGAGATAAAAGCGTAACCGCAGGGCCTCGTCCCTTCGCTAAGGAAGTTATGCGGGCACACATAGTGGTAGTGCCTCGTGCCCCGCGATGGTGAGGCTATTATTTACTATGCAGTACTGTAGCAGTAGTACTACTACTTTCTCAACCAGTAGTGTGATGTATTGTACTTCTGTAGTGCACTAGTTTTGAACTCTTGAACCTCAAGGCCAAGGAGCTACAGTTGCAAGTGGACGGTACTACTATTCTCTAGAACCATTGTTGTACTATCAATGCAGGGAAGGTACACCTGCGTAGTGCATACTCTCCACGCTCTATTCATGCGCGTAGCTAGCCTACTCAGCCGCTCCTGTCGCACACACACTAGCAACCTATTTATCAGCGACGGTTACGGCGGGGCAGAACATTTGAGTTCTTTGATACAGTGAGACTAGGCTTTTCGCTTCCATTTGTGGAGGTGTAATGGATCTCCTCGAACTTTGTTGGTTCCTTCTTTATGAATGAGATGAGGCAAAGCTTTTGCCTTCGTTTCAAAACAACAACAAGATCACGTCAAGAGGAATTTCTTTTATAGAGCCGATAAAGGAGCGAAGTCCATGCATGCAGTGCCACAAGCTACAGAGTAGTAGAGTAGCACTTTACGTACAGAGCCATATTGGACAGTTCCCAATGCCGCACCAGGCTTTTCCGGCTCCCCGATCTTAATTAGGAGGCGCTAGTTTAAATATGGTAGCTGATTAGGAAGCTGCAAGAGAGGTGTGGCTAGGGCGAGCACGCAGGCAAGAAATTTTGCATGGTTTGAATTGAATTTAGGAGTACTACTCTAGTACGCAAACCACGAGATGATGGGAGGGAAAACCCATTCACGTGGCTGGGCTATCCAATGCACCCAGATTGTGGCACGACACGTCCGTTCGACTTCAAAATTCAAACTACCAGTGTACAATATTGGCTCCCAGCGAGATTACTATTTAAAAAAGGCCGCCGTGCGTTCGGCCGGGATTGAACCCACAAAACGAGCTATATGCTTCTTCGACCACTACTAGTACTCATTGGAGTAGAACGCAACCTAGAATCGCCTTCTGTCGCTAGTACATTGTTCCTTACAAGAAACCACTAATACCAAGAAATGATTACTCTACAAAGTGTCGTTATAGGCACGTTTCAACCCATGTTGCCCCTTAAGTCAACGCCTTCTATTCGACCGGCAAGTTAGGTGTTATGACTTGTGGGACCTACATGTCAGTATGGCAAAAATCCCCGAGTGATCTCCTACCTCCGGCCCATCCACCTAGTCATCCTCGGCGATGGGTCGCTGCTACCGCTGTCGGTAGAAGGCGAGGTCAAAAGCACCGGCAGCGCAGATCCCATCCTGCGGCAGCCCACAGATGCCAGCTCCGTCTAGCACTCCGGCTGCTAGCTAGCTAAGATAGTACACACCTTGCTGGATGCATCCAGCTACTTGTTTGCAGGGTTTTCTAGCTAAGTTGGCACGACGGTGCGGCGGCTTGCTCGCACGGCACTAAAGCCAGCCATCTGGCTCGAGCGAAGGCCAGCGCGGTGTCCGGCGAGTCTGGTGGAGCGGTGACCAGCTTGCTCATCGCCGGGGCCACTGAAGAACACGCATAAGAACTGTTTGAAGTAATGTTCAGGAAAAATAAGGATTGGAGGATGAAGAACATGATAGAAGGTCAGATGTGGGTCCCTCGTGTGAACAATCAAACAAAATGTGTTGGTTTAAGCAGCCACGTCAGCACGGACGTGTGGGCTAACCCTGTCATAAATGGGTTTAAACGAACCTAATCGACACTAGATAGTAGTTTTTTGCCGCGGATTAAGAAATTTTGGGTATGTTTTTTACAATTTTTTGTACAATAGTTTCTTCCTAGGTGTTGGTGTCAAAACTGGCGGATCTCGGGTAGGGGGTCCCGAACTGTGCGTCTAGGTGGATGGTAATAGGAGGTAGGGGACACAAAGTTTTACCCAGGTTCGGGCCCTCTTGATGGAGGTAAAACCCTACGTCCTGCTTGATTAATATTGATGATATGAGTAGTACAGGAGTAGATCTACCACGAGATCAGAGAGGCTAAACCCTAGAAGCTAGCCTATGGTATGATTGTATGTTGTCCTACGGACCAAAACCCTCTGGTTTATATAGACACCAGAGTGGGCTAGGGTTACACAAGGTCGGTTACAAAGGAGGAGATATACATATCCATATTGCCTAGCTTGCCTTCCACGTCAAGTAGAGTCCCATCCAAACACGAGATGAAGTCTTTAATCTTGTATTTTCATAGTCCAATAGTCCGGCCAAAGGATATAGTCCGGCTGTCCGGAGACCCCCTAATCCAGGACGACCTCAGTAGCCCCTGAACCAGGCTTCAATGACGATGAGTCCGGTGCACAGTGTTGTCTTCGGTAATGCAAGGCGGGTTCTTCTCCAACTTTCAAGTGTTCGTAAGCAGTGTACGGCTCCATAAATGTTGAACCTCTTGGCTTCTGTGCCCAATAAGGGCTTTCTCCCACGCGTCGAATGAATACGAGGCGCCAGGGTGTTTTTACCTTCACCCCCCTAGCCAAATAAATAAATTGTCTATTAAAGGAATGGGGATTCTTAGATCCAATCCATACCATCCTCCCCCAGCGGGAGTTCATCAGAGCGTGTTTCAGAAAGATCCACTCCAACATGGCCGACCTCCGCAGCTCCTCCTCCCGCCCCCGTAGCCCTAAGCTCGATGATTGGGAGAGGTGTTCAGTCCCGCATAGTCGATTAGTCGAGCTGCAGACTAAGGGATTTCTCCCTCTGGCGTATATGGTGCCCGTTCGAGCCGGGCTTGCCACCTACAATGGAGGGGCGCAAGAGGAGAGCTTTCCTTGTCCCTCCATGGGGGAACGGGTCTGCCTTGTTCCTTACTTACTAAGGGGACTCGAATTTCCAATTCATCCGTTCCTCCGTGGGCTCCTGGAGTTCTACGGTCTCCAATTACACAATCTCACCCCTGCCTCCATTCTACATATCGCCGGCTATGTTGCTCTCTGCGAGTTGTTCCTAGGCTGCGAGGCTCACTTCGAGCTGTGGAAAAGGCTATTCTGCCTTGTCCCTCGCACACAAAGGGAATCACTTTATCAAGTGGGCGGAGCCGAAATATGGCGCATCGCTGATACCGAATACCTGCCCGGTACCCTAAGGAAGCCGTCCGAAGACTGGCCGTCAGAATGTTTTTATATGGAGGACGTCCCCCTTCCGACCCTGTTCGGCGGGGTCTTCCTGAGTTCAACAATGCTCCTTTGAAGAAGCACCGAAGTTGGAGCCCACGGAGCCCCTAGGCGGAAGACAACGGAGAAGTCCTCTATCTGATGAACCGGATCAAAGCACTGGCTCGATCAGGATTGACAATAATCGAAGTTATCTCGATTTGCATAATGCGGGGAGTGTAGCTACTTCAATATCGTGGGTACCCCTTGTGGTGTTATAACGGGGCGGATGACACCACCCGCTACGGGTGTAAGGGTCCGGACAAAGCTGCCGCTCTAGCGAAAATTCTGTCCGAACTGTTCAAGGGTGAGGAAGAGGAGTTCAGCCGCATTAAGCCACGGGATGGATTCTCCATGTACAATCCTCCAAGCTGGGTAAGTTATATCTCCCTGCCCCCTTTTTTCCCGCATTCTTAACCGTAAGTATTCACCTTGCCACTTTGCGGCAGGAACTGCGAAAAGCCATAAAGGAGGTCAGCAGCCCTTCTCCACAACCAGAGGACCCTGACCGGGCCCTCGATTCCGGACTTGAAGAAGATCCGGTTATCTCCGTGGAACTGATAGACCGACAGTTCTATCAGTTAAGCTGCGACGATGCCCTGGTGGCCATTACGGCCGACTATCCCGGACTGCTCCCTGCATCGCAGGTAAGAAAAATCAAAAAGTCCCAACTCCAAAACTAGGATCCCCTTTTAGGCACTTCACCCACCATATACACATGGCATCTTTTAAAGGGAAGGCATTCGGGACGCCCTACCAAACCCGCAGCAACTCGCCAATAAGAGGTACCGAGGCCAGGTAGGCCAAAAAGGAAAGCGGTCAGGACGGATACACCGGCGCAAAGGTATAGGAAAAACCCCACTCCGTGGTTGTCGTCTTTCTCAAAATGTAACGACGCCCGCGTTTCTTTAACAGAAAGAACGCTCGCTGGAATATGTCCGGCGTTGCTGCCAATCAAGCTTCCACCAGTCGGGCGCCAGGACCGGACATGGAGGCGGAAGGCGATATGGGGCAGGCGACAGATAATCCCCCTATAGAGGATGCGGATAGATTATCCGCTACAAACTCAGAAGTCGAAAGCGCCATGAATCATAGGCGCTGCCGGCCCATACTCCGCGACGCTTGTTTCTCACCAGAGGCGTTCGACACCTTCAATTCTGGAGAGGCGTACCTCCGTGCTGCTCAAGATGGTCTAGCTAGAGCCACGGATCAGTATGTAAAGGATGTACAGGTGAGTAAATCTGACGATTTATATGTATCAGTAGCCCCTGAGACTTGAAACAGTTAGCAGAACTGATTTAAGGATCATCTTTAATGTGCAGGTTCTTACAGAGAAGAATACTAGGCTGTCCCAAGAGCTGGAGGAATGCAAGACCCAACTGGGGGCCGCTCTTGCCGCATTGCAGGAACAAAAAAAGCCTCCCGCTGGAAACATTTACTTTAAAGAATGGCGGTTACCATATAGTGTGCGGCGTGTCTACAGATCTGACAATTGATTTTGCAGATGAGTCCGGAGAAAGTCCGGGGGACCACCATGTTATGCGACAGCTAGAGGCTGGCAAACGCGTGCTGACTAAGGTTATGCTGGAGAAAAAAATCTCCAAGCCGCCAACATTAAGCTGAACGTGGAACTAAAAGACATTCGGGGCCAGCTTGCGGACTCCGAGAAGGAGAATAAGCGGCTTCGGTGCGGCATTTTCAGTAAGTGTTTGAACGAATCCTTTTTGAAGGAGTTCGGCGAAGAAGCTGTTTAACAGCGTTATGTCTGTAGGTATGCTGACGGGTCGTCCCGCAGAGGAAATGCCCGGGTCTGCGGGTGATCTTCTGTCCGAGCTGTCACATCTGCATGAACAAGTTCGGCAGGTGATGCAGGGCGTTGCCCAGGCCTTGTGGCCGTCCGTCTCCCTGCCAGAAGGCGTTGCAAAGCTTACGGAGAAGCTGAAGGGAGCATGGCGGCGCTTCCTTTTATGGAAAATATCAGCCTACCGACAGGGTGCTAAAGAAGCCTGGGCCATGGTGAAGATGCGGTATACCAAGGCAGACCCAAATCAGATGGCCGAGGTCGGACCTGTGGGGCCCGACGGAAAAGAGATCCCCGTTAGCTTAGTTTATGTGCAAGTAGAATTAGCCGCAAAGTATTCTCAATAGGATTGTAAGCTGGACCGCCTGTTGGATGGTATAGAGGAGGAATTTAGTCAGTCCGCATGACTATGTAATTAAAGTGACATGTATAATGCCTTCTAGCCGGATTGTAGATCATTTGTCGTTGCGGACCTTTTCGCTTCAACCTCCAGGCCCGATAGTCCGGAGTGAATCCGAATACCCGCTCAGTTGTATAAAACTGGGGTATGCATGGAGACCAGGCATAGGTGTCATTAGTGCTTTATCAGACAAGTGCCCAACTATTTATGTTATATTACATGGGTAGTAAGAAACATCTTCCAGGGAGAATAGTTCCGTTAAGGGTTCCTTTCCCTGGGTAAGCATTCCCTAAAGTGCATGTCTGGACTGCGATAAGAAACGCAGAAAAAGCATCTGGGGGCAGATATGGACAATAAATAAAAATCATCTTTTGTTCACCGACCGAATATTCCCTTAAGAACTCTAGCTTTCGGCTTCACCCAGTCTGAGGTACACATCCGGCTGACCCGGTAGTAACAATCGCAGAGGTGCTCCCCTTATGCCCTAGCCGAATTAAAGGGAACGTAGGGCATAAATACAAGAGCCAGGCAACCCAGCTTGGCCAAAGCTTAAGTCATATCGATGCATATAATGGTGAAAAAAGGTACATGCGGAAGTATAACACATGTGTTGGGCGTGAGGCCCAGATAAATAATTTAAGCTTCTGTGAAAGAAGCCCCCAGGTATGAAGAGTGCGACTAGCGCATCTGTAATGTACAAGTGAGGCACAAGGTGACCCTTGACTGCCTAGAGAAATAATAAGAGAAAGAAAGAAAGGGAAACAAGACAGATGATGTATATGCAGAAAATGGACAAAGGGAGGGGACTAACATAGAGTCCTGTGCTAGGCATAGAATCTTCGGAGCCTGGCCGCGTTCCATGGGTTCGGCTCGAGTCGACTAGTCGATGCATCCCGTAGTTGGTACGCTCCACCGGTTTGAACTTGGTCAATAATGAAGGGATCTTCCCATTTGGGCTCGAGCTTGTTCTTTTTCTTATCCGGCAGGTGTAGAACTAGTTCGCTAACTTTATATGTTTTGGCCTGTACTTCTCTGCTTTCGTATCTACGAGCCTATTGCTGATAAAATGTGGAACAGGCTTTGGCTACGTCGCGCTCCTCCTCCAAGGTGTCCAGACTGTCCTGCCGATCGAGCTCGACTTCTCTTTCTTCGTACATGCGCACTCGAGGTGAGTCATGAATTATGTCGCAGGGCAAGACTGCCTCTGCATCATACACCATAAAGAATGGTGTATATCCGCTACTACGATTCGGCGTGGTCTGCAGCCCCCAGAGTATGGAGTCGAGCTCCTCTAACCAGTGCGTGTCAGACTCCGTTAAGGAACGCACTAATCTGGGTTTAATGCCGCTCATTATAAGACCGTTTGCTCGCTCGACTTGACCGTTGGTTTGTGGGTGATAGACTGAAGCATAATCGAGCTTGATGCCCATTTTGCTGCACCAGAGATTTACCTCATCGGCCGTGAAGTTCGTGCCATTGTTAGTGATGATGTTGTGGGGGACGCCATACCTGTGTACAACCCCGGATATGAAGTCTATCACCGGTCCGGATTCGGCTGTTTTAACAGGTTTGGCCTCTATCCATTTGGTGAATTTATCCACCATGACCAGTAAGTATTTTTTCTTGTGGGTTCCCCTTTAAGGGGTCCAACCATGTCAAGCCCCCAGACTGCAAAGGGCCATGTAATGGGGATTGTTTGGAGGCTGGTGGGTGGCATGTGGCTTTGATTTGCAAAGAGCTGGTAACCGGCGCAACGTTAGATCAAGTCCTGTGCGTCTGCCCGGGCTGTTGGCCAAAAGAATCCTGTGCGGAAGGCCCTTCTCGAGCCACATGGTGAAATTCGAGCCCCTCAAAATGAGCTGACATTTTTAGGACGGCGTTTCGATAGGCCGCCATTTTTGGATCTTCGGTGTCAAAGTCTCCATTTATTTGGTATATTGCGAGGTTTGAATCCCCACGCACCTCCAGGCGTTGAATGCCCATGGAGACTGCCATCCGAAGACCATGCAACAGAGCTTCGTATTCGGCTGCATTGTTGGAGTCTGTATACAATATTTGCAGTACGTACTGAACGGTATCCTTGGTTGGGGATGTCAGGACGACGCCAGCCCCTAGACCGGCCAGCATTTTAGAACCGTCGAAGTGCATGATCCAGTTGGAGTATGCGCCGTACTCTTTAGGGAGTTCGGCTTCCGTCCATTCGGCGACGAAGTCGGCCAATACTTGTGATTTAATGGCTCGTCGGGGTTTGTATGTTATGTCGAACAGGAGGAGCTCAATGGCCCATTTGGCAATCCAGCCCGTAGCGTCGCGGTTGTTTATAGTATCATTAAGTGGCACTTCCGAGGCTACCGTAATCGAACACTCTTGAAAGTAGTGTCGTAGCTTCCGGGACGCCATGAACACCGCATAGGCTATCTTTTGATAATGTGGGTACCATGATTTGCATGGAGTGAGGACAGTGGATACATAGTATACCGGCTTTTGAAGAGGGAATTTATGTCCGGCAGCTTCTCTTTCGACGACGAGCACTGCGCTTACAACTTGATGAGTTGCCGCAATGTACAATTGCATTGGTTCACCAATGTTTGGCGCGGCCAGGACTGGGTTGGTTGCCAAAATGGCCTTTATTTCTCCCAATCCGGCTGTGGCAGCGTCCGTCCACTCTAAGTGTTCGGTGCGCTGAAGAAGGCGATAAAGGGGTAAAGCTTTTTCTCCTAAGCGGGTGATAAAGCGGCTTAGAGCCGCCATGCATCCAGTTAACTTCTCGATTTGTTTGAGGTATGTTGGTGTAGCCAACTATGACAAAGCTCGGATTTTGGCTGGATTAGCTTCGTTACCTCTACTGGAGACAATGAAACCGAGGAGCTTTCCGGCTGGTACGCCGAAAACGCATTTTTCCGGATTGAGCTTGATGTCGTATGTACGGAGGTTGTCGAATGTGAGCCTCAAGTCGGCTATCAAAGAGTCGACGTGTTTGGTTTTAACAACCACATCGTCTACGTATGCCTCTACTGTTTTGCTGATTTGTTTCTCCAGACATGTCTGAATCATGCACTGATATGTTGCGCCGACGTTCTTGAGCCCAAAAGGCATTGTGTTAAAACAGAAGGGACCGTATGGTGTGATCAATGCCGTTGCGGCTTGGTCGGACTCCGCCATCTTGATTTGGTGGTAACCGGAGTATGCGTCGAGGAAACACAATGACTCGTGTCCTGTGGTACCATCAATGATTTGATTGATGTGTGGGAGGGGGAAGGGATCCTTTGGGAAAGCTTTATTGAGGTCTTTGAAATCGACACAAAGGCGCCAAGATTTGTCCTTCTTTGGTACCATCACCAGGTTTGCTAGCCAGTCCGAGTCTTTTATTTCTTTGATGAATCCGGCCTCCAATAACTTGGCTAGTTCCTCTCCCATGGCCTGTCTCTTAGGTTCGGAGAAACGTCGAAGAGCTTGCTTGACCGGCTTGAATCCCTTTAGTATATTGAGGCTATGCTCGGCCAGCCTGTGTGGGATTCCTAGCATGTCTGAGGGATGCCAGGCGAATATGTCCCAGTTCTCACGCAGGAACTCTCGTAGTGCGGTGTCCATGGCGGGGCTTAGTTGTGCCCCGATGGAGGCTATTTTTGTAGGGTCCGTTGGGTGGACATGGAATTTGACTATTTCATCCGCTGGTTTAAAAGAGGTGGACTTGGATCTCTAGTCGAGTATCACATCATCCCTATCCACTGTTGAGCGTAGCATGGTTAATTCCTCGGCCAAGAGGGCTTCGGATAATGCCTCGAGGGCCAATGCGGCTGTTTTGTTTTCGGCGCGGAGTGTTGTGTCCGGATCGCTGGCGAGAGTGATGATTCCGTTGGGCCCGGGCATTTTGAGCTTCATGTACCTGTAATGTGGTACGGCTTGGAAGATTGTGAATGCCTCCTGTCCTAAAAGAGCGTGATAACCACTGCTGAACGGGGCCACTTGGAATGTAATTTCTTCGGACCTGTAATTATCCGGCGTGCCGAATACCACATCTAGTGTGATTTTCCCAGCACAGCGTGCTTCCTGACTGGGGATGATTCCTCTAAAGGTTGTGTTACTTTGCTCAATGCGGTTCCAGTCTATTTCTATCTTTTGAAGAGTTTCCTCATAGATGAGGTTTAATCCGCTGCCGCCGTCCATGAGTAATTTGGTGAGTCGAAAGCCGTCGACGATTGAACTGAGGAGCAATGCGGCTGGTGCTCGGGCTGTTCGGAATTTAGGTTCGTCACTGGCATTGAAGGTAATAGCCGTGTCACTCCATGGATTTATTGCTGCTACGTGGCAGATTTCGGCCATGCTGCGGAGTGTTCGCTTGCGTCTATTATTTGATGCGAAGGTCTCAAAGACCGTTAACACCGTATTGTTATCCACGGGATGGTGCTCTGTGGTATTTGGGAGAAGTAGATCCTCACCACTTTTGGCCACCTGCCAGACTATCCAACATGCTCTAAGGCTGTGCGTTGGTATTGTATCTGCTGTACTATGAATTTTGCAGGGTCCGTTGAGCCATCCTTCTAGTACAGTTCCATACCCTGTAGAGGGTTTTTGCTTTTTGGTAGTTGACCCGGGTGTATTGTGATAATGCACCCTTTTGTTTTGAACTGGGTTTGTATTTAGGTCCGGATTATCCCAAAAGTTTATTTCTGTTTTCCAAGCACTTTCTGTCGCCTAGTACTTTCGTACTATGGACGCCAAGTCAGCGAAGCGTGTTATCTCACAGCGATTTATGGCGTTAAGGATTCCCTTGTTCGTGCAATTATTGCAGAAAAATAGGATTGCCTCTTCCTAGCGACAGTCCTTAACCTTGTTCATCGCAAGGAGGAATCTGGCCCAATAGTGATGTACTGTTTCCTGGGGCTCTTGCCTGATGTGTGAAAGATCGCTTATGTTTGGGTGGGTGGGTGGAATTGAATCCGAACCCTCAACTGATATGGGATCCAGGGACCGAGGAATTTCCAATTTGGGAAGTTCCATTTCCGGGGTGTGACCTGATAATCCTGGCCCGCTGCCTGACTCTAAGTTCAGGGATTGGATGTTTTCCTCCCGCGAATGGGCGTCCGGCTCAGAGAGCTCGGGAATCCGGACATAGTTGGTCCTCAAGATGGAGGAAAGGTCGCCGCATTGTTCCTCCACCACTGCAATATGATGGGTGACAGCTGGAGAGTTAATCTCCCTTTGATCGGGTTTAAGCCCAATCCGATCATAGTCCGTAGCGACTCCCAAGGCGGCAATGCGATCTAAGAGCTCGTTTAAGGAGGCGGGCTCCATTGGATCCATCTGTTCGGCGAGTGCCGATTTGACATGGAGGCTGTTTTCGATGACCCGAGAAGTCATCGTCGGCGCGGAGGCCGAACAGGCGGTCATGATGAAACCGCCTAGCCGAAGAGTTTGGCCAATAGCCAAAGCTCCCCCGACAGTAGTACCGTCTTTAAAGACGAGACGAGACATCCTTCCTTCTGGTGACGACACAGAGGAACTCTCAATGAAAGCACCAATGTCGGTGTCAAAACCGGCGGATCTCGGGTAGGGGGTCCCAAACTATGCATCTAGGCGGATGGTAACAGGAGGCAGGGGACACGAAGTTTTACCCAGGCTCGGGCCCTCTTGATGGAGGTAAAACCCTAAGTCCTGATTGATTAATATTGATGATATGAGTAGTACAAGAGTAGATCTACCACGAGATCAGAGAGGCTAAACCCTAGAAGCTAGCGTATGGTATGATTGTATGTTGTCCTACGGACCAAAACCCTCCGGTTTATATAGACACCGGAGAGGGCTAGGATTACACAAGGTCGGTTACAAAGGAGGAGATATACATATCCTTGTTGCCTAGCTTGCCTTCCACGCCAAGTAGAGTCCCATCCGGACACGAGACGAAGTCTTTAATCTTGTATCTTCATAGTCCGGCCAAAGGATATAGTCCGGCTGTCTAGGGACCCCCTAATCCAGGACTCCCTCACTAGGGCTGATTGAAAGTGGTAATATTTTTTAAATACTCTACATACTATAAGTAGGAGTGAAAGTTAAGCTTTGGAAGCCAATAAGCACAGCTAGTTACATAATGCCTATGTGTACGTAATTCAAACTAAATATCAACCATGAGTGACTAATATCTTGATGGAAAACTCGAAACTACGGAAATACTATCATTTTTCCATGGTTGGAAATACTATCAATGTTCACGTCTGTTGCAACAGATCATAATTAGAATAATACTTATTCACAAACTTGATGGAAAACACTCTAATTTTGATATGCAAATATCACTAGAAATATATTATGTTTCAATCAGAATATATTCCTTGGGCTGTTTTGATGAGGTGAGGGAGGGATGTGGTTGGTTTTAAGATACTAATTAAGGTTTTTTTTGCAAATTGGTAGAGAAGTGGGATGTTGTTGAGAAAAGGAAACAACTTACCTCATAGTCGTTAGATGTAGATCTAATGGTCAGAAATGACGGAGGGCAGGCACACCATCATCACCAACTAAATCTTCTGTAGGAGTACTAGCAAGATGCCCGTGCATTGCACGGAACATCAAGATGCATTTTTTTAGAAAACACCTGTTCTGATTGACCCATGCAGGAGTAATCCCATGTGTAAAAACTAATGATATCTCGAGAAAGATGAGAGATAAGGTGGGGAGGAGTGGGGCGTGGTGGTGATTGGTGGTCGGACTGAGTGGAGGCATGGGGATGGACGACGCCGGCAGCGACCACCATGACAGTTTGTTCCAGAGGCTTCCTTTTTTAATTGCTCAAGAATGAGGTTGTGGGAGATAAGGATTAATGAGGGAAGGCCTTTTCTACAAATGTGGAGAGAGGTGCGGGTATCTTTTAGTTTAATTTCTATTGGCCAGATATAGATCGGACGGTCTATATTGCAAGATGGCAGGCATACCATCATCACCAACTCGGTTTTTTATAAGATAGGAGATATAAATATGGAGATACAAATGTATTATCGATACTTGTTTCCATTAACTTGAATCTACATTCTATTCAAAGGCTGAGCATGTGGGGCCTTAGCACGATGACTTTTTGACTGTGTAAAACAAAGGTTTTCCCATCACCGATAAGGAGGGAGTGACGGCGGCGCACTTTCGGTTTGCTCTAGGCCTAGTAGTCATATACTAGGTCATCTACACACATGTAGATTTATTCCTTTTCACATCTCGTGTTCGCCGTACTACCACAACTGTTGATGAATAGACGGTAAGTTATTCACAGGAAAACCATTGTTGAGCATGTGTGCGAGAGAGAGAGAGAGAGGCAACGTGCGTGTGTGATACGTGTAGAGACTGAGGCAATGATAAGAGATTCTTTGTGTCTCTATGTGTGGAGGATAGAGAGAGAGATACATGTGCATGGGGTTTTGTATTGTGTAACGTGGACACACATAGACATAATCAGAGAGTGAGTGGGTGAGATACACATGCGGACATGGGGAGAGATGTGTGAGTTAGAGAGATGGAGAATTTTGGTGTGCATGTGAGCTAGAGATAGGGGATATATACATACCTAGAGCTGGAGAGAATATGCAAGGCTGTGTGTCTTAAAGGAAGGATCCAGATAAATGGGTGTTTGTGCGTGTCTGTCTGTGTTTGTGCGGGTGTGTGTGTGTATGTGGAGAAGAGAGACCACTAATGATGTAAACCTAGTAGGTAAGGGGAATGGTGTGACATGTGTGTCAAAGAGAGACAATGGCATGTGTAGTAGCGGGATAGCATGGGTGCCGGCGGGGAGCAGATTATTTGGAAGAGACATCGAGTGTGTGTGGGAGAGGGGTGTGAGAGCGAGGGAGAGAGCTAGCGACAGAGAGAGAGAGAGAGAGGAAGAGAGGGGGGGAGAGAGGTGTCATTTGTTTGCGTAAGTGGCGTGTACATAGGGAGGCAAGGTTGATGTTGTTCGAAAGTGGCCTATGTACGAAGACGCAAGGGAAGCGAGTCATCGTGTGTGTGATAGAGACTTCACGAGAGATCTAGAATAGATAGTGTAGAGAACAACGTGCGAGATTGAGAATGATGGTACGTTAGGGAGCTATGGAAAGAGTCACGACATATATGTATATAGGGAAGGAGTTGGGGTGGGTCCGCATGTGGGAGAGATAGAAAGAGGAGAGTGGTGCACAAGGAGACAAAGGGTGATTGTTTGCAGTGGGGGTGGTGAGTGAGGTGAGTGTGCGAGAGCCACATATCTAAGGAGATAGACATTTGGGGGCGACATTATGTGTGTAGGGGAAAGTTACACTCTATATAGTGCGTGTGCTTGGGAAAGAGATATGCCGGGAGACCTAGAGAGTGGGGGAAGAGATGTGTGCATGCCCGAGAGACAAAGTGATAGAGACTTATATTGGGGTCCGGACTTTAGAAGAGTGGGGGTGTTAATGTGCTCCTATGTTCGTGTCTGGGGAGAGGATGACTTGTGGGTGGGGCGGGGATGGGGTGGGTGGCTTCAGATAAAGAGTGAGGTGTCTATATTTGAGAAACTTCAGCGTAACTGAGATATATATGGTCAATAGTGTGTGCACTCATGGTTGATCAATTTGTTTCATAGTTTGGACTATGAGATAATGATACTTTTGAACATGCGTGATATACTTTGAAGTACCAGACCTACAAACCTAAGATTGGAATTTTGGAATTCGACTCCATTATTAGCTTTTGTAATTCATTTAAATGGAGGTACATTTTTAAGCCGGGATTTCATGATTTCAAATTCATATATCAAACCTAGAGATATACACATACGTGCATTTTCAATCCTTATAATCATCCACTTTATTCATACACATACACATTTCTATTTTTGTCATCATATTTATGATAAACACATTTGGAATTTCATTTTAATTGGACCATATGATGGTATTTGCTTCCACTAGCTCAATGATCCATATTTGAATTGAATGGACAATCTAAGTTTCGAGTTGGAGACATTGATTTTCGAAACTTGCACTTTTTGCGTGCAAAACAAATAAATTCTCGGCCATGATATCATAATCGACCGTACAAGAGAAGAACACTTAATTTCAGGCACCAAAAGCTTTCAACCTTCCCGCTCACGTCGAAATATCTGGCGCCCAAAAGTTTAGCCCTGCGATATTCCTGTTTTACCCCTGCCACATGAACAAAAAAGGGCTGCTTTGGTAAATCCATTGTTTTCCCCTCTTTGCTCCCAACATTCTTCCCCAGAGCCCCTCCCCTTCCCCTCCCCGCCCCCAACCACGCCAAGCCGCCAAATCTAGTCGGCCGCTGCAGCGGTGGACCTCACACACTACCGGATCTACCTTTCACACCTTGGAACCCCCAACTACCAACTGGCCACTCACTGGAGTCGCTTCAGCGACTGGCTTGTCCACCACTCCAGATCTCCTTGGCCGCCATCATGGTCCACCACACCGGATCTGTTTCACCGGCGCCCTCATCCACCAGAGTGTAGGCCCCTCACCGACTCCCTCATCCGCCCCATCGCTGTCCCTTCATACAAGCCCTCGTCTGCCGCAATAGATCCGCCTCACCGAAAGCACTGTCCACCGGCTTCGTCGACTCCTTTGTCCATTGCACCGGACCCGCTCCACGGACGCCATATTCAATTCCACCGGCCCTGCTTTACTGACGCCGCAACCTCATCAGGTTATTTCAATTGGTACTCCTTCGGTTTTTCTCTTCTTTATCGTGGAACTGTTCACTTACCATAGATGAGCTTTCTTGTATGTCGACAGGCGCCGCAACCGAAGCACCAGAGCCACTTCAGCAACGGCGACACCCGGCCCTAACTCAACCGCAACACGAGCACCAGCGACGATCCTTGGCTATCAAGTATGACAACAATACCCATACGCCGTCGAGAATCAGGTACAATTATCCAACGGCTGACGCGTATGTTCACTTTCTTATCATAAGCACCGCACCTTTGAATTTCTTCAGGGCATCATTGAATTTTTCATGAGACGCATTATTCTGCTTGTACCTGTAGGGCCATACTTCTGGCAGTGAACATGTTACATGTGCTAAATTACAAACCAGTGCACATATAGTTACAATGCTTTTGCTTTGTCATAAGTATTACTATACTTCCTAGATATTAGTGCCTACTATTTTACTTCTTGCATGCTATATTTATGATAATGGTGTTTTTCTGATGCCACCTATTAGTTCCATCAGATTGCTTCATGTTCTCTATGCTTAATTACACATCAACAAACTAGCATGTGGTTCCACTGCTTTTTGTTTGTTTCACCCTACACTTTCTGATGCTAGTTATTACATCACTGCTCCGAGCCTCTATTCATTACTTTTTTGTGCGTTCTTGATCTTCCCAAGTTGCATGACTAATTTGATGCTTCTATTAATTATGGAGCTGAAAACCCCATCAGGCAAAATATGTGTTCTTTTGGGGATGGCACCTCGAACAAGCATAAAAATAGAGTGAAACACATATTTTTTCGTGTAAGCACACACCCTTCTTTCGTTAGTATAGATCAACCATTGGTGATTAATTCGAACCAGTGCATGCAATTAAAATTAATTTTACCTAAATAGAGGGTGCAGAATAAACTACAACAACTAGATTTGCAACCACGGGATGTTGACAATATCTTCAAAGAACATTGCAACAGCAGCGAGGCTTCATGGCAACATATGGTAAGCCAATGTGTTTTAGTACATGTGAAATGTAATGCATGTGGGCTGCTTTCTTGGCTTGTGCCCTCAACCTGTAATATTACAGAATTACAAATAGTTCAGTTTTCTGCTTTGCTGTATTGCTTGATTCAAATTTTTGTTTGTTACTTGTTAGGATATACCCGAGTTGGCCAATATGTCAGTAGTGCCTGTTGTACTATCGTAAAGAAATGCATGCTTAGTTCATTTGACTCCTTAACTTTTCCTATGAACATCATCACAAGACTGCCTTCGTAGTTTATATGAGGCGACATTGTTAACTGCTTTCTCAGATTATTTCAACTGCTTAGATGCCTTGGCAATTTAAATATAGCGGTGGTACACTGCCTTTCAAGTAGGGATGTCAATTGGGTCCCGTTTAATCCCGATTGAAGTCCACTAATGGTATGATAGTTCAAAAGAGTTTTTGTTTTTTGAGGAAAATGAACTAGCAAGCTAGCAAAAACTACCTAGATGGGACTTGTGGATGCCGTTTATTTGCCACTTACATTCCTCGTTTCATCTTACCATTTTAATTTCTTTTTGGCTGATGCTACTTCGAACCATTTAAATATAGCTTGCCATGCTCGGCAATAATTCGTATGTTGTTTACCATGTAGGCTTACTGCCTGGATCATGCGATAACTATCTCTTACTTATGTCCAGTGGAAACCTTTCAGGATGCCGTTCACACTAGGACACAATGTACAACCCCAAAATCTATTTGTGGAAGCAGTGTGCCATCCATGTTACCAGATGGTAGCGGTTTATAGGCAACACCGCTGGAGAGGAGTCTAGGCACATATATTATAGTTCTCGAGGCTCTACTCAAGGCCGAAATAGATGGTGTGGCTGCCATGAATGAGTTAATCTTGATCTTGAGGCTGGAAATTATGCATTAGCTGCATGCTTTATGCAAGCAACCCAAGAATTGAAGGAAGTAAAAAATGTTGCGTTTGAAGACAGAGGAGGTCCTGCTATTTCTGCTATCTAAAGCCCATGGTAATCCCAGTTCTTATTTACATACCAGTTGGAATTGTCAATAGATTAGTATACTTGCATGTTGTGTCATGTCTCTGAATGTATTATGTTGTAAGACCCCCTATGTTGTCCATGTGTTGTAATGATCTGAATTTTTTAGGCGAGGTAATCCTCAGTACTTGTATGATTGACATAAGTTGAACTGTTTTTCGTGTGAGCATATTGTACTGGATGAAATAACTGTTTGACTCAAAGTGCATCCAACCTACTGAATTCGAAGATCACGACATTTCTAAATCATATTCATATATAATGGTGGAATAAATCTTTGTCATGGTTTTGAATATATAAATAACATAACATAAAATGATGTATGGATATTCGTACAAATTGGATTTGAATTTAGTTGCCAGGGCCCATGGTAAACGAGAATGCTAATTCTCCCAAATTTTGAACGAAGCGGCAAAACACCCACTATCATTTGTCAGCTGCCCGAAGCAAGTGTTTGCGAGATGGAAATTATTGTCTACCCCTGACACTTCACATCCTAATCAACCTGATTTCCACTGTTGTCGATAGGGGTAGACTAGTAACTTCAATCAGACGTGACACAATCACCTCTGAGCCCATTCAGACAAGGTGGGCACCAAACGTGGGCGGCAAAACACATTTGATTCAAGCTCATCCAAAAGACCTCAATCTGTCCCTCCATTACCCCATTCATACACAGTGGGCAGCAAAACAAACTCTCCTCGTCCAAAATTGATGGAGGAAAATATTTTAAATAGGGGGAGATGTGTAACTTCCCTCAAATGTGACACAACCGCCCTACCTGTCAGCCCCGTTCATACACCGTGGGCACCAAAACACCCTCTCCTCGCCCGAAATCGCTACCAAAAAATATTGGGGAGATGCGATATTACCTTCCTATCCCCAACCAACGAGATGTCCGAATATTTTAAACGCGGGATAAGTTCGTAACTTTCCCACATTTCGAAAAAACGCATCCCAAAGTTTGCGATCCCCCTCCCCCTCCATTTCCCCATTCATACACCGTCGGCACCACAACAACCTCCTCACTCCGGCCAGCCTCCTCCGTCCGCCACCCCATCCTCCACCATGCCGGAGCCGCTACCCCTACCCCGTCGTCCACTAAAAGAGATGGATGTCTCTCATCCACGGTGCTGGACCAGGAACCTTTCATCGCGTCCTCTCACATCATCGGCGCCATCGTCCACCTTGTCGTTGCCGCTCTTATGACCGCCTTGTCCACAGCAACAGGACTTATCCCTCGACCCGACCGTCTGTCGTCTAAAGTCTTTTTCCGCGTCACCGACAACCATCGCACCGACAGCACCCTCAACATATCAGCAGGGGCCTGCACAGCATCGCAAGAGAGGTGGTACTCTTTCATATCTGGTTAAGTTATTGACCTCACCCGGAAAATAGATCGTAACTTGTTTACTGTACTTTTCTTGTTGGTACCAAATCGTAGTGGTAGTTGAAAGCAATCATTGGTTGCGGAGTAGCCTTTGTCCGGTTTGCACCATTAGATCTGCCATGGCATGGTCACTATACTCGTAAAGCTTATGGTTTCCCCCTTTATATTCACTACCATCATCGTAGGTGCTTCGCGTTGTGCTAGCACTGCTCCTTAAGACCTCAACCCAGCAAGCGAAACAACATGCCACTCATAATTCCAAAGCTTAGTTGTTGAAATACGAATCTGATATGATGCTCATATTACTAAAATAGAGAATGTTTAATTGGTCAGCTAATGTTCCTACATTTGTTTCAAAAAGCATGTGCGCCACATACAGAGAAATAACAGGGGTTTGAATTATATTATCTGACTAGTAGGATGCCCGTGCTTTTGTATGAGTAGTTTATCTTGTGGGAGAAAAGGATGAAAGAGGGAAGCCTTATTTGCAAATGTGGAGAGGGGTGTGGGTATGTTTTTACAAAATTGTCGTAGTTTCCTTCCTATCCGTCAGATATAAATCGGACGGCCTATATTGCAGGATGGCAGGCACACCATCAACACCAACTCTGTTTTCTAGAAGAGTAGAGAAAAAACAGAGAAATATTCTTGCTATTTATTATCATGTTCTTCTTAATAAGTATATTACTTCCTCCATTCCTAAACTGCCTTGGGTGCGTGCCTGTGTTGTCGTGGCATGCGTTTATACCGGCTGTTGTTCATCGTTGCTTTATCTATAAAGCGGGGCGAAAGCCTTTTTCGGTAAAACATAAGTCTTTTTAGATATTCCAATAAGAACTAGATACGGATATATATAGACATATTATGGAGTGTAAATTCACTCATTTTGCTCTGTATGTAGTCCGCATTCGAATCTCTAAGATATTTATATTTAACAATGGAGGGACTAGTATAGTATGTTCCTTGTCGGGAAGTGGAGCAGGGACATTTGCAGTCGACAGGTCTATTGGGTCGCTTGAGATGGATGCTTTCAACGATTCTAGATGGTGTCTGTGTATAAAAGTAGGGGCCTTTCTGTACCCCTTTACTTGTGCACGGGCAATCGTAGCCACACCTATGGCCATGCTTGGCGGGGCAGAGGAAGGAAAGATACGAGACTGCCAAGGCAGTACTCAAGCCAGAGGCGCGAGGACAAAAAGGCAAGGTAGACTTCCCCAGGCAAGGCCCTTGCCGGGGCGGGCTACATAGCGCCGAAAAGAGCCTTGCCGGGGTAACTTGTCCAATAACAGAAAGGCCTCCACCATTGAGCCTGAGAGTTTTGACACCATCGATAACATCAAGACCAAGGCTCGGGGGCGCCTGTGTGGTGGCATGCAGTCTTGGTGAAGCACCAAAGGCCCGCAAGCGTAGATGAGAACCAGAAGACGAGAACACCCGGCAAGATCCTTGACGGGGCCCCCGGCAAGATCCTTTCCGGGCATGGCCACAAGGCCTCGGCAAGACCCTTGCCAGGGGCATGTGCGGGGCCACAGCTGGGCCCGCACACACCAATGTTTCGTTGCCCCACGGCCATGCCGACGAGGCAACCAGCCCGCCAACTAGGCAAGCGTCTACATGGCAGCATGCAGCTTCTGGGCCAACTAGTCAAGCACCTGCATGGTGGCATGCAGATCTTCGTGAAGACCCCGTCACCGCACCAGCACAGCAGCCAGCCAGCCAGCATGGCGCTGCATGCCTCATTAGCTTGGACGCGTGTCGAAGCTAGGCGAGGTAGAGACGGACGGGACGAGCTTCATTATCGTCCCCGATATAGCAAGAGGGCACGTCAGCAATGCATTAAATACGTTTGTCCTATGGTGCCAGGTGATAAACTTGTACACTGTAGATACTTTCCACCTTCTGTGTGCCACTATGGCGACCCCTTTGACATATATAAAAGGAGGCCCGAGGCATACTGTGGAAGGATTCAGACTTTTTTGGACTGGGCATGCACCGCAGCTAGTTCAAGAACTAAAGAACACCAAATATACACAAATAAGCAGGACTAGGGTTTTACGCATCATTTGCGGCCTGAATCTGGGTAAAAATCCCCCCACGCTGATCTTTTAGACCTGCTCTTTGCGCAGCTCCGCGCCCCGCCAACCGTAGAAAGGGGTTCCCCGGAATCCCATACATGTCGTTTCCCTCGACATCTATGGCGCGCCAGGTAGGGAGGCTGAAGCTGTGAAAATGTGGTTTGAAAGTTAGCGCATGGACTTCACCATCGCGATGGCCCCCAAGAAGAAGGCAATCATAGTGATTGGTTCGTCTGGAGCCGAACCGCCTAACCAGCATGGGCGGGCAACGGGGCGGCCGCGGATGGTGGCGGAGGCGTGGCCTGCGAGCATCCACGACACTCTAGCAATCGGAGCCAGGCGAGTGGCGTCGTTCTTGCCCAATACGACGAGCCGCACGCCGTTGGGTCCAGTGGCCGGGCCGTGCTGCCCACAGGCAGTGCGGCGACCTCTAGGACGCCCTAGTCGGCGACCGCACCACGGCCTTCCCAGGTCAGGCATGACGAGCAACGCCGCGACATTGGTTCCCCCAGGCACCGTCGCGGGAAGAGCCCTTTGCGTCACTATCAAGACGCACCGGGGCAGCATGCACGCTCAGACGCTGGCAGAAATGGCGTGCGGCCGCGAGACCGTGACAGAGCTCCTTCTAACGTGGTTAGAAGTCGGAGCACATCACGGTCCATGCAGCTTTCGCCGCCACCCATGCTAGCAGAAGAGTTGGCGCGCGTGCAACTGCTCCTCGACTTCCCTCCTGCTGCGGAGAAGCTCGACGAGTGGAGAGCCACAATTTGGAGCCTCGTTAGCTTCTCCTATAAAGGTGAACCGCGACCAGCGAGACCCTCGTGCCGGCGCTCTGTCGAGCTAGTGCGCGCCAGTGGTGGAAGGACTGGAGACGCTGCGACCACGATGCACTCTCCTCCCCCACGCCAGCAACAGCAGCCGCCGGCTCGTCAGGCCGACGCCCGCGACAACGTTTCCACAGCATCGTCTGACTCACGAGCCCGCTGCAACCAATGTCAAGTTCCTCGGGAGCGAGCTCAGGAAGATGCTCAGACCACTATTGAGAGGTGGCAGGAAGCGCACCATCAGTCCGATAGGCGTGCGGGGCCCACTATGGACTGCCCAGCGGTGGGGGGCTCTGGTGATCTACCTTACAAGGTGGGTTGTCCAGCCTTTACCCGTGAGTTGCGGCAGTTCCAGTGGCCCACTCACCGCACATTCAAGCCTAAGGTCAAAGAAATGTACAATGGCAAGACTCACCCATGAGAGTTCGTCAGCTTCTACACTATCACGATGCAAGCTACCGGGGCTCGCGATGACAAGGTTCTTGCCAACTACTTCCTGTTGGCACTTAAGCCCAACATCATGTCATGGTTGATGCACCTGCCAGTGGATTCCATTTCCTCTTGGTCGGATCTGTGCCACGAGTTTGTTGGCGCCTTTACCGGAGGCCACCATGCTCCTGGGCAGGCAAGTGATTTGCATGTCATCACCTAGAAGGACGGCGAAACCCTGTGCAAGTACATACAAAAGTTCAGCCATGTGCAGTACAACATCCCAAATGTTCATCCCGCTGCTACCATCAATGCACTCCATCAGAATGTGTGCAACCGCAAGATGCGTGAGGAGCTGGATATGAACAAGGTTAAGGATGTAGCGGAGCTTTATGTTCTGGCCGATAGATGTGCTCGTGCTGAAGAAGGGAGGAAGTACCCCGACGAAGATGCTGGTGCAGAAACCAATTCCACAGACGAAGACATCGTCGCCCCGGCAAAGAAGGGCCAACATCGCAATAGGAAGAGTAAAGGCAAGACCGTGCTTGCCGTGGAGGGATCCGGCGACCCCAGCGCCGCCAAGAAGGCCAAGGACGACGACCTCGACAAGGAAGTTGCTGGGTGCGCCGCCTGCCGGGCCTTGGCGGCTGCCGACAAGCCAGGAGGCTCCGACAAGCAGTACTGCAAGATCCATCGCACCAAGGGCCACGACCTTCAGAATTGCCGACAGGTTGAGCTGCTTGCAAAGAAGCAGAAAGCTGAGTATGAGAGGCGTGATAAGGAGAAGGTCCGGGATGGTGCTGAGGCGTCCGACAAGAAGCATGGAAGCCGAGGAGGTCACTGCGACAAAGACAATCAACAAGAGAGGCCCTATCGGGGCCGTGACAAGACGGAGGGAGAGGATGATCATGATGAGGATGACGAATCCGGGGAGCACGAGTTCAAGAAAGCTACGGAGACTGTTGGGGATATTACTGCTGGACGTAAACCGGCCAGGAGTAGCCGGATTAACTCAAAGAAGATCAGAAGCCCATGAAGATGTAAGGATGGTGGCGCTTTACGAAGACCCAAGGCCCAAAGGCGAGTTAAAGCCTGTAGATGTAAACCGACTTTCTCATGTAACTTGCATTGTAAGATAGGAAGGATAGAGACCAAGCCGGACATGTTTATGATCCGGCCTCGGGACTCTGTAAACCGACGGGCATTAACCTGTGTATATAAAGGGACAACCCGGCAGCGGTTTGAGACAACCCACAACAACTCGATTCGCTCCCTGGTCATCAAAACCCCAGCAATACCAAACACAACTAGACGTAGGCTTTTACCTTCATCGAAGGGGCCGAACTAGTATAAAAACTCTTGTGTCCCTTTTCCGGTTTAACCCCTTTAAGCTAACCCGTACCAATGGCTCCATGACTAAGTCCTTTCACGAGGACAGCTGCCGTGACAAAACCACGACAGTTGGCGCCCACCGTGGGGCTGTCGCACGACGGTTTCGAGTTCTTGAAGGGTAGCTTCGAAGGACTCAAGGGATACGTTGTGGGACGGATGATGAAGAGTCATCGCGGCAAGCTCTACATCGATGACGTGGGATGGGGTCCCGAGGCCGGTTCAATTGAATACAGGTACCGGGTCCCCTTTGGCGGAACTCACGTCTTCATCGGCAAGATCGGCGAACTGGGCCCTGAGCCAGACACCTGCATCGACATCATCGTGACGGCTCAGTGTGCAAGCCCTACCCCGGTTCAGCCCGCACCAAGGCATGTTTTCATAGGTGTCATCCATGGAGCGGAATATGAGGATGGACCGGCATCTGATGGGAAGCCGTTGTCCGTTCTGATGACGAGTCTTCAACCAGAGAGACTGAGTCGCTATATCAGCTGCAGGACGGCCAGATTAGTGGGAGTTCCGATGGCAACAGTATTCCGGACCCCCTCGATTTGCCAAGCTGGGTCACAGTCCTCATGGCCGGTACACAACCAGCGCAACACTCTTCTACCGTCGTGGCAATGCTCTCCGATTCATCAACAGCAACGCCAGCAGGAGCAGGGGGCTCTGCGCCGCCTCCGGCTCAGGTTTTGTCTAATTTGTTCGACGCTTTGGCAACATTGATGGCCGCAGAAGTGGACACTGCAACCCGGGAGCAGCACAATGCGGAGACTTCAAAGGTGAAGGATCAGATAACTCAAGCTAAAGCGGACCTGGCAGTAGAGAATGCCAGGATGGCTACAGAACGGGCCGAGTTGGAAGTTCAGGCCTACCAGCTTAGGTTGGACCAGAGTGCCTCAGATGAGGTCATGAGGAGGAGATACCGGCCGCACCTCCCGCCGGGTTATGAGCCAAGAAATCTCTTCAACATGCCAGGAGCCAGAACCAGTAACCAGCCAGTGGTAAACCGGACGGAGGCGTCAGGAACAGGAGCGCCGGTTCAGCCATGTACGATGAACCCGCCTCATCAGAACAACATTGTGCCGCAGTATGTTCCGACGCCACTGGGGCATTACTCCAACCCGTTTGATAACATTGTGGCCGCCGCTTCACGATTGGCAGCCCTCCCAACTGACGGCGAGTCACCAGTGGCGATTGAGGCACGACGGGCCAGAGAGCTCCTTCAAACAACTTTAAACCAGTAGCAGGCTTATTCGCATAGCCGCGAGAGGATTCATTCCACCCCCCGTCCGAGTCGGAGCTACAGCAGGCACGTTGAGGATGAACCGGCCATATCAAGCAGTGCACATCACCGTAACTCACCAAGGGCACAACCCGGCAGGTGGTGGTGCTAATGCGCAGGATGTGGTGGATCATGGTTGTGCATGTCGAGAAGCCGAGTTAGCAGCTCTGCACGCCGCTTGTCAACCTACTCCGGTTCGCCCTACCACCTAAGTGGAGCCAGGCTTGGTCTTCAATTCTTTAGGGGTGCCGTGTCTTGCCCCCGCTTTGCGTAATGTACGACTGCCCAAGGATTTTAAAGGCCCTCGTAGGGTACCCAATTACACCGCCGATTTACAACCAGAGTCATGGGTGGAGAGTTATGAGATGGCGATGGAGATGCTGGACATTGATGAAGCGGTGTGTGCTAAATACTTCACCATGATGTTGGAGGGGACAGCTCGAATTTGGTTAAAAAGCTTACCAGCTAACTTTGTCGGGTCATGGGTTGAGCTACAACATTGGTTTATCCAGAATTTAAAGATATAAGCAGCCTATGTCAATTGTGGACCTAGCCGCTTGTGTTCAAGAAGAGGGGGAGTCTACGACGCATTGGGTGAAGCGAGTCTCAGCTATTTTGCATTCATCAGACCACATTAATGCAGATACAACAGTTTTAACGTTGGAGGGCAACTACCGGTTTATGCCATTAAAACTAAAGCTAGGAAGGCTCAAGCGTCACTGCAACGATATGTCAACCCTTATGGCTGCTTTGGTGAAATATGCCAATTCAGATAGTACCAAAGACCTTGAGTCTGAGGATGACAAACCGGGGAAAGGGAAAAAGAACGACAATACCAAGGGGCAGCAGCACAATCCGGCAGGTCATGGGAATAATGGAAAGCGCAAGGCAGACAATAGCTTGGACTTTGTGGCTAACACCAATGCTTAGGACAACGGTCAGCGTTGTAAGGGTAAACAACCCATAGGGGCGGAGGGTCAGGCCCCAATCTGGAGCGCCTGTTAAATCAACCTTGTGCAAAGCACAGATCGAAGGAAAGGCCAGCTTCACATCTTTGGAAGGATTGCTTCATTATGCGGGAGTTCAAGAATTCCTATATGTTTCAATATGACAATGGCCTGCCCGGCGATTCAGGAGGCGGTTTTCATGGGCCGGGTTATGGAGGTGGCAGCTCCGATTCAGGATTCCAAGGCAATCAAACTGGACATGGCCATCAAGGGAACCAGGGTAATCAAGGAGGTTATAACCATCAAGGGAATCAGCAGCAGCAAAAGTCGGGTTATCAGAGCAATCCGAAGCAGTTGAATAGCAGGCAGTATCATGTATTTACCACTAGCTTGTGTAAACATGATCAGAAGCTTCACAAGAGGGCAGTAAACTCTGTTGAACCGGCAGTGCCTCAGTATCTGCGCTGGTCTGAGCAGCCCATTTTATGGAGTAGAGAGGATCACCCACCCCAGGTTGACAATCCGGGTCATCTAGCCTTAGTGGTGGCACCTCAAGTTGGGGGGTATAAATTCATCAAGGTGCTTATGGATGGGGGAAGCAGTATCAATATTCTTTACTATGATACCCACCGCCGTATGTGGCTGACAAATAAGAATCTTAAACCGTCGAACATCGTTTTTCATGGTGTGGTGCCCGGTAAGTCTGCGTATCCGGTGGGCAAGATAGCCCTAGAGGTGGCTTTTGGAGATGATCATGATTCAAGGTCAGAAACATTGACTTTTGATGTGGTGAAAATCAAGAGTCCGTATCATGCCCTGTTTGGGCGTCCGGCTTATGCTAAGTTCATGGCGAGGCCTTGTTATGTTTATCTACAGCTTAAGATGCCGGGTCCCAAGGGGACCATCATAGTACATGGGAGCAGGAAGATCGCTTTGGAGTGTGAAGAGGGTGATGCGGCTTACGCTGAGACGGTTTGTGCCACAGAGGAGCTGAAGTTTTATAAAGACAAGGTTGATCCGGCCGACATGACTTCTTTGAAAAAACCAACTATGCAGGACGATCCGGCGTTGAAGTTTAAATCGGCCACAGACACTAAGATGGTTGCTTTTGTTCCTGGCGATTCATCCAAGCAGTTCAGCATCAACGCTAACCTGGATCCCAAATAGGAAAGCCCACTCATCGAGTTCATCCGTGAGAACCGAGATCTTTGCATGGAAGCCTTCTGACATGCCAGGTGTACCGAGGGAACTCGCCGAGCACACCCTTAATATAGATCCTAAGTTTAAACTGGTTAGGTAGTTTATCCGCCACTTCAACGAAGAAAGGCGTAAGGCTATTGGTGAGGAGGTAGCTCGGCTGTTGGCCGCAGGGTTTATCGTGGAGGTCTTTCACCCGGAGTGGCTGGCTAATCCGGTACTAGTCCTTAAGAAAAATGGCACTTGGCGTATGTGTGTGGACTACACAGATTTGAACAAAGCTTTCCTAGCAGATCCCATTGCCCTCCCTCGTATTGATCAGATTATTGATGCTATGGCAGGTTGTGACCGTTTGTGTTTTCTGGATGCTTATTCTGGTTATCATCAGATCAAAATGGCAGTTAAGGACCAGGAGACGACAGCTTTTATAACTCCCTTTGGAGCCATCTGCTATGTCTCTATGCCCTTTGGGCTCAAGAGTGCCCAGGCGACTTATCAGCGCTGCGTCCAAAATTGTCTTCATAAGCAGATTGGGCGCAATGTTCATGCATATGTGGATGATATTGTCGTAAAGTCCAGGAAGGAGGAAACATTGGTAGATGACTTGAGAGAAACTTTTGACAACCTACGGGTTTATAAGATGATGCTTAATCCAGACAAATATGTCTTTGGTGTTCCGGCAGGCAAGCTCCTGGGTTTCCTGGTGTCTAACAGGGGCATTGAGGCTAACCCGGAGAAGATTACAACTATCACCTCTCTGGCTAAATTGGCGTGTATCAACGGCGTTCAGCGTCTGGCGGGCCGGATTGCCGCTTTGAGCCGGTTTATCAGTCGTCTTGGGGAGAAGGCTATCCCTTTATATCAGATGCTAAATAAAATGGATGACTTTGTCTGGAGCGATGCGGCGGATAAAGCGTTTGAGGATTTGAAGAGGCAAATAGCTTACCCGCCTGTCCTTGCAGCTCCGGTCGATAAAGAGCCTTTACTGCTATATGTGGCTGCTAATGCTCCGGCTGTTAGTGTGGCTATTGTTGTGGAGCGCAAGGAGGATGGAAAGGAGTATCCGGTTCAACGGTCGGTTTCTTATATCAGTGAGGTGCTTATCGAATCAAAGCAGAGGTATCTGCATTGGCAGAAGCTGGTGTATGGGGTGTATATGGCAAGCCGGAAGCTCAAGCATTATTTTTAGGGTCATCCTATCACAGTGGTCAGTTCAGCCCCTCTGGGAGATATCATTCAAAACAGAGAAGCAACTGGCCGGATTGCTAAGTGGGAAGTTGATCTTGGACCTCACAGACTCAAATATGCAACTCGCACAGCGATCAAATCTCAAGAACTGATGGATTTCATCAATGATTGGACCGAGTTACAGGCGCCAAAGGAAAAGCCAGACAACACTTATTGGACTATTCATTTTGATAGGTCCAGGAAATTGGAGGGCTCGGGGGCTGGAGTAATATTAACTTCCCCGCGAGGTGACAAGTTTTGTTATGTCCTTTGCTTAATGTTCCCTTGCACTAACAATGCAGCTGAGTATGAGGCCTTACTCCACGGTCTTCGGATGGCCAAGGAGATGAACTTATGCCGGGTTAAGTGCTTCGGTGATTCGGACCTGGTGGCTCAACAGGTGTCTGGCACTTGGGATTCTAAGGACCCACTCATGGTTGCATATAGAGGAGAGGTGGACATAGTGGCCGGTCATTTTAAGGGTTATCAAGTTGATCATATAGACTGGAGAAAGAATGAAGCAGTGGATGCTTTAAGTCGCCTAGGCTCTCAGCGTAAACCGGTCCCACCTAATGTCTTCCTCGACGTACTACATAATCCGTCGGTCAAGATACCAACAGAGGAGGAGTTGGTTATTCCTGACCCGGAGGCCTAGTTGGTGGCGGCTTTGCATGTTACACCGGATTGGACAGTCCCGTACTTGGCTTACATGAACCAGGGCGAGTTACCAGAGGATGAAACTGTAACGCCCTCGATGCAGCTATATCTCCCACGTGTCGAAGCACGACTTAGAGGCATAACCGCATTGAAAGCAATGTCGCAAGTGAGGTAATCTTCACACAACCCATGTAATACATAAGGGAAAGAGATACATAGTTAGCTTATAATCGCCACTTCACACAATACATGAATTAAAGCATTACATCATCCAAATACAATCAGGGCCCGACTACGGAGCCAAAATAAAAGAAGACTACCCCAAATGCTACACAGATCCCCGATCAACCCCAACTGGGCTCCACTACTGACCAACTAGAACGAAACAACATAAAGGACAAGATCTTCAACGAGCTCCTCCTTGAGCTTGTTTGCGTCACCTGCACGGACTCATCGGCACCTGCAAACTGGTTTTGGAAGTATCTGTGAGTCACGGGGACTCAACAATCTCACACCCTCGCGATCAAGACTATTTAAGCTTATGGGTAAGGTAAAGGTATGAGGCGGAGCTGCAGCAAGCGACTAGCATATATGGTGGCTAAACATACGCAAATGAGAGCGAGAAGAGAAGGCAAAGCACGATCGAGAAACTATGATCAAGAAGTGATCCTAGAACAACCTACGTCAAACATAACTCCAACACCGTGTTCACTTCCCGGACTCCGCCGAGAAGAGACCATCACGGTTACACACGCGGTTGATGTATTTTAATTAAGGTCAACTTCAGGTTTTCTACAACCGGACATTAACAAATTCCCATCTTCCCATAACCGTGGGCACGGCTTTCGAAAGTTCAAATCCCTACAGGGGTGTCCCAACTTAGCCCATCACAAGCTCTCATGGTCAACGAAGGATATTCCTTCTAGCAGGAAGACCCGATCAGGTAAAACAAGACATCCTCGACAATGGTAAAACAAGTCCAGCAACACCACCCGAATGTGCCGACAAATCCCGATAGGACCTGCACATATCTCATTCTCAGGGCACACTCAGATGAGTAGTCCGTACAACTAAAACCAGCACTCGAGTTTCCCCGAGGTGGCGCTGCAAGGGGCTCTAGTTTGGACCAACACTCAGAGGAGCACTGGCCCGAGGGGGTTAAAATAAAGATGACCCTTGAGTCTGCAGAACCCAAGGGAAAGAAAAGGCTAGGTGGCGAATGGTAAAACCAATGTTGGGCATTGCTGGAGGAGTTTTATTCAAGGCGAACTGTCAAGGGGTTACCATTATAGCCCAACCGCGTAAAGAATGCAAAATCTGGGAACATAACACCGATATAACGGAAACTAGGGCGGCAAGAGTGGAACAAAACACCAGGCATAAGGCCGAGCCTTCCACCCTTTACCAAGTATATAGATGCATTAATTAAATAAGAGATATTGTGATATCCCAACAAAATATCCATGTTCCAACATGGAACAAACTCCAATCTTCACCTGCAACTAACAACGCTATAAGAGGGGCCGAGCAAAGCGGTAACATAGCATATCAACGGTTTGCTAGGACAAGGTGGGTTAGAGGCTTGGTTTAACAATATAGGAGGCATGATAAGCAAGTGGTAGGTATCGCAGCATAGGCATAGCAAAAGAGCGAGCAACTAGCAAGCAAAGGTAGAAGTGATTTCAAGGGTATGGTCATCTTGCCTGAAATCCCGCAAGGAAGAAGAACGAGTCCATGAAGAAGACAAATGGACGTAGTCGAACGGTTCCTCACAAACGCGACGTTATCGGAACCAACCCGAAGAAGCAACACCAGAAAATATCAAACAACCTAGGAAACAACCACCACATAGACATGGCATGATGCGCAAACAAGAAATCCGGAAACTCCTCATGTCCAGTTTAAAGAGGGCATGGCATGGCAAAGTTCACAAGTGTAACACCCCGGATGTAACTTTCCCAATTTGTACTCCAACTCTTACCGTTTCCGGCTTTAAGTTAATTCATTTTCTCGGGTTCAGGTTTTTTGTCTCCGTGTGTTGTTATCATTGTCATGCATCTCTTATCATGTCATCATGTGCATTGCATTTGCATAAGTGTTCATCTCATGCATTCGAGCATTTTCCCCGTTGTCCGTTTTGCATTCCGGCGCTTCGTTCTCCTCCGGTGGGCACTTCTGCCTTTCTTTCGTGTGTGGGGATTAAACATTTCCGGATTGGACCGAGAATTGCCAAGCGGCCTTGGTTTACTACCGGTAGACCGCCTGTGAAGTTTTGTATCATTTGGACTTCGTTTGATACTCCAACGATTAACCGAGGGACCGGAGAGGCCTCGTGTGTGTGGCAGCCCAACACACCTCCAATTTGGCCCAAAACCCACCTAAGCCTTATCCATCCTCTAGATCGTTCGATCACGATCGCGTGGCCGAAGACCGCACCTCATTTGGACCCTCCTAGCTCCCTCTATGCCTATTTAAAGACACCCCCGAATTTCTCCTTCCCCTTCCTCCCGAAACCCTAGCTCCACTCGTCATCGCGCGCCGCCGGACAAAAATTGCCACCGACGGACACTGTCCGATCCACCCCGCCGCCGCCATGTAGCGCTCCGCCATTCGCCGCCGCCACCGCGCCCACTTGGCCGCCCCGCCGGCCCGCTGAGGCCCGCCGCGGGCCCTCCCGGGCTCAGCCGCCAGCGC
>NC_041392.1:390861238-390870868 GCF_002162155.2 Triticum dicoccoides
GCCGCCCCGCGTCTCCTCTTCCCCGTCGCCGGTCCCTTGCACCGCCGCCGCCATCACCGCGCCCCTCGCCGGCGTCGACGGCTGCCACCGCCGCCCGCTCCGGCCGCATCTCCGGCCGCCCCGCGCGCCCGGCGCCGCTGCCCTCCTCTCCTGCGCGGCTTGCCGCACCCTCCGGCCTCCTCCTCCCTCCTCAACGCCGCCTCTCCGGCCTCTCCGGCAAGCCGCCGGCCTACCTCCCCGACGAACTCCGGCGGACCTTGGTTGGCGTGCGCCCAGATCCAGATCCGGGTGAACAGTAAACCCTAGGTCGCCTCCTCTTTTTCCTAAGCCTGCAGTCCAAGTGCCCATGTTCATAGCATCGTATCTCCGCATCCGTAGCTCCGTTTTGGGCATATAGGATATCAAAATGTTCATCTCGGAGAGTACATCATTTCATTCCATTGCAATTTTTCATTTCAGTTCATCTTGTTGCCCGAAAGGCTGTTAGAAAAGTGCTACTTGAGATATTTGTCAGATCTGCTGCTCCATTTAGCTTTTTGTCTTTTTTGCCATGATTAATGTGTGCATGATATGCCCATGAGCTCTACATATGTTTTGTTAAGGGTTTTGTCATCTTTCCAGAGGTGCAACTCATGTATTTTTGTGATGTGTGTGGTGACTAGCAAAAGCTTGCAAAGTGGTGCACTTGGTAATTCTGATTTCAGGGACTTAGCTTTTCCACTAAGTCCTCGAGCTGTTTATCTCATATGCCATATGTTCATGTTGTTCCCTAGTGATCCGTGCCTCTTTTGAGGAGGACCAGTAAGGATGTTTTGTTAATATTGTAGTGCTCTATCCATCCATGTCTTTGTTTGCAATTATGGAGCAACCTAGCTTGAGTCAATCGAGCTCTACTGTTGCTACTTTGTGAATCTGGGCAGATTGTCAACTTGTTTGCAATTTTGCCGATGATGTTGTAGTTGATCCGTGCATGCTATGCTATTGTTCTTGCCATTTCTAGGTTGAATTTTGTGTATTCTTGATGGGTGTATTCTTAGCTTGTCATGATTTGCTCCGTAGTGAGTGCATCGAGCTCGAAAACATGCCTACTTGAGATATGTTTCAGCATGTGCCAGTTTTCACTAAGTCTGAAAACTGATTATGTTTTTTCCATGTTCACATGCTTGCAATTGTATTTTCTGATCCCTTTTGGCTCAAGGTCACTAAGGGACTTTTGTTAAGCTCTTTGAGTAGCTCCATGCCATGCTTTACTTTGCCATGTTCAGGTCCTGTAGCATGTAGTTTTGTTGCTCCGAAGAGTGCTATCTGATATGAAATTCCAGACAAGTGTTAATTTCACTAAGTCTGAAATCTGTTTCCCATATGCATTTTTCCCATGCTTGTTTGAACCTGTTAATGGATGAATTGGCCGTAGCTCAGTGCTAGACTTTTGTTAAGCATCTTGAATGCATCCCTGCCATGTATTTTGTTGTCATGTTTGAGTGCTGTAGCATGTTCATCTCATTGCATTTAGATTGCTACTTGCTGTAAATCGCAGACCGTTGTCATATTTGAATTGCTTGCCATTTCCAAACCGTAACTCCGATTCCGGCGTTCTTTATATCGTTTTCAAGCGATTTCATCTCACCTTTGCAGTGGCACACTTGGATTTCCAAGTTGAGGCCAGGTTCTTGCATTTCCTATCACATCTTGCATATGCATCCCGCATCGCATCCCGCATAGCATACCATCTTTGCATCATATTGTTTGAGCTTTGCGCGTGGTTGATTGTGTTCCGTTTGTTTGTTTGTCTTGTTTGGGTAGAGCCGGGAGACGAGTTCGCTAACGAGGAGCTCGTTGAGTTTTCTTTTGAGGATCCAGTCAACTCTGACAACTGTGTAGTCAAGATGATCATACCCTCGAAATCACTACTATCTTTGCTATGCTAGATTGCTCGCTCTTTTGCTATGCCAATGCTACGATGCCTACCACTTGCTTTCAAGCCTCCCAAATTGCCATGTCAAAACCTCTAACCCACCATGTCCTAGAAAACCGTTGATTGGCTATGTTACCGCTTTGCTCAGCCCCTCTTATAGCGTTGCTAGTTGCAGGTGAAGATTGGAGGCCGTTCCTTGTTGGAACATTTATTTACTTGTCGGGATATCATTATATTGCCATGTTATCTTAATGCATCTATATACTTGGTAAAGGGTGGAAGGCCCGGCCTCTCGCCTAGTGTTTTGTTCCACTCTTGCAGCCCTAGTTTCCGTCATATCGGTGTTATGTTCCCGGATTTTGCGTTCCTTATGCGGTTGGGTCATAATGGGAACCCCTTGATAGTTCGCCTTGATTAAATCTTTTCCAGTAATGCCCAACCTTGGTTTTACCATTTGCCACCTAGCCTCTTTTCCCTTGGGTTTCCGGAGCCTGAGGGTCATCTTATTTTAGCCCCCCGGGCCAGTGCTCCTTTGAGTGTTGGTCCAACCGAGCGATGTCCGGGGCTACCAGGGGCAACTCTGGGCTGGCCTACCCGGCGTCTGGCTCATCTGAGTGTGCCCTGAGAACGAGATATGTGCAGCTCCTATCGGGATTTGTCGGCACATTCGGGCGGTGTTGCTGGTCTTGTTTTAACCTGTCGAAGTGTCTTGAAGAACCGAGGTACCGAGTCTGATCGGAACATCTCGGGAGGAGGTCTATTCCTTCGTTGACCATGAGAGCTTGTCATGGGCTAAGTTGGGACTCCCCTGCAGGGATTTGAACTTTCGAAAGCCGTGCCCGCGGTTATGGGCAGATGGGAATTTGTTAATGTCCGGTTGTAGACAACTTGAACCTTAACTTAATTAAAATGAATCAACCGAGTGCGTTACCGTGATGGCCTCTTCTCGGTGGAGTACGGGAAGCGGACACGGTGTTGGAGTAATGCTTGCGCAGGTTGGTCTCTAGTTTCTCGCTCGCGCTTTGCCTCCTCTTCTCGCTCTCTTTTGCGAATAAGTTAGCCACCATATTTTGCTAGTCGCTTGCTGCAGCTCCACATATATTTGTACCTTGCCTTACCTATAAGCTTAAATAGTCTTGATCGCGAGCGTGCGAGATTGCTGAGTCCCTGTGGCTCACAGATTACTATTACACCAGATGCAGGGCCTGATGATTCGGCTCCAGGTGATGCGCTTGAGCTCAAGTGGGAGGTCGATGAGGATTCTCAACGATACTATGTTTCTTTTCCTGATGATCAGTAGTGGTGCCCAGTTGGGGGTGATCGGGACCATGTCGCATGTTGGGTTATCTTTTATTTTGGCGCCGTAGTCGGGCCATGAGTGTTTGGATGATGTAATGTTATTTATGTACTTGATTGACGTGGCGAGTGTAAGCCAACTATGTTATATCCCCCTTTTATTATCTATATTACATGGGATGTTGTGAAGATTGCCTAACTTGCGACATATGCCTTCAATGCGATTATGCCTCTAAGTCGTGCCTCGACACGTGGGAGATATAGTCGCATCGAGGGTGTTACAAGTTGGTATCAGAGCCTTCCCCGACCTTAGGAGCCCCATTGCTTGATCATTTTTAGCGGCCGAGTTGTGTCTAGAAAAATGTTTTGAGTCATTTAGGAATTATATATCGGAGAGTTTAGGAATTCTTTTTACTTCCCGGTCTCCTCATCGCTCTAGTAAGGCATCCTGACGTAGAGTTTTGACTCTTCTCTTCTCAAATTTCACTAAAAAAAATTTAGGATCACGCGGGTATCTTGGAATCGTTCCGATGGTTTTATGATGAGAACATTGTCTTGGTGCCTCCTGTCAGGAGTTTTGTGGAAGTGTCCCGGGGAGTTGAGCTCTGAGGTGTTGTCGTCATAATTTTATCATTGCAATTCTGGAATACATGAGATTAGTACGCCGACATCGAAAATCTCTTTTATGCAGTTCGTTGGTGAGATAACCTCGACGCCACCCACTACTGGGGCGGGAGTTCGGGAGTATCGCCATAACTTGTATAACGGATGCTTTTCGAAGGTTGAGGTAGATGGTTTCCGAAGTTTTTCTTGGTTATGTGTTGAAGGATGGATACAGCTGGATGTAGGATTTGTTAGATTTGGGTGAGATATTATGCTTCCCCTGTATCCCCAACACCTAATTGCATAACCGGAAAGGTTCGGGAGTTTCATAGGTGGGAATTCTAGTAGCTCTAGTTCTTCTTCCGCGGATATTGGTTTGAGATTGGGATTTCTTACCGATTATTCGTTCTTGATCCGTACCTTGTTGATTTATTTCTCTACCTTAATTCCACATGGCTTCTCAATTTATGGATATGTGACCATTTCAAGAGGAATGCATTCGTTCATTTTGTTCGGATGTGAAGACTATATGCTGCAATTTTCATTCCGTTGGATTCAGCTTCAATATTTGTCTATCAATGTGCTAATGGATGTCAACCTCTTCAGGATGGCTCCTCCAACGCGCACGACTCCGAATCCTTATCCGCCACCACCTCCACCTCCTCCGGAGGCATGGCAAGCTGTGATGGCCGCAACCAATTTAAACACACAGTTGATCATGCAAATTCTTCAAGAGCGCAATCGAGGCAACCAAGGGAACCAAGGCAACAATCAGAATCACTTTGCTACACTCAACCAGTTCCTTGCTAATGGGCCAAAGACTTTCAGCAATTGTGTTGAGGCAACTGATGCTGACGATTGGCTTGTGGATCTGTGCAAGCATTTCGAGTGCAGTAACGTCAGGCCTGAGGACTTTGTTAAGTGCGCTTCTTTCCAACTCAAAGATCAAGCTACAGAATGGTTCCAGCAGTACAAGGACTCCAGAGGTGGACATGTTATTACCTGGGATGAATTCTGTCGAGATTTCAGAGCTCATCATATTCCTCAGAGTGTGGTTGAAAGCAAGCGTGAGGAATTCCGCAACCTGAAGCAAGGCTCTTTGTCTGTCTATGACTACAACAAGTTGTTCCAAAAGCTCGCCCGCTTTGCTAAGCAGGACGTACCTGATGAGAAGAGCATGATATATCAGTTCAGGGGTGGTCTTAGAGAAGAAATTCAGCTCGCTCTTGTTCTCTTTGAGCCCTTGAGATACGATGTGTTCTACAACATGGCATTGAAGCAAGAGGCTGCTCAACTGAGGTGTGATGCTTCCAAGAAGCGAGTCAGAGATGCTACTCCTTCTTCCTCTACTCAAGTGGCCAAGCAGCAGAAGTATTGGCTTCGTCCTCCTCCATTCCGTCAGCCGTATCAACAGAAGAGCAAAGGTGGCAGTGGATCTTCCCACCCTCCCAACCCTGGCTTTCAGAACAAGACTTCGTCTCAAGCTCCATGATCGAGTGCTCCATATCACCGTCCGTTTTCAGAGGTCACGTGCAACAAGTGCCAACAGAAGGGTCACTATGCCAACAAGTTTTTCAACCAGAGGCGTCTTCCTCCTCCTCCTCCTCCTGTCAGATCGGCAAGTACAACTGTGATCAAGCATAACCCCAAGTCCGCCAAGGTCAACTTGATGAATGCAGCTCAGGCAGAGGACTCATCAGATGTCATTATGGGTAACCTTCCTATTAATGATATTCCTGCAAAAGGTCTTTTTGACACGGGTGCATCGCATTGTTTCATCTCGAGACCATTTGTTTCTAAGCATGAGTTGCCTTTACAAGATTTGCCTAGAAAGTTATCTGTCGTTTCTCCGGGTAAATTCATGAATGCAAGCGCTATTGCCCCAGATGTTACTATCACGTTGGGCGACTACAAGTTTCTCTCTTGTCCGGTGGTTCTTGGTAACTCGGATATTGATCTTATTCTTGGGATGGATTGGCTTGCTAAGCACAAGGCGCATCTTGATTGTGCAGCCAGGCAGATTCAATTGACTCATTCGTCTGAGGATGTAATTGTCTTTGCCGCTCGTGATGATACCATCCGTCTGTTTTCTCTCAATGAGAAGGGTGAACTCAATGCCATCTCGCAGATTCTAGTCGTTTGCGAATATCAAGACATCTTTCCAGAAGAGCTTCCAGGAATGCCTCCGCACCGGCCAGTTGAATTCATTATTGATCTCGAGCCTGGCACGGAACCTGTGTGCAAACGTCCTTACAAGCTCAGACCTGAAGAGTTGAAGGAGCTGAAGAAGCAACTCGATATTCAAGAGAAAATGGGTCTCATCCGGCCTAGTTCTTCTCCATGGGGTTGTGGTGTTCTTTTTGTGAAGAAGAAGGATGGAACGGACTGACTTTGTGTTGATTACCGCACATTGAACAAGAAGACCATCAAGAACAAATACCCACTTCCCAACATCAACGAGCTGTTCGAACAACTCAAAGGTGCCCAAGTATTCTCCAAGATTGATCTCCGTATTGGTTATCATCAGATTCGAATTCGTGAGCAAGATATTCCCAAGACGGCTTTCAGGACAAGCTATGGTTCATATGAATACACTGTCATGTCTTTTGGCCTCGTCAACGCTCCTCCGACTTTCTCTCGCATGATGAACTTCATCTTCAACGCCTACACCAATGACTTCGTTTTGGTCTATCTCGACGACATTCTGGTTTTCTCCAAGAAAAAGGAAGATCATACCAAGCACTTGCGTTTGGTACTCGATAAGCTCAGGGAACATCAGTTCTACGCCAAGTTCTCCAAGTGCGAATTTTGGCTCGATGAGGTTCTTTATCTTGGTCATATCATCTCTGCCAAGGGCATTGCCGTGAATCCTGAGAAGGTGTCTGCAATTATGAATTGGGAACCTCCTCAGAACGTGAAGCAACTCTGTAGCTTCCTCGGTCTCGCAAGCTACTGCTGAAGATTCATTGAAAACTTTTCTAAGATCGTGAAGCCTCTCTCAAATCTTCTCCAGAAGCATGTCAAGTACATTTGGTCTCCGGAGTGTGACATTGCTTTCAACACTTTGAAAGAGAAATTGATCATTGCTCCAGTTCTGACTCCGCCTGATGAATCCAAGCCGTACGAGGTCTTTTGTGATGCCTCTCTCCAAGGTCTTGGCGCAGTATTGATGCAAGAGAAGAAAGTTCTTGCTTATACCTCTCGCCAGTTGAAGCCTAATGAGAAGAACTACCCCACTCATGATCTCGAGTTGGCGGCAGTTGTGCATGCTCTTTTGACTTGGAGACATCTTCTATTGGGAAGAAAAGTGGACATTTTCACTGATCTTAAGAGTCTCAAGTACATATTCACTCAGCCTAATCTCAACCTCAGACAAACTCGATGGGTCGAAATGATTCAAGAGTATAATCCGAGTATCGAGTATACTCCAGGCAAGGCCAATGTGATTGCTGACGCATTGAGCAGAAAAGCTTACTGCAACAGTCTGATTCTCAAGCCTTATCAACCCGAGCTTTGTGAAGCTTTCCGCAAACTTAATCTGCAAGTTGTTCCTCAAGGTTTCCTCGCCAACCTTCAAGTCTCTCTTACCTTGGAAGACCAGATTCGCCAAGCCCAGCTTCTTGATGCCATGGTGAAAAAGGTGAAGATTGGGATTGCCAAGAGTCAAACCAAGTACAAGTGCTACCGCCTTGATGACAAGGATACTCTCTTCTTCGAGGATCGTATTATTGTACCCAAAGGTGACCTTCGTAAATTGATCATGTACGAGGCTCACAATTCTGTCCTCTCCATCCACCCTGGGAGCACGAAGATGTATCAGGACCTTAAGCAGGCTTATTGGTGGACTCGAATGAAGCGCGAGATCGCTCAATTCGTGAATGAATGTGATGTCTGCAGAAGAGTGAAGGCAGAACACCAAAGGCCAGCTGGTCTCCTCCAACCTCTTGCCATTCCAGAATGGAAGTTTGACCACATTGAGATGGACTTCGTGACTGGGTTTCCAAAGTCCAAGCATGGCAATGATGCTATATTCGTTGTCATCGATAAACTCACCAAAGTGGCTCACTTTCTTCCTATCAAAGAGTCGATCACTGCAGCTCAATTGGCGGAACTCTATACCTCTCGAATTGTCTCTCTCCATGGTATTCCACAAGTGATATCTTCAGACCGTGGCAGCGTCTTTACATCCAAGTTTTGGGATTCTTTTCAGAAGGCCATGGGCACCAACATCCGCTTCAGCACAGCTTTCCATCCTCAAACTAGCGGTCAAGTCGAGCGTGTCAACCAGATTCTTGAAGATATGCTCAGGGCTTGTGTGATCTCCTTCGGCATGAAGTGGGAGGATTGTCTTCCTTATGCTGAATTCTCCTACAACAACAGTTTTCAAGCAAGTTAGGGCAAGGCCCCATTTGAAATTCTGTATGGCAGGAAGTGCCGTACCCCTCTCAACTGGTCTGAAACCGGTGAACGTCAGCTTTTGGGTAATGACTTAATCACAGAGCCAGAGGAAATGTGCAAAGTCATTCGTGATAACCTCAAAGCAGCCCAATCCCGTCAGAAGAGCTACTATGATAGTAAGCACCGTGATTTGGCTTTCGAGATCAGAGATCATGTTTACCTCCGCGTCTCTCCTATGAAAGGTACTTGTCGCTTCGGTATCAAAGGGAAGCTTGCCCCTAGATACGTGGGACCTTTCAAGATTGTCAGCAAGAGAGGCGACCTCGCCTATCAACTCGAGCTTCCTTCAAACTTTGCAAATGTTCATGACGTGTTCCGTGTCTCTCAGCTTCGGAAGTGCTTCAAGACTCCTGACCGCACCGTCAACTTCGAGGACATTGAGCTCCAAGAAGATCTCTCCTATCGTGAGTACCCAGTTGCTATTCTTGAAGAGACTGAACGCAAGACTCGCAATAAGTCAATCCAATTTCTCAAAGTCAAGTGGTCACACCATTCCGACCGTGAAGCTACCTGGGAACGCGAGGATCACCTCCGTTCTGAGTACCCGGCGTTCTTTCAGTCCTAGATCTCGGGACGAGATCCTTTCGTAGTGGTGGAGTGTTGTAACACCCCGAATGTAACTTTCCCAATTTGTACTCCAACTCTTGCTGTTTCCGGCTTTAAGTTAATTCATTTTCTCAGGTTCAGGTTTTTTTGTCTCTGTGTGTTGTTATCGTTGTCATGCATCTCTTATCATGTCATCATGTGCATTGCATTTGCATACGTGTTCAGCTCATGCATTCGAGCATTTTCCCCGTTGCCCATCTTGCATTCCGGCGCTTCATTCTCCTCCGGTGGGCACTTCTACCTTTCTTTCGTGTCTGAGGATTAAACATTTCCCGATTGGACCGAGACTTGCCAAGCGGCCTTGGTTTACTACCGGTAGACCGCCTGTCAAGTTTCGTATCATTTGGGCTTCGTTTGATACTCCAACGGTTAACCGAGGGACCGAAAAGGCCTCGTGTGTGTGGCAGACCAACACACCTCCAATTTGGCCCAAAACCCACCTAAGCCTTCTCCATCCTCTAGATCGTTCGATCATGATCGCGTGGCCGAAGATCGCACCTCATTTGGACCCTCCTAGCTCCCTCTATGCCTATTTAAAGACACCCCCGAATTTCTCCTTCCCTCCCCCCCGAAACCCTAGCTCCACTCGTCATCGCGCACCGCCGGACAAAAATTGCCACCGACGAACACTGTCCGATCCGCCCCCGCCGCCACCACGTGGCGCTCCGCCATTCGCCGCCGCCACGCACCCACTTGGCGCCCCGCCGGCCCGCTGAGGCCCGCCGCGGGCCCTCCCGGGCTCAGCCGCCAGC
>NC_041392.1:390871247-390903525 GCF_002162155.2 Triticum dicoccoides
CGCCGGTCCCTTGCACCGCCGCCGCCATCTCCGCGCCCCTCGCCAGCGTCGACGGCCGCCACCACCGCCCGCTCCGGCCGCATCTCCGGCCGCCCCACGCGCCGGGCGCCGCCACCCACCTCTCCCGTGCGGCTCGCCGCACCCTCCGGCCTCCTCCTCCCTCCTCAACGCCGCCTCTCCGGCCTCTCCGGCAGGCCTCTCGGTTGGCGTGCGCCCAGATCCAGATCCGGGTGAACAGTAAACCCTAGGTCGCCTCCTCTTTTCCTAAGTCTGCAGTCCAAGTGCCCATGTTCATAGCATCGTATCTCCGCATCCGTAGCTCCGTTTTGGGCATATAGGATATCAAAATGTTCATCTCAGAGAGTACATCATTTCATTCCATTGCAAATTTTCATTTGAGTTCATCTTGTTGCCCGAAAGGCTGTTAGAAAAGTGCTACTTGAGATATTTGTCAGATCTGCTGCTCCATTTAGCTTTTTGTCTTTTTTGCCATGATTAATGTGTGCATGATATGCCCATGAGCTCTACATATGTTTTGTTAAGGGTTTTGTCATCTTTCCAGAGGTGCAACCCATGTATTTTTGTGATGTGTGTGGTGACTAGCACAAGCTTGCAAAGTGGTGCACTTGGTAATTCTGATTTCAGGGACTTTGCTTTTCCACTAAGTCCTTGAGCTGTTTATCTCATATGCCATAAGTTCATGTTGTTCCCTAGTGATCCGTGCCTCTTTTGAGGAGGACCAGTAAGGATGTTTTGTTAATATTGTAGTGCTCTATCCATCCATGTCTTTGTTTGCAATTATGGAGCAACCTAGCTTGAGTCAATCGAGCTCTACTTTTGCTACTTTGTGAATCTGGGCAGATTGTCAACTTGTTTGCAATTTTGCCGATGATGTTGTAGTTGATCCGTGCATGCTATGCTATTGTTCTTGCCATTTCTAGCTTGAATTTTGTGTATTCTTGATGTGTGTATTCTTAGCTTGTCATTATTTGCTCCGTAGTGAGTGCATCGAGCTCGAAAACATGCCTACTTGAGATATGTTTCAGCATGTCCCAGTTTTCACTAAGTCTGAAAACTGATTATGTTTTTTCCATGTTCACATGCTTGCAATTGTATTTTCTGATCCCTTTTGGCTCAAGGTCACTAAGGGACTTTTGTTAAGCTCTTTGAGTAGCTCCATGCCATGCTTTACTTTGCCATGTTCAGGTCCTATAGCATGTAGTTTTGTTGCTCCGAAGAGTGCTATCTGATATGAAATTCCAGACAAGTGTTAATTTCACTAAGTCTGAAATCTGTTTGCCATATGCATTTTTGCCATGCTTTTTTGAACCTGTTAATGGATGAATTGGCCGTAGCTCAGTGCTAGACTTTTGTTAAGCATCTTGAATGCATCCCTGCCATGTATTTTGTTGTCATGTTTGAGTGCTGTAGCATGTTCATCTCATTGCATTTAGATGGCTACTTGCTGTAAATCGCAGACCGGTGTCATATTTGAATTGCTTGCCATTTCCAAACCGTAACTCTGATTCTGGCGTTCTTTATATCGTTTTCAAGCAATTTCATCTCACCTTTCCAGTGGCGCACTTGTATTTCCAAGTTGAGGCCAGGTTCTTGCATTTCCTGTCACATCTTGCATATGCATCCCGCATCGCATCCCGCATAGCATACCATCTTTGCATCATATTGTTTGAGCTTTGCGCGTGGTTGATTGTGTTCAGTTTGTTTGTTTGTCTTGTTTGGGTAGAGCCGGGAGACGAGTTTGCTAACGAGGAGCCCGTTGAGTTTGCTTTCGAGGATCCAGTCAACTCTGACAACTGTGCAGGCAAGATGATCATACCCTCGAAATCACTACTATCTTTGCTATGCTAGATTGCTCGCTCTTTTGCTATGCCAATGCTACGATGCCTAATACTTGCTTTCAAGCCTCCCAAATTGCCATGTCAAAACCTCTAACCCACCATGTCCTAGCAAACCGTTGATTGGCTATGTTACCGCTTTGCTCAGCCCCTCTTATAGCGTTGCTAGTTGCAGGTGAAGATTAGAGGCCGTTCCTTGTTGGAACATTTATTTACTTGTCGGGATATCATTAAATTGCCATGTTATCTTAATGCATCTATATACTTGGTAAAGGGTGGAAGGCCCGGCCTCTCGCCTAGTGTTTTGTTCCACTCTTGCCGCCCTAGTTTCCATCATATCGGTGTTATGTTCCCGGATTTTGCGTTCCTTACGCGGTTGGGTTATAATGGGAACCCCTTGATAGTTCCCCTTGATTAATGCTTTTCTAGCAATGCCCAACCTTGGTTTTACCATTTGCCACATAGCCTCTTTTCCCTAGGGTTTCCGGAGCTCGAGGGTCATCTTATTTTAGCCCCCCCGGGCTAGTGCTCCTCTGAGTGTTGGTCCAACCGAACGATGTCCGGGGCTACCAGGGGCAACTCTGGACTGGCCTACCCGACGTCTGGCTCATCTGAGTGTGCCCTGAGAACGAGATATGTGCAGCTCCTATCGGGATTTGTCGGCACATTCGGGCGGTGTTGCTGGTCTTGTTTTAACCCGTCGAAGTGTCTTGAAGAACCGAGGTACCGAGTCTGATCGGAATGTCTCGGGAGGAGGTCTATTCCTTCGTTGACCATGAGAGCTTGTCATGGGCTAAGTTGGGACTCCCCTGCAGGGATTTGAACTTTCGAAAGCCGTGCCCGCGGTTATGGGCAGATGGGAATTTGTTAATGTCCGGTTGTAGACAACTTGAACCTTAACTTAATTAAAATGAATCAACCGAGTGTGTTACCGTGATGGCCTCATCTCAGCGGAGTCCGGGAAGCGGACACGGTGTTGGAGTAATGCTTGCGCAGGTTGGTCTCTAGTTTCTCGCTCGCGCTTTGCCTCCTCTTCTCGCTCTCTTTTGCGAATAAGTTAGCCACCATATTTTGCTAGTCGCTTGCTGCAGCTCCACATATATTTGTACCTTGCCTTACCTATAAGCTTCAATAGTCTTGATCGCGAGGGTGCGAGATTGCTGAGTCCCTGTGGCTCACAGATTACTATTACACCAGATGCAGGGCCTGATGATTCCGCTCCAGGTGACGTGCTTGAGCTCAAGTGGGAGTTCGACGAGGACTCTCAATGATACTATGTTTCTTTTCCTGATGATCAGTAGTGGTGCCCAGTTGGGGGTGATCGGGACCATGTCGCATGTTGGGTTATCTTTTATTTTGGCGCCGTAGTCGGGCCATGAGTGTTTGGATGATGTAATGTTATTTATGTACTTGATTGACGTGGCGAGTGTAAGCCAACTATGTTATCTCCCCCTTTTATTATCTATATTACATGGGATGTTGTGAAGATTGCCTAACTTGCGACATATGCCTTCAATGCGATTATGCCTCTAAGTCGTGCCTCGACACGTGGGAGATATAGTCGCATCGTGGGTGTTACAACAAGCAATCCTACAAATTAAGTGGAGCTCAATATGCAACGAGTTGCATATTGGCGAAACACCACGACAAGTTATTTAGTTCGATCTCGTTTATGTACCCAACAATATTAAATGTTGTTAAACATGGCAATAGGGTGAAGCAAAGTAAAACTACCTATCTTGTCAAGGTTAAATGAGGCCGGAAGCAACGAACAACAAATCCGGAAACTCCTCATGTGCATAAATTAGATTTGGTACTGTTCTGCCCTAAACATAATTTTAGAGTTATTAAACATGCAAAATAAAACCACCATGTTAAACTAGGCATTTTTCCACCCCATTTACATATAAAGATTATTAAATTCCGAGTTACGGTTGTTTAGTTATGAATTAAAGCATTTTAGCATGGCATAGGAGCAAATTAAAGCAAACATCATTTTAAGCATTTGAAACATGGATGGAAATGACATATTACGAAACTACACAAAATTCTAAGCAACTTTCAATATAAATCATTTTAATCCGGTGCATAGATGATGAGTTATTATATGCATGAAATAGGAGGGTTTTTCTGTAAAAACTACTGACTCTAGAAAATAGAAAAAAAACGTTCTATGTAAAAAAACAGGATACGGGCCGGATCTGGTTGGTGGCCCAGCAGAGAGGAGGGGCTGGCGCTCACCTAGCTGGACCTGGCCCCAGGACGGTGGGAAGGTGTGGGCTGGGCCGTGGTCAACGGTTGAAGGGGAGGCAGCCCAGGTGCGTGCGGTCGACGCAGGCGCGGTTAGCCAAGAACCATGGCGACGGCGGGCGAACTTTGGCGAGCGCGGCGCGCGGGGAAACAACGACAGGCGCGGTCGGCGAGGTCGGGAACGAGCAGATCCTGGTGATGGAACCTCGGGGCGCCGGATCTAGCACGGGGACGAACGATCTGGTGGCCCCTTCTCCATTTCCGGCGGCGAAGGCGAGCTCGAGGCCGGCGTCCCTGGTGGTGGAGGCTTGCTGCGAGGGAGAGAGAGATCCGGTGAGGGGAGGAAGGAGAACGGGAAGGGAATGAGAGGGAGGCGAGGGCGGCACTGGCCTGCTGCCGAGGTGACCGACGCGAGCAGGCTCCGGCGAGCTTGTCAGCGGCGAGGAGATGGCGCAGCGGGGTAGAGTCCCTCAATCCAGGTCGGGATCGAGGAGGAAGCGGGAGGCCGGGCTCGCGCGGGCGTGCGTGGGCTGCGACGACGGTGACAGATGGGCTCCGCGGGCCCCTCTCGGGCCTGGCAGGGCCGCGGGAGGTGGGAGGAGGCCAGGGGCGACGTGGCATCGTCCCGTTGGCTGCGGGTGACCACGCGGTGGCGGCTGACCACTAGGAGCGAGCCATGTGGCGCCGGCAAAGTGGCGGTGCGGGAAGAGACCAAGGGCGGCAGCGACAAGTGGAGGCCAGGGAGGGGTTCGGCGCTGAAATTGAGGGGAGGGGGGCTAGAGGTAGGTGGAGGGCTAGGGATGCCAAAAATGGCATGGAGGGGGTCTATATAAGGCAAGGGGGCTAGGGTTAGGGGGTTTGAGGCCGTTTCGGAGCTGTTCGATCTTGATCAGACGACCCGAAGCGGAGGGGGTTAGATAGGTGGGCTAGTGGGCTGTGCTAGATAGAGATGGGCTGAGAAGAGAGGAGAGAGAGGCCCGGCAACCGTTTTCGGAGACCGAAAACGTCCGACGTTAGACCGACTATAATGTCGCTATAGTTTAACGGTTGGGCTATCAAACGAACTCCAAATGCGATGAAACTTGACAGGCGGTCTATCTACACTATAATAGGACCACACATCAACTCTCATCCCATTCCGAGAACATTTTCCGGCCACTTATAAAATAATAAACCGGACATGCCGCGGGCGCGTACAAGTGTGTCTGGGCTCAAAACGGACAACGGATGAAACAAGGAGACCGAGACGAATGCAAGTTTTGAAAACATGATGATGCAATGCACATGATGACATGACAAGATACAACACGCAAGCAAATGACATTGCAATGATGGCGAATAACTGGAAGACACCTGGCGCAGCGGTCTCGGGGCCTTACAACACTCCACCACTATGAGAGGATCTCGTCCCGAGATCTAGAATGGCACCGGAGGGAAAACAGAAGAGAAAGAGAAGAGGTAAAACTAAGTTGCTCCTTTGACAAACTAGTGAAACCAAAGAACCTTGAGAGGTTGAACATATTGAAAGAAAGAATACAACAGAGATGAACAAAGTTGAAGCACTCCATTTTAAAATAAAGGAATTGAATAAGAACTTTATTAGGTGATAGAACTTGAAAAGAGGGCACGACACTCCGGTTAAATGGACAATCATGAAAAGAACATGATATTGACAAAACAAGATGATGGGTTGAAGAGAACAACAACACAATGCCTCCGGAATGAAAGAATATAAGTTGTATCGATGGAACAAAAGAACGGAGAAGAAAACAACATCTTCTACCTCCGATGAGCTTGAAAAGCATCTTAAAGAGAAGGGTCGCACGGAGTTGTTGGAAAGTAACAACGAAAAGAGTAAACTTGATATGGTCTTATGGGATACATCTCAAATTATGAGGTGACAACCTGCCACTCTCGGGAAAAAGAATTGGATTGATATGAACAAGGAGATGAGAAACTTATTTCTTCGGGAGGATAAATGAAGAACTTGGGTAACTTATAAGCACCATACTTAGAAACAATCCTTGGAGAAGGCTTTAGGAGAAACAAGATATAAGATAACTCCAACGAAGAGATTGGTGGATTTAAAATATCTCATTCTTGACAACATGTGAATCATGAAACACACAGAAATTGTCAAGAATGACATAATACCACATCAAAAGATAAGATAGAGCGAATAGGACTTTGATATGCGAGATGAAGAATGCTTGAGCTCCTTTGAAAAGAATGTTGATGAACACTTCGAGAAGGAATTAAATCCTTGAAGAACAACCATGTAGAGCCTCCATGAAGAACTCCGGTAAACAAAGGAATGAAAAGAAAGAGAAGTTGAAAACTCAAGGTGAATCCTTGCAATGATTAGATGGATCTACGCGATGAAATAAATTGAGAGAGCTTGGAACCCTGGAAAAGAAAGATGAATAATTGAGATCAAGACTTTTGATGAGGCTCCGGAATAGGGAATTGAGTTCACTTGATGAAACAAGAATAAGAATTACATTATGCTTATCCTTCACCAATTTAAATTGATGACCAACAACGGATTTGACATACTACTTATTCTCGAAGAAAGGATTAAGATAGATATCGCGCCAACTTGAGAAGGTCTTCAACGAAACAGCGGTGGAATCGAAACAACGAATGAATTGATATGTTAACCGAGGAAGAGAACTCTTGAACTAATCACCGTTAGGATTGACAACGAATAAATAAATATGATAGCCAGGAAGAAAAATCCTGAATAGCCACCGTAAGAATTGGAAAAGAACAAAGAAAGATGAAGCACGAGGAAGAATAAGAGAAGAAAAGAAGATACTTGAGGGGATTTAAATACAAATGAACGAAGAGATCACGAGCTGATAAGAGAATACTTGAATGATGCACCAGTAAGATTGGAGAATGATAACTGAAAGCTGAGAATGAATAAACCTGAAATGATGGACTCCGGATAATCAAACTAAGAAGACTCTTGAATAGCTCCGGATGGGTGAAAAGAATTGTCACAACAATAAAAAAACAATTATGAGAGGATGGCCGAGAATGGGGCAAGATTTAAAAGAAACTCTTCTTCGGTCTTCAAAATCTGAGAATTACGACGAGAAACACCATCATGAATTGTTGAGTCACTCCGAAATAAAGAAGAATGGAAAAAATTGAACCAACAATGAAAGATCTTGGAGAAATACATATGACTGATGATGAATCATTCTTACATCAAAATTTGAAATGAATTTGAGGATAACTCCGGGAAAATAAGAAGAGTCAGGTAAGATCCTGGGAAAAGACCTGTGGGTTAGGGCCCACTCAAAAGAAACACCGTAGAACAATTTAAAAGAGAGAATGCAACGGTTGAATTAAAAGGCTTGAATGAGATAAACATCCTCAAAATAGGATTAACGGATCTTGAATGACAAGACGATCCTTCTGAGATATCTTCAGCACTCCGGAACAATTGAACAGCGAGAGGTGAATGATTAAGAATTGCACCGGCATGAGAAAACATTGAAACGAGGAAAGGATATGATCAATAAAGCCTGACTTGAAACCACCGGAGATGAAAAGAATGAAGAATGACGAACTTGAAGCTCCATTAGAATCTTCCTGAGAATCACCGAATAAGAACATTGACAGAAAAGGAATGGAGGGACTTCACGAGAATAAAAGGATACTTGATTAAGAAATCTGAGTCCTTGAGGAAAAAGGGTGGGTGGGCGGGAAAAACAAAGGCAACTTGGAGACGGATGAAACAAACACCGTTGAGAAGAACTGATACTTGATCTTGCAAATGTTGAAGTGATCGGATCCACTTGAAGAGAAACACGCCAGTGAAAAAGGATTGACATGACAATCTCGATTATCAAGAAGGATTAGTATTCACATCGGAGTATGAGTGTAACGGCCTCGATGCGGCTATATCTCCCACGTGTCGAAGCACGACTTAGAGGCATAACCGCATTGAATGCAATGTCGCAAGTGAGGTAATCTTCGCAAACAACCCATGTAATACAAAAGGGGAAAAGATACATAGTTGACTTACAATCGCCACTTCACACAATACATGAATATAACATTACATCATCCAGATACAATCAAGGTCCGACTACGGAACCAAAATAAAAGAAGAACCCCAAATGCGACAAGGTCCCCGATCGACCCCAACTAGGCTCCATTGCTGAACAACTAGAACGAAACAACACAAAGGACAAGATCTTCATCGAGCTCCTCATGAGCTTGGTTGCGTCATCTGCACGGGCTCATCGGCACCTGCAAGCTGGTTTTGGAAGCAATCTATGAGCCACGGGGACTCAGCAATCTCGCACCCTCGCGATCAAGACTATTTAAGCTTATGGGTAAGGTAAAGGTATGAGGTGGAGCTGCAGCAAGCGACTAGCATATTTGGTGGCTAACATACGCAAATGAGAGCGAGAAGAGAAGGCAAAGCACGATCGAGAAACTATGATCAAGAAGTGATCCTAGAACAACCTACGTCAAGCATAACTCCAACACCGTGTTCACTTCCCGGACTTCGTCGGAAAGAGACCATCACGGTTACACACGCGGTTGATGTGTTTTAATTAAGGTCAACTTCAGGTTTTCTACAACTGGACATTAACAAATTCCCATCTGCCCATAACCGCGGGCACGGCTTTCGAAAGTTCAAATCCCTGCAGGGGAGTCCCAACTTAGCCCATGACAAGCTCTCACGGTCAATGAAGGACATACCTTCTCCCGAGACATTCCGATCAGACTCGGTATCCCGGTTCTACAAGACAACTTCGACAAGTTAAAACAAATCCAGCAACACCGCCCGAATGTGCCGACAAATCCCGATTGGAGCTGCACATATCTCGTTCTCAGGGCACACTCAGATGAGCAATCCGTACAACTAAAACCAAACCTCGAGTTTCCCCGAGGGGGCGCTGCACAGGGCTCTAGTTTGGACCAACACTCAGAGGAGCACTGGCCCAGGGAGGGTTTAAATAAAGATGACCCTTGAGTCCGCGGAACCCAAGGGAAAAAGAGGCTAGGTGGCGAAAGGTAAAACCAAGGTTGGGCATTGCTGGAAGAGTTTTATTCAAGGCGATTTGTCAAGGGGTTCCCATTATTACCCAACCGCGTAAGGAACGCAAAATCCGGGAATATAACACCGATATGACGGAAACTAGGGCGGCAAGAGTGGAACAAAACACCAGGCATAAGGCCGAGCCTTCCACCCTTTACCAAGTATATAGATGCATTAATTAAGTAAGAGATATTGTGATATCCCAACAAGTAAACATGTTCCAACAAGGAACAATATCTCCATGTTCCAACAAGGAACAAACTTTAATCTTCACCTGCAACTAACAATGCTATAAGAGGGGCTGAGCAAAGCGGTAACATAGCCAAACAATGGTTTGCTAGGACAAGGTGGGTTAGAGGCTTGGTTCAACAATATGGGAGGCATGATAAGCAAGTGGTAGGTATCGCAGCATAGGCATAGCAAAAGAGCGAGCAACTAGCAAGCAAAGATAGAAGTGATTTCGAGGGTATGGTCATCTTGCCTGAAATCCCGCAAGGAAGAAGAACGAGTCCATGAAGAAGATAAACGGACGTAGACGAATAGGTCCTCACAATCACGACGTTCTCGGAACCAACCCGAAGAACCAAACACCGGAAAGAAGCACACAACATAGTAAACAACCAACACATGAACATGGTATGATGCACAATCAAGTATGACGCATGTCCGGTTTAATGAAGCATGGCATGGCAAAGGTGCACAAACAATCCTACAAATTAAGTGGAGCTCATTATGCAAAAAGTTGCATATTGACGAAACACCACGACATGTTATTGAGTTCGATCTTGTTTATGTACCTAACAATATTAAATGTTGTTAAACATGGCAAGAGGGTGAAGCAAAGTAAAACTACCTATCTAGTCAAGGTTAAATGAGGCTGGAAGCAACGAACAACAATTTCGGTAAATCCCCATATGCATATATTAGGTTTGGTACTGATCTTCCCTAAACCATATTTTAAAGTTTTTAAACATGCAAAGTGAAGCCACCATGTTAAACTAGGCATTTTTCCACCCCATTTACATATAAAGTTTATTAGAAACCGAGCTACGGTTATTTAGTTATGAATTAAAGCATTTTAGCATGTTATTTAAGAAAATTAAAACAAACAACATTTTAAACATTTCAAACATGGTTGAAAGTTGCAAATTATGAAACTATACATAATTTTAAGCATTTTTCATATATAATGTGTTTTAATATGATGCACCGTTTGAGAGATATGATAAGCATGAACAATAGCGGGTATTCTGTAAAACTGGCAGCCTCTGGAAAAAAGACAAAATCACCGGAGCCTAGAAAAAAGACTCTGGGCCGAATCTGGCCAGCCCAAAGTGCACAGGGGGGGTTCTCACGTTGGGCCAACAGGCTGGCTTGCATCTTGGGCTGACAGGGGCAAGGTGGAGCGTGCTGGGCCTAGCGAGGAGGTGGACGCAGTCAACACTCGAGGCGTTCGTCATCTCCCAACGAACAGGAGGCAGTCGAGGCAGGGGAAACGGGCACAGAAACTTGGTGCTGCCGTGGTTGCAGGCGAGGAGGACGACTCCGGCGGCGCAGGTCCTAGCGGCAAACGGCGATGAACGGAGCAGGGCGGCGGATCTAGGCGAAGAGGAGCTGGGCCTTGGCATGGGGTCGGGTCGTTCGATCGATAGGGGATACAAACGGCAGCAGCGGGTGAGGCCGGCGACGGCACAGGTGGTCGGGGACGGGGCCCAGCCGGTAGAATCCGACAGGAATGGTCAAGGGCAGCGGAGGCCCACCGGATCCGTTGGTTTTCGACGAGGTTCCCTGCAACAGTGCTCCATCGGGCGCCCATGGCGAACCTGCGACGGGTCAGAGAGGGGAGGTGAGAGAGAGAAGAACAGGAAGATGGAATGGGAGGCAGGGAAGAGAAGGGTGGTACGAGCCTCCTGGAGGAGGTCGCTGGGACGAGCTGCTCCTGAACCCCTCGGGATCGAGCATAGGAGAGGCTCCGGTTAGTGGGATGGGTGGATCGAATGCGAGGTGATTGGCCTGGTTTTGAAAACGAGGAGGAGGGTGGTGCTGTGGATGGATGGATTTGATAGATGGCGGCGGCGGCTGATCCTAGGAGGGGGGAGCCAGTAGGTGGCGGCGGCTAGGGAGGACAAATGTCCTAGTTTCTAGGGTTGGGTCCGTATATATATAGTAAGTGGGTTTTGGATAGGGGCAAGGTCCCTACGATCGGAGTCGGACGGTCACGAAAAAAATATGTTAGGAAGTCCAATTAACAAAACGGAGACGTTTTATAGACGTTTGGGGATGATCCGGACACAATGGTAACGATAGTCCGGGTCGGGTCCGGGACAACTTTTCGGGCGCGCGCGCGAGGAGGACCACGGGCTGACGAGAGAGGTTAGGTTGGACCCGGCGGTAGTTAGTGGGCTGTGTCGATGGTCTCGAGCTGAGAGAAGAGAAGAGAGAGAAGCCCGGCGTCTGTTTCCGGAGACCGAAAATGTCCGACGTTAGACCGGCTATATTGCCGCTATAGTTGAACGGTTGGGCTATCAAACGAACTCCGAATGCGATGAAACTTGACAGGCGGTCTATCTCCACTATAATAAGACCGCACGCCAACTCTCATCCCATTCCGAGAACATTTCCCGGCCACTTATAAAATACTATTTGGACGTGCCGCGGGCGCGTGCAAGTGTGGTTGGGCTCAGAACGGACAACGGAGAGAACTCGGAGAACCCGGACGAATGCAAGTTTTTTTAAAACATGATGATGCAATGCACATGATGACATGACAAGATGAAACACGCAAGCAAATGACATGGCAACGACGGTGAATAACTGGAAGACACCTGGCGCAACGGTCTCGGGGCGTCACAACACTCCACCACTACGAGAGGATCTCGTCCCGAGATCTAGAATGGCACCGGAGGGACAACGTAAGAGAAAAGAGGAGAGGTAAAACTAAGTTGCTTCTTTGAAAAACGAGTGAAACCAAAGAATCTTGAAAAGGTTAAGCCATTTCGAGAAAAGAATACAACGGAGATGACAAATTGAAAACACTCCGTTAGAAAAGAGGGACAAGGAAGAACAAAGTTGAAAGCACTCCGGTAGGGAAGATTAATAAGGAAGAACAAATTCGGACAGCACTCCGGTTGAAAAGAGATGCAAGGCTTGATAAGGCGAAAAAAACTTGAACAAAGGGGCACAATACTCCGGTTAAAACAAGATAGGGAAGGAATAAGAATGATATAATTTGGACAACACTCCGCCTGTAAATGGAAGGAATTGAACTTGACAAGATGAGAGGATACTTGAAAAGAGGACACAACACTCTGGTTAAAAGGATAAGCACGAAAAGAACACGATCCGGATAAAACAAGAAGATGGGTTGAAGAGAGCAACATCACAATGCCTCCGTAACAAAAGAATAGAAGAAAGATAATTGAGATAGGAGAAAGGAGAAGAAAATGCCAACTTCTGCCACAAAAGAGCTTGAAGAGGCATCTTCAGGAGAAGGATCGAATGGAGTTGATGGAAAAAAAACAACAAAAAGAATATGCTTGATATGGTCTTATGGAATACATCTCAAAATTATGAGGTGACAACCTGCCACTCACGGGAAGAAGAATTGGATTGATAAGAACAAGGAGACGAGAAACTTAATTCACCGGGAGGATAAATGAGGAGCTTGGATCATTTATAAGCACCATAAATAGCGACAATCCTTAGAGGAAAGCTTTAGGTGAAATATAACCCAAGATAAATCCAAAGAAGAGATTGATGGATTTAAAATACCTCATTCTTAACAACATGTGAATTATGAGTCATGAACTCAAATTATATCAACCAATATGGGATTAAAATCACCTCCAATGATACGGTACAAAGAAATGCACTCTGTATTGCAAGATGAAGAAATACTTGAGATCTTCTGAAAAGAATCTCGATGAACACATCGAGAAGGAATTAAATCCTTGATGAATCACCATGTCGAGCCTCCATGAAGAACTCCGGTAATAAAAGAATGATCAAACAAAATGAAGGATGAAAAGAATAAGGTTGAAGCCTTGCAATGATAAGATGGATCTTCATGATGATGAAAGCTTGGAACTCCGGGAAAAAGAAAAGATGAACCAATTGAAACCGAGAATTTGATGAACCTCCGGAATAATTGAATTTACTCGATGAAACAAGAATAAGAATTACATTATGCTTATCCTTCACCAATTAAATTGATGACAAACAACGGATTTGGCACACTACTTATTCTTGTCGAAAGTATTAAGGTAGATATAGCATGACTTGAGAACGTCTTCAACGAACCACCGGTAGGATTGAAACAACGAATGAATTGATATGATAGCAAGGTAAGAGAAATCTTCAGCGAACCACCGTAAGAATTAAAAATGAAAGTGGCAAAGGCACAAATCATCAAAAAGAATTGGAAACGAATGACGATACTTGATGGGATTTAGAAAGAAGTGAACGAAGAGATCGTGAACTGATTAGATAATACTTGAATGATGCATCGGTAAGATTTGGAGAATGATAGCTGAAGGCTGAGAATGAATAATCCTTCTGAAATGATGGGCTCCGGAGGAAGGAAAATAGAAAACAACTCATGAAACACTCCGGATGGATGAAGAGAATTGCCACAATCAAAAAAATAATTATGAGAGGATGGGACGAAGCTAGAGCCATGAATCTCTGAGAGAGCGGATAGATATGGAGGAAAAGTCTTCTTCGGTCTTCAAAAACCTGAGAATGACGACAAGAAACACCAATAGGAATTATTGAGGCACTCTGGAATGAAGAATGGAAAGGTTGAGCCAACGATGAAAAGAATTTGAAAGATCTTGGAGAAAGGCATTTGACTGATGATAATTCATTCTTACGTTAAACTTTGAAATGAATTTGAGACTAACTCCGGGAGAATAAGAAGAGTCAGGTAAGATACTGGGAAAAGACCTGTGGGTTAGGGCTCACTCAAAAGATACACCGTTGAACGATTTGAAGGAGAGATTACACCGGTTGAATTAAATGGCTTGAATAAGACAAGACCTCAAAATAGCTTGAACGGATGCAAAGTGAAAACACAAATCTTCGAGATATCTTCAGCAGTCCAGAACAAATGAATAACGAGAAGTGAATGAATATGAGGAACACCGGGATGAGAGGGTATTTGAAACGAGGAGAAAGATATGATCAACAAAGCTTGACTTGAATCCACCGGAGAAGAAAAGAATGAAGAATGACGAACTAGTAGAACATCTTCTTGAGAAACATCGGGTAAGAATATTGACGAAAAAGAATGGGGAGACTTCACATGAATAAAAGGATACTTGATTAAGACATCTAAGTCCTTGAAGAAAAAGGGTGGGTGGGCGGGAAAACAAAGGCAACTTGGAGACGGATGAAACAAACACCGTTGAGAAGAAGTGATAATTGATCTTGCGGAAGTTGAAATGATCGGATCCACTTGAAGAGAACACACACCGGTTGAAAAGGATTGCCATGACAATCCCGATGATCAAGAGGGATTAGTATTTACATCGGAGTATGAGAACACCATTTAGAAAAGGTATGGAATAAACACTTGACATTGAAGCAACTCGAATACCACAACTCAAAACAAAACAAAGGATTGGCTTGCAGAATAAGCCGGAACAAACAAATGATAGAGATTTCGTCCGAAGTTTTCGTGGTGGGGCCTACACGGGCTCGATCGTACAACACCATCATGTACAAGGCAGTGCACATGACATAAGAAGCGTCCCCGAGTCGGCATAGCCAAGGACTCTTTAAGACACAACGAGACCACTGTAAAACCGACCGTGAATAGGCGGACCACTAGACGTCGAACCGCAATTTCATATCATACCTCTATCGGAAAGATATTCTAAGAGCTACTTGAATTCCCACTTATAAACTCCCGAAATTTTCCGGTTATGCAATCAGGTGTTGGGGATACAGGGGAAGCATAATATCTCAGCCAAAACTAGCAAATCCTACATCCAGTTGTATCCATCCTTCAACACATAACCAAGAAACCTTCGGAAATCGTCTACCCCAACCTTCGAAAAGAATCCGTTAACATTTAGCAGTGGGGGCTCCTAAGGTCGTCAAAGGTCGTCAACTCGTCAGCTAATTCGACCAAGCAGTGGGGGCTCCTAAGGTCGGGGAAGGCTTTGATACCAACTTGTAACGCCCTCGATGCGACTATATCTCCCATGTGTCAAAGCACGACTTAGAGGCATAACCGCATTGAAAGCAATGTCGCAAGTGAGGTAATCTTCGCAAACAACCCATGTAATACAAAAGGGGAAAAGATACATAGTTGACTTACAATCGCCACTTCACACAATACATGATTATAACATTACATCATCCAGATACAATCAAGGTCCGACTACGGAACCAAAATAAAAGAAGAACCCCAAATGCGACAAGGTCCCCGATCGACCCCAACTAGGCTCCACTGCTGAACAACTAGAACGAAACAACACAAAGGACAAGATCTTCATCGAGCTCCTCATGAGCTTGGTTGCGTCATCTGCACGGGCTCATCGGCACCTGCAAGCTGGTTTTGGAAGCCATCTATGAGCCACGGGGACTCAGCAATCTCGCACCCTCGCGATCAAGACTATTTAAGCTTACGGGTAAGGTAAAGATATGAGGTGGAGCTGCAGCAAGCGACTAGCATATTTGGTGGCTAACATACGCAAATGAGAGCGAGAAGAGAAGGCCAAGCACGATCGAGAAACTATGATCAAGAAATGATCCTAGAACAACCTACGTCAAGCATAACTCCAACACCGTGTTCACTTCTCGTACTCCGTCAAAAAGAGACCATCACGGTTACACACGCTGTTGATGTGTTTTAATTAAGGTCAACTTCAGGTTTTCTACAACCGGACATTAACAAATTCCCATCTGCCCATAACCGCGGGCACGGCTTTCGAAAGTTCAAATCCCTGCAGGGGAGTCCCAACTTAGCCCATGACAAGCTCTCACGGTCAATGAAGGATATACCTTCTCCCGAGACATTCCAATCAGACTCGGTATCCTGGTTCTACAAGACAACTTCGACAAGTTAAAACAAATCGAGCAACACTGCCTGAATGTGCCGACAAATCCCGATAGGAGCTGCACATATCTCGTTCTCAGGGCACACTCAGATGAGCAATCCGTACAACTAAAACCAAACCCCAAGTTTCCCCGAGGGGGTGCTGCACAGGGCTCTAGTTTGGACCAACACTCAGAGGAGCACTAGCCCAGGGGGGGTTTAAATAAAGATGACCCTTGAGTCCAGGAAAAAGAGGCTAGGTGGCGAATGGTAAAACCAAGGTTAGGCATTGCTGGAAGAGTTTTATTCAAGGCGATTTGTCAAGGGGTTCCCATTATTACCCAACCGCGTAAGGAACACAAAATCCGGGAACATAACACCGGTATGACGGAAACTAGGGCATTACAATGAGAACAACATTTGGGGAAGGTATGGAATCAACATTTTCCTTCGAAGCAACTCGAATACCACAACTCAAAACAAAACAAAGGATTGGCTTGCAGAATAAGCCAGAACAAACATATGATAGAGATTTCGTCCAAAGTTTTCGTGGTGGGGCCTACACGGGCTCGATCGTACAACACCATCATGTACAAGGCAGTGCACATGACATACGAAGCGTCCCCGAGTCAGCATAGCCAAGGACTCTTTAAGACACAACGAGACCACTGTAAAACCAACCGTGAATAGGCGGACCACTAGACGTCGAACCCCAATTTTGTATCATACATCTGTTGGAAAGAAATCCTAGGAGCTACTTGAATTCCCACCTATGAAACTCCCGAACCTTTCCGGTTATGCAATCAGGTGTTAGGGATACAGGGGAAGCATAATATCTCACCCAAACTAGCAAATCCTACATCCAGTTGTATCCATCCTTCAACACATAACCAAGAATCCTTCGGAAATCATCTACCTCAACCTTCGAAAAGCATCCTTTATACGAGTTATGGCAATACTCTCGAACTCCCACCCCAGTACTGGGTGGCGTCGAGGTTATCACACCAACAACTGCATAAAAGAGATTTTCGATGTTGGTGAAACTAAACTCAGGTATTCTAGAAGTGCAATGATAAAATTGTGACGACAACACCTTGGAGCTCAACTCCCCGGGACACTGCCACAACCCCTAAATGACAGGAGGCACAAAGAACAATGTTCTTGTCACAAAACCATTGGAATGATTCAAAGATACCCGCGTGATCCTAAAAAAAATTTTGTGAAAATTTTGAGAAGAGAAGAGTCAAAACTCTACGTCAGGATGCCTCACTAGAGTGACGAAGGGACTGAGGAGTAAAAAGAATTCCTAACTCTCCGATTTGTAATTCCTAAACGACTCAAAACATTTTTTCTAGACTCAACTCGTCCGCTAATTCGATCAAGCAGTGGGGGCTCCCAAGGTCGGGGAAGGATCTGATACCAACTTGTAACGCCCTCGATGTGGCTATATCTCCCACGTGTCGAAGCACGACTTAGAGGCATAACCGCATTGAAAGCAATGTCGCAAGTGAGGTAATCTTCACACAACCCATGTAATACATAAGGGAAAGAGATACATAGTTGGCTTACAATCGCCACTTCACACAATACATGAATTAAAGCATTACATCATCCAAATACAATCAGGGCCCGACTACGGAGCCAAAATAAAAGAAGACTACCCCAAATGCTACACAGATCCCCGATCGACCCCAACTGGGCTCCACTACTGAGCAACTAGAATGAAACAACATAAAGGACAAGATCTTCGACGAGCTCCTCCTTGAGCTTGTTTGCGTCACCTGCACGGACTCATCGGCACCTGCAAACTGGTTTTGGAAGTATCTATGAGTCACGGGGACTCAGCAATCTCACACCCTCGCGATCAAGACTATTTAAGCTTATGGGTAAGGTAAAGGTATGAGGTGGAGCTGCAGCAAGAGACTAGCATATATGGTGGCTAAACATACGCAAATGAGAGTGAGAAGAGAAGGCAAAGCATGATCGAGAAACTATGATCAAGAAGTGATCCTAGAACAACCTATGTCAAACATAACTCCAACACCGTGTTGACTTCCCGGACTCCGCCGAGAAGATACCATCATGGTTACACACGCGGTTGATGTATTTTAATTAAGGTCAACTTCAGGTTTTCTACAACCGGACATTAACAAATTCCCATCTGCCCATAACCGCGGGCACGGCTTTCGAAAGTTCAAATACCTGCAGGGGTGTCCCAACTTAGCCCATCACAAGCTCTCACGGTCAACGAACGATATTCCTTCTAGCGGGAAGACCCGATCAGGCTCGGAATCCCGGTTACAAGACATCCTCGACAATGGTAAAACAAGTCCAGCAACACCGCCCGAATGTGACGACAAATTCCAATAGGAGCTGCACATATCTCGTTCTCAGGGCACACTCAGATGAGCAGTCCGTACAACTAAAACCAGCCCTCTAGTTTCCCCGTCGTGGCGCTACAAGGGGCTCTAGTTTGGACCAACACTCAGAGGAGCACTGGCCCGGGGGGGTTAAAATAAAGATGACCCTTGAGTCTGCAGAACCCAAGGGAAAGAAAAGGCTAGGTGGCGAATGGTAAAACCCATGTTAGGCATTGCTGGAGGAGTTTTATTCAAGGCAAACTGTCAAGGGGTCCCATTATAACCCAACCGCGTAAGGAACGCAAAATCCAGGAACATAACACCGATATGACGGAAACTAGGGCGGCAAGAGTGGAACAAAACACCAGGCATAAGGCCGAGCCTTCCACCCTTTACCAAGTATATAGATGCATTAATTAAATAAGAGATATTGTGATATCCCAACAAAATATCCATGTTCCAACATGGAACAAACTCCAATCTTCACCTGCAACTAACAATGCTATAAGAGGGGCTGAGCAAAGCGGTAACATAGCCAATCAACGGTTTGCTAGGACAAGGTGGGTTAGAGGCTTGGTTCAACAATATAGGAGGCATGATAAGCAAGTGGTAGGTATCGCAGCATAGGCATAGCAAAAGAGAAAGCAAAGATAGAAGTGATTTCGAGGGTATGGTCATCTTGCCTGAAATCCCGCAAGGAAGAAGAACGAGTCCATGAAGAAGACAAACGGACATAGTCGAACGGTTCCTCACAAACGCGACGTTATCGGAACCAACCCGAAGAAGCAACACCGGAAAATAGCAAACAACCTAGTAAACAACCACCACATAGACATGGCATGATGCGCAAACAAGAATGACGCATGTCAGGTTTAAAGAGGGCATGGCAAAGTGCACAAGCAATCCTACAAATTAAGTGGAGCTCAATATGCAACGAGTTGCATATTGGCGAAACACCACGACAAGTTATTTAGTGTGATCTTGTTTATGTACCCAACAATATTAAATGTTGCTAAACATGGCAAGAGGGTGAAGCAAAGTAAAACTACCTATCTAGTCAAGGTTAAATGAGGCCGGAAGCAACGAACAACAAATCCGGAAACTCCTCATGTGCATAAATTAGATTTGGTACTGTTCTGCCATAAACATAATTTTAGAGTTATTAAACATGCAAAATAAAACCACCATGTAAAACTAGGCATTTTCCACCCCATTTACATATAAAGATTATTAAATTCCGAGTTACGGTTATTTAGTTATGAATTAAAGCATTTTAGCATGGCATACGAGCAAATTAAAGCAAACATCATTTTAAGCATTTCAAACATGGATGGAAATGACATATTATGAAACTACACAAAATTCTAAGCAACTTTCATATATAAATCATTTTAATCCGGTGCATAGATGATGAGTTATTATATGCATGAAACAGGAGGGGTTTTTTGTAAAAACTACTGACTCTCGAAAATAGAAGAAAACATTCTATGTAAAATAACTGGATACGGGCCGGATCTGGTTGACGGCCTAGCAGAGAGGAGGGGCTGGCGCTCACCTAGCTGGACCTGGCCCAAGGCGGTGGGAAGGTGTGGGCTGGGCCGCAGTCAACGGTTGAAGGGGAGGCAGCCCAGGTGCGTGCGGTCGACGCAGGTGCGGTCAGCGAAGAACCACGGCGATGGCGGCCGAACTCAGGCGAGCGCGGCGTGCGGGGAAACGGCAACGGGCACGGTAGGCGAGGTCGGGAACGAGCAGATTCTGGTGAGGGAACCTCGGGGCGCCAGATCTAGCACGGGGACGAACGATCTGGTGGCCCCTTCTCCATTTCCGGCGGTGAAGGCGAGCTCGAGGCCGGCTTCCCTGGCGGTGGAGGCTTGCTGCGAGGGAGAGAGAGATACGGTGAGGGGAGGAAGGAGAACGGGAAGGGAATGAGAGCGAGGCGAGTGCGGCGAGGGCGGCACTGGCCTGCTGCCGAGGTGACCGACGCGAGCAGGCTCCGGCGAGCTTGTCGGCGGCGAGGAGATGGCGTAGCGGGGTAGAGTCCCTCGATACAGGTCGGGATCGAGGATGAAGCGGGAGGACGGGCTCGGGCGGGCGCGCGTGGGCTGCGACGGTGGCGGCAGATGGGCTCCGCGGGCCCCTCTCGGGCCTGGCAGGGCCGCGGGAGGTGGGAGGAGGCCAGGGGCGACGTGGCATCATCCCGTTGGCTGCGGGTGACCACGCGGTGGCGGCTGGCCACTAGGAGTGCGCCATGTGGCGCCGGCGAGGTGGTGGTGCGGGAAGAGACCAAGCGCGGCGGCGACAAGTGGAGGCCAGGGAGGGGTTCGGCACTGAAATTGAGGGGAGAGGGGCTAGAGGCAGGTGGAGGGCTAGGGATGCCAAAAATGGCATGGAGGGGGGTCTATATAAGGCAAGGGGGCCAGGGTTAGGGGGTTTGAGGCCGTTTCAGAGCCGTTCGATCTCGATCAGACGACCCGGAGCGGAGGGGGGTTAGATAGGTGGGCTAGTGGGCTGTGCTAGATAGAGATGGGCTGAGAAGAGAGGAGAGAGAGGCCCGGCAACCATTTTCGGAGACCGAAAACGTCCGACATTAGACCGACTATAATGTCGCTATAGTTTAACGGTTGGGCTATCTAACGAACTCCGAATGCGATGAAACTTGACAGGCGGTCTATCTACACTATAATAAGACCACACGTCAACTCTCATCCCATTTTGAGAACATTTTCCGGCCACTTATAAAATAATAAACCGGACATGCCGCGGGCGTGTGCAAGTGTGTCTGGGCTTAGAACGGACAACAGACGAAACGAGGAGACCGAGACGAATGCAAGTTTTGAAAACATGATGATGCAATGCACAGGATGACATGACAAGATACAACACGCAAGCAAATGACATTACAAAGACGGCGAATAACTGGAAGACACCTGGCACAACGGTCTTGGGGCGTTACAGAAACCTTGGACCAGCAGATAATCCAGCGATCCAAGTCAATCACCATTGTCAATGGGGAGTTACATTGTTATAGTGTTACATGAGCAATTCAGCGTTGTGTGTCTCCTCAAGAGGGTCGCGAGATTTTGCGAGAAATCCACGAAGGAGATTGCGGTCACCACGCCGGTTCAAAATCCTTGGTGGCTAAGGCTTTTCGTCACGGCTTCTACTAGTTGACGGCTCATGCTGATGCAGTGGATTTAGTAAAGAGGTGTGATGGTTGTCAGAAGTTTGCACGCCGCGCCCATGTTCCAGCTCAGGAGTTGAGAATGATTCCAATCACTTGGCCATTTGCAACTTGGGGGCTCGATATGGTTGGACCCTTTAAGAGATCCAAGGACAAAAGACCCACCTGTTGGTGGCGGTTGACAAGTTTACCAAGTGGGTAGAGGAAGAGCCAGTCAGTAAGTGTGATGCAGCCACGGCGGTTCAATTCATCAAGAAGGTGATATTCCAGTTTGGTTTTCCACACAACATTATCACGGATAATGGTACTAATCTGTATAAGGGTGAGATGGAGGAATTTTGTCAACGTGAGCACATCCGGCTTGATGTAGCATCAGTGGCTAACCGCCAGTCTAATGGTCAAGCAGAAAGGGCAAATCAAGAAATTTGAGAGGTATTAAACCCCGGCTTATGGTTCCTTCAAAGCGGACACCAGGTTGTTGGGTGGAGGAGTTACCTTCTGTGTTATGGAGTATCAACACCACACCAAACAGATCGACGGGTTATACACCTTTCTTCATGGTTTATGGAGCATAGGCGATTCTTCCTAGTGACATCCGTCATGACTCGCCCCGTGTGGCGGCTTACGTTGAAGCTGACAATGAGAAGGCACGTCAGGACTCACTCGACATGTTAGATGAGGAGCGTGATCTCGCAGCGGCACGTCCGGCGATTTATCAACAAGATCTCTGGCGTTATCACAGCCGCCGGGTTAAAACCAGAACTTTTCAAGAGGGTGATCTGGTGCTCCGGCTCATCCAGGATCAAACTGATATGCACAAGTTATCCCCACCTTGGGAAGGACCTTTTGTGGTCAGCAAAAACATACCCAATGGGTCATACTACCTTATCGATGTTCGAGAGCACAAAGACTCACGTAAATCTGAGTAGGAGACCAAGCGGCCATGGAATGTAGCCCTTCTTCGGCCTTACTATACTTGAGCTACAGGCTCTTCTTATGTACATACTTATGACAATGTATATATTATATAATAAACTGGTGCCTCAGCTAAAGTGGGGTCTCTGTTATTTTTTACATCATGTGTGGTTCCATGGGGGCTTCTACTAACAAAGCGGAGTTTTATTAACCTGGCCCATAAGGCCACACAGATATAAAGGGAATCACTAGGGGTCTTGGTCGTATTCGAACCATAGCTACACCTCTTGATCGGTTTAAAGCCAAAAAGGAATATCACTAGGGGCTCGGTTGTTTGCACACCATAGCTACACCTCTTGACAGGCTTAAAGCCAAAACAAAATTATGTGGAACCAAAGAGAGTCTGTTGCATCAAGCACAACTCAAACATAGGCAACCACTGAGCATAGCTCAAATATTACCTGGGGGCTCCTTGCTTCTCAAAGAACAACGAGCTTGCACCCTTGTAATAGGCTATCAAGCCAGGCTTGGAAGCCAGGTGTATTCACCTAAAACCCCGAGTTAACCTGCCTCTATAAGTAAGACACTCCGCCTAGGTAAACCTGGTATGACCCATCGAACGTTTGACAAGTCAATCTCGTAGACCCTGAACTTGTCAAAGTTAAAACGGTGATTGGGTCAAGATTGAGGTCCATCTTAAAAGGCTTTGCAAAATGGTTTAACTCAGCGTCCTGGTAGTCCATGAAAAGCCTCGATCTAGGGCCTGGCAACCCATGAAAAGCCTTGTATATTTCTTTTCAATTTGCTATTTTTAATATCTTTTGATAAGGGATTATGAATATTTCTGATAAACCGGTGTTTATTACAACCCGGCGTGACTTTCAACGCTTAGTTGTCAGTACATGATGAGTTATAAACCGGCAGTACGTTGCTATGGTCTGGTTTGACTAGATGTCACCAGCATTATACGAACAAAGCAGTGGCTATTATAGCCCGGTATGGTTTTTATATGAACCGACAAGAGGGCAAGGAGTCATCAACACTCCGGATTGGTGTTTTTCACCCTTACTATACAAATAGTTGGTCAGCCAATGAGGTATGTCACAGGTATCATCTATTTTATATCTGGTTAATACAAATCTTGGTTATCCATCCAAGTTATGTATATTTTTTTGGGCATCCTGACCTGTCCAGTGGTAAACCACTAGGGCACTTTTGAGTCCTTATACGCAGGAACCCAAATCATAATGGACTATGCATAAATAGATCCTAAAAGCAGGACAAGTTTTCAAGTATCAAGAAAAACAAACATGCTCGATGGCATGGCAGATAAAGTACTTACACTATCCTATTACAAGGCGCTTCAAAACAGAGCAAATTGCATAATTGTTTTAAATAGGAGTGGCAGACTGCATCTGATAAATCGTCCACCGGTTTAGGATTCCTCCTCAGGGTGGTTTAACGGTTGAGGGTCATCTTGCGCAGTCATGTTCTCTTCATCCCACCCCAGACGTGGAAATCAACCGTTGACCAATCGATTCCGGTTAAGGCTTGAAAAATGGCCTCTTCATGGATAAGGTTGGAGGGATCAATGTCAGGAGCGTAAGTATGCTTACGGATTGGTGGCACAAGATCTTCAACATTATGGATCAACACGGGCTGTCCTTTCCCCTCAGCATCATAAACCGGTTGAAAATGAGATAGATCTGTGTTCTCCGCCAGTTTGGTTGCTATCGGTCGCATCTCCTTTGTCAGCCTTCGGAGGTCATCGTTATTGAAGTCTGAGTCGTCTTCTTTCACACCAGGATACCCTTTGATGATATCTGCCGGTTCAAGATCCGGATTCCACGCCTTGGCCTGGATTAGCGCGGTCAGCGTTCCTGACCTTGCGGCTGATCTCTTCAGTTCGTTGATCCGGGCAGGCAGCATGGCCAGCTTTTCAATAGTTTCTTTTATCAGTGATGGCGGAGGCTTGTTATAAGCTGCAGTGCAAATGGCTCGTTGGGATCCAGAGAATAGCTGTTCTATCAAGGTATAGGCCGCTTTAAGCTTCATCCGCATGTCAGAGCCCAGATGAGCAATGCAGGTCCCTATCATGGTTAAGCATCAGTAAACCGGTCATTGATAAGATATTATGAATTAGACAAACTACACGAGAGGGTACTTACCAAACACAACAGAAGTCATGGCGTTAATCTGCCGCTTTAAGCCGGCCAGTTCTTCAACCACCGGCTTCAGGGCTGCCTCTGTGTCCTCGGCCTTCTTTATTAAACTGGCCTTTTCTGTCTCCCAGTCTGCACGCTCTTTGTTAAAGGTTTCTTTCAGCTTCTCCCTAGATGCTAAGGCATTGGTCAGCTCTTCTTTGGCTTTGGAAGCCTCTTCTTGTTGATATTTAACATTCTCTTGAAGGTCCGCGGTTTGAGCATCCTTGTTACTCAGCTCAGCCTACAAAGGTGAGATATATCATAAAAATAGGTTATGAAGTACCAAGCGTATAACAAGTTATGCACTTTGTACTTGGGGGCTAATGCCTATTTGCTCTATCATCAATATATTTTTCACAAGTCTCAAGTACAATGCAAGAATTATCCTTGACACTTGGGGGCTAATGTACATCTGTCCAAAGTTGACACATTGATTCAAGACCCGGTTTACCTTGGAAAGATAAACCGGCCCTTGGGGGCCACAATGATGAAAACTACAGGAATATAATGATAAAATACTAGTTTGTTTCCAAAGATCACTTGACATATGGAGGATCAGCATGCAAGGATTGAGATATTATGAAGTCCCGATCTATGTTTGTCATCATAAACCGCCCCTTTGGGGCTACTTGAGTTGATATTTACAAATTGGATTTATGAAAGGGGAAGCGATGAAGATACCTCATAGCGCTCCTTCATCAGGTTCACTAAACCGGCTTCATAATCATGGTTTGAGTGCAGGCGGTTTAGAAAGCCAGAGTGGAGTTCTTGAGCACTGAGATGGGCATAGCTTGACAAGTCGGTGCTCCATTTGCCTTTTTCCATGGCAGCACATTCTTCCTTGGCACTATGGTTGGCCAAAATTACAGGATGGCCAGGGGAGGTGTGACCAATACTAGTAATGATAACTTCGCCTTCTTTGTCTCCAGCAGTCTTTGCTGGAGTTGATGGGGTGTCAGTAGCTCTCACCGGACTAGAAGATCTATCATCAACCCGGATTGGATTTGCTGGTTCATCATCAGGCATAGCCGTGTCAACTTCTGGTTGTTCATCAGTATTGTGGTCTTGAGGGGGTGGTTCTTCAAAGGTAGCTTCAAGATTTGGACCCTCTGGTTCAATTGTTTACCCCGGTTCAACCGTTTGCTCCGATTCGATGACCACCTGGTCTTCTGGCGGATTGTTCACCCAAGCCTTTTTGCTAGGCCGGGCTTTGGCTCTAAAACAGAATAAGATGTGAAAGTTAAGCATAGCATATAAAGTATAAAAACCCTCGTGTCCCTTGTCCGGTTTAACCCCTTTAAGCTAACCCGTAGCAATGGCTCCACGACTAAGTCCTTTCACGAGGACATGTGCGTCGATGGTGGTGCCTCGTCGCACACCTCTCACCGCCAACTAATGCAGTGGGCGCGTGAAGTCACTGCGGCGGAGCCATCGTTTGATGCCCAGAGGCCACTGAAGTGGTCCAACACGCCTATCATTTTTGACACTGAGGATCACCCTAATCGCACGACTGCGGTCGGGTGTTTGGCGTTGTTGGTTTCACCAACAATACGCAACCTCAAGGTGTAAAAAGGGCTAGTTGATGGTGGGGCCGGTTTGAACTTGATCTCGCCTGCCATTATCGAGAGGTTGCAAATCCCCGATGGAGATCTCAAGGAGACGAGCACATTTCAAGGGGTCAACCCAGGGAGCAGTCAGCCGAAGGGTAAGATCACGCCCATTACATTTGGGGGCGAGCTGAACTATAGGACGGAGAAGATTGTTTTTTATGTTGCCAAGATCCCCTTGCCCTATAATGGGATCCTCGGCCGCCCAACGCTGGCCAAGTTTATGGCGGCATCACATAGGCCTACAAGACGTTGACGATTCCCGGGCCAATGAGCATCATCACTGTCCCCTCTGACAAGAAAGACACACTCATCTACGCTGACCAACTCTATCGGGAGGCAGTTGCGGCAGCTACCGCCAAGGTACTTGTTACCGCCGTTGAGACCCCGGGAGGGAAGAAAACTAGCAAGGCCTCTGCCCCTGCCGGCAAGGGCCCTTCCGGCAAGAGTTCTGACTCTGGCAAGGACTCCCGCACCTCCTTCGGCAAACACGCCTCTTTGGAGCACCGTGTTCCTGTTGAGTACATGCCAGAAAGTTCTGCCTGCGGAAGCAAGAGGTCCAAGGCAGCCCCACCAGCAACCAAGCAGGTGCCCGTCAAGGAGGATGGCAAGGCTGGAGCTTTTACCATAAGCTCCACCCTTGACAACAAATAGGAAGCGTGCTCATCGCCTTCCTGCGGGTGAATGTCGACGTGTTTGCATGGCAAGCATCCGACATCCCTGGCGTTCCCAGGGAGGTGATTGAGCACCACATTGCTGTATGTCCCCATGCGTGGCCCGTCAAGCAGAAGGTCAGAAAGCAAGCTTTGGAGCGACAAGAGTTCATCGTCAAGGAGATCAGGAAGTTGGAGGTGGCTGGCTTGGTCCGAGGAGTGCTCCAGCCCACGTGGTTGGCCAACCCAGTGGTAGTGCGTAAGGCAAATGGTAAATGGAGGCTGTGTATCGACTATACATATATCAATAAAGCCTGTCCAAATGATTCTTTCCCTCTGCCACGCATTGACTAGATAGTGGACTCCATTGCTGGGTGTGACCTGCTGTCATTCCTCGATGCCTACTCAGGATACCACCAGATCTTCATGATGAAGGAAGACGAGGAAAAGACTGCGTTCATCACCCCATGTGGTATGTACTGTTTTGTGCAGATGCATATCGAGTTGAAGAGCGCTGGTTCGACATTTGTCCGAGCAGTCCAAATTGGTTTTGAGCCCCAGCTGCATAGGAATATGGAAGCATATATGGATGATATAGTGGTCAAAAACAAGGACAGGGCCACGCTCGTGCAGGATCTGGAGGAAACATTTGCAAACCTGAGCAAGATCAACCTCAAGCTCAACCCAGAGAAGTGTGTGTTCGGCATCCCGTTCGGCAAACTTCTTGGGTTCTTTGTATCTCAACGTGGAATTGAAGCAACTCCCGACAAGATCAAAGCGATTGAGCAGATTGAGGCACCAAGACGAGTCAAGGACGTTCGTAGGCTAGCCGGTTGCGTTGCTGCTTTAAGTAGGTTCATCTCCAAATCTGCTGAATGCGGCCTCCCCTTTTTCAAAGTTTTGAAAAAGGCGGGTCCAATGAAATGGACTCCGGAGGCAAAGGCAGTGCTGTAAGATTTGAAGAGATACCTCTCCTGCACGCCAACACTAGTTGTGCCTAATCCGCAAGAGCCATTGCTGCTATATTTAGCGGCAATGAATCAAGTGGTCAGTGCTGCACTAGTGGCACAGAGGGAGCTTGAGGAAGAGGTAGCGGCAGTGGCAGAGCCATCGGATGATGGACCGGAGCATTCCGTGGGAAGGCCAGGTGCCGGCAAGGTGGAACCCCCAGCAAGGCCCTGCCCCGCCAAGACAGAGTCAGCGCAGGTGGGCGAAGTCGAACAGAAGAAGAAGGTGGTGCAGCACCCGGTTTATTTTGTCAGTTCCCTCTCGCAGGGGGCTAGATCAAGATATTCTGGTATGCGGAAGCTGCTTTGCAGCCTCCTCATGGCCTCAAGAAAGTTGTGTCACTATTTCCAAGCGCATGAGATCACTGTCGTCACCCGCCTCCCATTGCAACGAATCTTGCACAACCCGGATGCAACTGGGAGGATTGTGGAGTGGGCGTTGGAACTGTCAAGCTTTGGCCTGAAATTTGAAAGTACTTCAACAATCAAGAGCCAAGCCTTGGAAGAGTTCAGAGCAGAATGGACCTCAACGCCCGACGAAGATATTCGAGAGACCACCCTGCCCGGCAAGGAGACGAGCTGTGATTGAATCATGTACTTTGATGGAGCTTTCTCACTGCAAGGTGCTGGTGCCGGTGTGCTGCTCGTCGCACCCACCGGAGAGCGCCTCAAGTACGTACTCCAGATGTAATTTCCCCGGGAAAAAGCAACGAACAACACGGCAGAGTACGAGGGATTGCTTGCCGGTCTCAGGATCGCGGCAGACTTTGGAATCAGGAAGCTCATCATCAGAGGTGATTCGCAGCTCGTCGTGAAGCAAGTTAACAAGGATTACCAGAGCCTGTTGATGGTGGCCTATGTGGGTGAAGTGAGGAGGTTGGAAGAGCGTTTTCGATTTACAAGCAGATCATGTTCCCCGAGCAAAGAACAACATTGTCGATGACATGTCGAAACACGCTGCCCTCAAGTTATCTATGGAACTAGGTACCTTTGTGCTTCAATTAACCTAGCCATCCATTGAGCCATCAGCAGGATAGAACAAACAAAGGAAGGCATGCCCCAATAAGTACTTTCCCAGTGAGCTCCCAGGAGCCGCCGACAAGGATGATCCAGGTGCCCCAAGCTTGTCGGGGAGTAGCAACCTCCGGCGGGGCCCCAAGCCCTGACCGTAGAGGCAACTGCCCTTACAGCCGAAGATGAGCCTTTGGTCCTTGCCGTTAAGCTCCAGGCTTCGGTGTGGGTGCAGCGCACCATCCGTTTCCTCCAAACAGGGGAACTCCCTGAGCAACAGGAAGAGGCAGAGAAAGTAGCCCGTCTGTCCAGCATGTACCAGTTTGTGGATGGTGCCCTATACAGAAGGAGATCGAACGGTGTGAAACTGAAGTGCATTCCTCAGGAGGACAGACTAGAGTTGTTGGCAGAGATACATGGAGGCATGTGTGGCTCTCACGTAGGGTCAAGATCCCTTGCCAGCAAAGCGTCCCGGCAAGGTTTCTTCTGGCCCACCACTCTCGAGGATGCAACTGCACTAGTAACCAAGTGTGAAGCGTGCCAGTTCCATTCAATGAAGCTTCATCAGCCAGCCCAAGCCCTTCAAACAATCCCTCTTTCCTGGCCATTTTCGGTCTGGGGGCTCGACTACTGGGCCCTTCTCCCCGTGCTGCCGTGAGCTTTGAGTACTTGTACGTCACAATCTACAAGTTCACAAAGTGGCCGGAAGTGGAACTGGTGAGAAAGGTGACAGCACAATCAGCCATCATGTTTTTCAAGGGACTAGTCTGCCATTTTGGTGTGCCAAATAGGGTCATCACTGACAATGGCACACAGTTCACGAGCCGCACCTTCATGCAATATATCCAAGACCTCGACAGCATGGTTTTTTTTTGCTTCTCTTGCTCATCCCAAAAGTAACGGCCAGGCTGAGAGGGTGAATGCAGAAGTGTTGCGAGGTCTCAAGACTAGAACTTTTGACAGGATACACAAGTGCGGAAGGCACTAGATTGATGAGTTGCCAACGGTTCTTTGGTCGATCAGAACGACACTAAATCGATCCACTGGTCAGACACCCTTTGCGCTGGTATACGGGGAAGAAGCAGTTCTCCCCACAGAACTAATATACGGGTCACCTCGAGTGCTCGCTTATGACGAGCTTGAGCAAGAGCAATTGCGCCAAGATGATGCAACGCTCCTTGAGGAAGATCGTCTTCAGGCTGCTGTGCGAGCCGCTCACTACCGGCAAGCTTTGCGCCACTACCATAGCCGTACGGTTCATTGCTGAAGCCTTGAGGAAGGCGACCTTGTTCTTCTGTGAATTCAATCCGCCAAGAATTCAAACAAGTTGACGCCAAAGTGGAAAGGCCCTTATTGGGTAATGCGAGTCACCAGGCCTGGCGCAGTCCACCTGGAGACCGAAGATGGCATTCCGGTGAGCAATTCCTAGAATATTGAACATATTCGCAAGTTTTACCTCTAAGGCGCGGTTGCCGGGAGACCCAACAACCCCCTTTTTTGTACTAGCCTTACCGGCAAGGTATGTAACCATATGTACAAAGCCAGGTGCAGACCCTGTGCACAGTCAGGGAAAGAAATCCCTTAGTGTGTACAGTTTCCCGTTGATTTCCATGTTTATGTGTATACATATATGCATGCTTGTCCAGGATATTGTACTGCTTCTTGATTCCAGCAAATGTTAATGGACCGCCAAGGTCCCATGCTCCCGTCCTGTCTTCTTTCCAGCCGCGGCAAGGATGCTCAATTCCGCCAAGGACCCAGCTCCGGCAAGAAGTTGGGAAGACTGCCCGGCATGGCGATCCCCGGCGAACCAAACAGATAAAGTTCAACTCTTGCCCATTCCTGTTCGTAACCTGTGACTTGTGCACTAGAAAACCTCGCCACTCTCTTTTAAACTTAGGTGCTCCCATCCCTGGCCTGAACGCTGCTTCGGTCAGAATGGTTGTAGTGGCCCTTGCTAAAAAGAGATTGATGAGGGGCTAGACCCTTTGTCTATAACCCTGTAGATGTGATTCTCCGGCAAGAATAGAGGGCACCGGTAGGACAGCTTGCCGGGAGGACTCGTTTACTTGCATTAAGGAGGCCTTTCGCCTCTACACGAACGTATACGTGCACGGGTTCCCGGCAAGGCTAGTTTTTTCATTAACATGCTGATACAAGTATGAATGTTACAGGACACAAGCGTGGGCTCGATAGGTTACATTACTTAGAAATAAAGATTTGGCAAGTGCCTACAACTTAAAAGAAAGATAAGTGCCCCGTGATCCCCGTTCTTGCCCCTTTCCTCCCAGGTGCGGCAGGCGAAGGCAAAGAAGGGGCGACGGGGAACGCGCCGATGGAGAGCATGGTGGCGATGACCCTCAGCAAGGCGTGTGGCCGAGGGAGGAGGGCGATGCAGATGAGGACACTGCCGCCGATGATCATCTGGAGTCGGAATCGGCGTCCTCCCGCCCACTACCCTCATTGTCGCTGTCGCTGTCCTCCTCGTCACTGTTAGAGGACGTTTAGTTATCGATGGAGCTCTGCGCACAACACCTTAAGCGGGTTCCCAAGTGCCTGAAGACCTTGATGGAGAGCATTTCGTTCTCCATTAATTTGAAATGGAGAACGAGCCCCTCCGACCGGCTATGGGCCCGGGCAAAAGTATTCCACCCACGGCAGAGATACATGACGTGAGGGGTGGGGAAGTCGATGTCGACCCACATACCTACATTCCCGCAGCCCCTCACGTGCAGCCTCAAGGCCTGTGGCGGGTCGAGCTCCATCTCCCGGGCGAACGGAGTGGGAAGGCGTAGGTGGCCGCACACCGTCTTGTACAGCCTGATGAAGAACTCGCTGGGCTGGTCTCCGACATGGCCCTCCATTGGGGGGAGCTTCTTGCGGAAGCGCGGCCGGTGCACCGCCCCGTCCTCCTACCCACGAGTGCCACGACGGCCCTCGGCCTCGCCCCCTTCCTCTTCCTCTCACAGCAGGCTCTGCTGCCATCAGCTCCGGAAGAAGGGGTGACACACTGTCGAGCAGAAGCCCTCGTCACCGCCACTGGAGCACTGACACGCCCTCTCACCATGGCGAAGGGAAGGAAGGGACCAAGCTGGAAGGAGATGAATGCAGAAAGACTATGTCCCCC
>NC_041392.1:390903793-390905333 GCF_002162155.2 Triticum dicoccoides
ACCAGAGGCATATGGAATCAGGACCGACCCGGTGCTCCAATCAGCAATGCCCGGCTTCCCGCCTTAGCTTAAGGCTCGTGCCCTCCGTAACCACCACCTACCCTCCCCGAGGCATGGGTATACGTGGCGGGCGGGCCAGGATTAAGAAGACAAGTGGGATGGCCATTTTGCACCCCGTGATCTTGGGGCGCGGGCGCCAATAAGGCCACGATCCGAGTCCCTTTGTAAATGAGCCGCGCCCCTGCGCCTCCCTCTTTCTATGGGGTAGGCGCGGGTGACCTCTTTACTATTCACCGTGAGGTGATGCAAGCATTTTGCGACCGTTCCATGCTTGACCCCCACGTCACACACTCAATGCGGGTTGTTGGGAAGCGCAACTAGCGAAGGAGTTATCGCAGTTAAAACTCTGCCACGCATGCCCGTGCACCATTTTAGGCCTAGCCCAACAATGCTTTGCGCTTATGTGTGGCCGAGGCCCGGGAGCTCCTGTCGGTGTACTATCGTAGGGGCCTTTCTGTACCCCTTTACTTGTGCACGGGCGGTCGTAGCCACGCTTACGGCCATGCTTGGCGGGGCAGAGGAAGGAAAGATACGAGACTGCCAAGGCAGTACTCAAGCCAGAGGCACGAGGAGCAAAGGACAAGGTAGACTTCCTCCGACAAGGTCCTTGCCGGGGCGGCGTACATAGCCCTGGCAAGAGCCTTGCCGGGGCAACTTGCCCAATAACAGCAAGGCCGCCGCCCTTGAGCCTGAGAGTTTTGACACCTTTGACAACATCAAGATCAAGGCTTGGGGGTGCCTGCATGGTGGCATGCAGTCTTTGTGAAGCACCAAAGGCCTGCAAGCCTAGATCAGAACCAGAAGATGAAGACCCCCGGCAAGATCCTTGCCGGGGACGGCCAGGAGGCCCCGGCAAGACCCTTGCCGGGGGCATCTGCGGGGCCACAGCTGGGACCACAACCACCAACGTTTCGTTTCCCCACGGCCATGACGATGCGGCAACCAGCCCGCCAACTAGGCAAGCGTCTGCGTGGCAGCATGTAGCCACTACAAAAAAAGACACATCCGTGACATTTTGGGCCGAACTAATTTTTTTTCTATCATACATATGACACTTCTATGACGATAATTGTGACAAAACCCGGTATCATCATAGATGTGGTGGGCTCCTACTTCTATGACAAAAAATCATGACAGAAAATGGGCTTTTCGTCTTGGGTGGGCCGGAGACGTAGCTGCATGACATTCTTTGGGCCGTCCATGACGGAAAAAACCATGGTATAAGCGAGGGGGAGGAATATTACGGGGAGTTCCCGGTTACGGTGGGAGGTCGGGGGCCGAGCGATGCGCGTTTCTCTCGTACACGTACACGCGTGTGTGCGAGGCGTTGGCTCTAACTGAACCCGAGCAATTGCACTGCAGGCTACGCGTTACTGAACCCGAGCGATCGATCGATGGCTATTAACTGAACCCGATCAAGCGATTGCTTCGCTACTGCCGCTAACTGAGGCCGGTCGATGGGATGAACAGTGAGCGTTGC
>NC_041392.1:390905678-390916533 GCF_002162155.2 Triticum dicoccoides
CTGGATGAACAGGACCCCGTGGTGTGGAGGGCTGGATGAACAGTAGACGGTGGAGGGGTGCCCGTGGAGGGGTGGTTGAACAGGACCTCGTGGTGTGGAGGGCTGGATGAACAGTAGATGGTGGAGGGGTGGTTGAACAGTAGCCGGTGGAGTAGCGCGCGGTGGAGGCTGGATGAACAGGAGCCCGTGGAGGCTGGATGAACAGGAGCCCGTGGAGGCTGGAGGAGGTCGACGATGGAGATGAACAGTATCCTTTGGAGTCTTGTTTTGCGGTACGCCACACCCCTCCCGATGAACAGGACCCCCGTTTTGACCGTAGTGCTCCAACACAAGTCCGTTTCCTCCGTTTTGCGGTATGCCACACCCCTCCCGATCAACAGGACCCCCGTTTCGACCGTAGGAGGTCCGTTTCCTCCGTTTTGCAGTACGCCAGACCCCTCCTGATAAACAGGATCCCGTTTCGAACGTGGCCGGTCGAACACAAGGTCGTTTCCTCCGTTCTGCGGTACGCCAGGCCTCGTTTCCATCGCCTGTTCCGTCCAAGCCCTCCCGATGAACGCGACGCATTCTGTTGCCTCCCCATGAACACGACGCATTCTGTTGCCTCCCCATGAACACGACGACGATGCTGTTTCTCCGTTCCGACCCAGCCATGTACACGAGCCCTCGCCGTACGTATGCGCGAGTAGGCGTGCGAGACCTCGCCCGTATGTACACATACGTGGCTGTATTTTCTTTCTTGCACCCTGGCCGTTGTACGTACGTGTAAATGCTACATGCGCGCCTCTACTACGACACGTGCGCGCCTCTACATCGACCAGTATGTACGTACACGTTCGCGACCAGAATGACAACGCTACGTACGCTTCGACCAGGTGCGTCCCGACTGTCAAGCACTTCCTTGCCCGCGAAGATGTAGCTGGTCGGTCCCACCAGTCAGGGGGCGAATCGTTTTATTTTTTTGCCCAGACGCACTTCCTTGCGTGCGAAGATGTAGCTGGTGGGTCCCAGCAGTCAGGGGAAAACATTTTTTCGTGAAATATAGTGGCCCGTCTGATGGGTCCCATCTGTCAGGTGGAGGAATCATTATTTTCTGTGTAATAAGGAGGCACTTCCTTGCTGCAGCCGTGGACCCAGCTGTCAGCCTCTCCACGTACAGTTCACGTCCGATGGAAGTCGTTCCTTGACCACGTTGACCACGCCGCGCCGAGAGCACCAGGGCGGTGGACGACGGCGAGGCCTAGGAAGGGGACGACACGGAGGCAGGGAAGGCTCGACAGTTGTTTCCCACGTGGAGGGGAGTATGATTGTACGAGGGTTTACTGGTTCGTCTGTCATTGCCGGAGAATAACAACAGGTGTGGGTGAGTAGAGGGATGGCTAGGCCAGCAATGGGAGTACGGTCGGGCGGTGAGGCCTGTGCGGCAGCACAGCCGGCCGCGAGGAGGAGGGAGCAGGCAGTCCCGCCGGCGCTTGTTTGATCGGCTGGAGGAGGAAGAGCAGAGATTGAAGAAGCACGACGGCCGTTGGATGGACAACCAACAGTTAGTGCTTGTGCGTCAACCTTTTTTTTAGGAAAGCCTCAAATCTGTGGAAAACAGCATACAACCCATCTGCCATTATTTCTAATAATTTACAGCCCATTTGCTAATTCTTAAGGTTTTTTCGAGCCCATATTCTTTTTGTTAGCATTACAGCCCATATTGTGGCAACGGTTAAAAAATTATACGAAATTTTGCATATTTCGGTGCGGTCCGAACTATTTTTAATCCCGAAATTTCGACTCACATTCAAACTGTTTTAAAAATAAATGTAGATCAATATAAAATCCAACAAATTCTCCACGCATAAAAATTAATGTAATTTAAAATCTTGAAATGAAAAAAAGATATTTGAAACTAATTGCCGGTTTGATGTGTTTTAAAATGTACAACCCATTGCTCATTACTGATGGGCCATTTTCTCGGCCAGCCGAATGAAAGCTCTCCTCGTCTTGAAAGATTTGTAGCCCAACAGGCCTGACAAAGCGACTTACTTGGCAAATCACAAAAAAACAGGGCTGTGGCCGTGGACCCAGCTGTCAGCCTCTCCACGTATAGTACTCTTCCGATGGAAGTCGTTCCTTGACCACGTTGACCACGCCGCGTGGAGCGCACCACGACGATGGATGACGGTGAGGCCTAGGAAGGGGACAACGCGGCAGTGGAAGCCCGCGTGGAGAGGACTACGAGGGTTCACTGGTTCGGCTGCGGTGTGAGGCTGCCGTCGCCGCAGGGCCTGGCCAGCGGTGGGAATAGTAGGGGGCGGTGAGGCCTCTGCGGCAGCACAGCCGGTCACGGGAGGCAGGAGCATGCGGCACGACCGACACTACTTTGGGTGGCTGGAGCAAGAAGACCAGAGGTTGAAGAGGCACTACGGCCGTTGGATGGACATCGTACGGTCACTGGAGCTAGAATCGTTCATATTGACTAAGTTGACAAAGCCCTTCGTCCCCGTCAACTTAGTAGGCCCACAAGTCAGCCTCCCAGCAAGGTGGGTCCCAGCTAGCCGGGGGAGTATTCTTTTTTTTTGTGCATAAGAAGGAGGCACTTCCGGTGGGTCCGAGCTGACAGCGGGGGGAACGTTTTTTCATGAAATACGATGGCCCGTACGGTGGGTCCCAGCAGTCAAGGGGAAATGATTTTTTTGCGAAATACTGGTGGCCCGTCCGGTGGGTCCCCGCTGTCAGGTGGAGGAATAATTATTTTCCGCGTAATAAGGAGGCACTTCCTTGTGGCTGTCGTGGACCCAGCTGTCAGCCTCTCCACGTACAGTACTCTTCCGATGGAAGTCGGTCGTTGACCACGTTGACCACGCCGCTCTGAGAGCACCAGGGCGGTGGACGATGGTGAGGACTAGGAAGGGGACAACTCGGAGCCGGGCAAGATGCAGAAGTGGATGCCCACGCCAAGAGGAGTACGAGGGTTCACTGGTTCGGCTGCGGTGTGAGGCTGCTGACGCCGCAGAATAACAGGGGGTGTGGGTGAGTAGAGGGATGGCCTGGCCAGCGGTGGGAGAAGTAGGGGTGGTGAGGCCTCCACAGCATCACAGCCGGCCATGGGAGGCAGGAGCACGCGACACGACCGGCGCTGGTTTGTGTGGCTGGAGCAAGAAGACTAGAGGTTGAAGAAGCACTACGGCCGTTGGATGAATGTCGTACGGTAACAGGAGCTAGAATCGTTCATATTGACTAAGTTGACAAAGCCCTCTGTCCCCGTCAACTTGGTAGGCCCACAAGTCAGCCTCCCACTATGCTGGGTTCCAGCTGGCAAGGGGAATATTCATTTTTTGTGCGTAATAAGGAGGCACTTCCTTGCGTGCGAAGATAGCTGGTGGGTCCGACATGTCAGCGGGGGGCACTTTATTTCGCGAAATACAGAGGCCCTTCCAGTGGGTCCCATATGTCAGTGGAGGAATCATTATTTTGCATGTAATAAGGAGGCATTTCCTTGTGTGCGGCCGTGGACCCAGCTGTCAGCCTCTCCATGCACAGTCTACTTCCGATGGTGTCGTACGTTGACCACATTGACCACGCCCGGCCGAGCGCATCCAAGGTGCTGGACGACGGCGAGGCCCCGGACAGCAACGAGCCGGAGATGGGAAGACGCGGGAGTAGAGTCGCAGACAGAGAGGTGTACGAGGGTTAACTGGTTCTAGTGCAGTGTGGTTCAGCAGTCTGTCGGGTTTCGGGTTCCGGCAGACCCTTGAGGTTCGAGCACTGGGGTGTGCGCGGAGATCTCTCCCCTACCGATCTACGTCTGATCCTCTCGTGCGAACTAAGATGAAAATGATGAACAACACAAGAGACACGAGGTTTATACTGGTTCGGGCCACTGTTGTGGTGTAATACCCTACTCTAGTGTGTGGTGTGGTGGATTGCCTCTAGGGCTGATGATGGACAGTACAAGGGAAGAACAGCCTCACGAGAGGTGTTCTTGAGCTGGTGCGATGAACTGCTAGGGTGAGTTCATCGCCTCTCTCTCTCTCTCTCTACTACGGTTCTACCAGATCTATCGATGTTCTTGGGGTGTCTAGATATATCTACTCTTTGGTGGCTAGCTCTATTTATAGAGGCCCTGGGCCTCTCCCCAAATAATGAGCGGGAAGGGTGCCAGCAATTGGCCATTTCGAAGGGGAACATCTAGTACAAGTTATCCTGACCAAAGGTGGTCTTCGGCTGCCAAAAGCACTGGCGATGACGCCGTCTTGGGCTCCACGGTGACCTCCGTCCTGCCGTCCGGCTGGTCTAGGTCATGTTGCACCGGAAGGGTAACGTTTGCCTGATGCCTTGGCCTGTGCTTGCCCCCTTTGCTCCAAAGGGGAAACAAGGACACGGCGCAGGCCAGCACCCGCCTGGCGCCCGCCTGGTCTCGATCGTCATGGCTTGCGTCACGGGTTCCTCGCGAGGTACCCCTGCCTTGATCTCTCCGCCTCCTCGCGAGCCTGCCTGATGAGGCTGCCTCTGAGGAAGCTTCATGCCGTCCGCCTCGCGAGGCTTGGCCACTCGCGAGGGTCTTTGAGCTTGAGCTAATGAAGATGGGCCGCGCTGGGCCACCGCTTGAGCCACGCCGCAGGCCGCAGGCAGGCAAGTCTGGGGACCCCTGTTCAAAGAAGACCGACAGTAGCCCCCGGGCCCAAGGCGCGCGCGGGCTTGGCTTAGCAGAGAAGCGAAGGGGCAAGCGCGAAGCGCCGCGGGCCCTAACAGCATGCGGCCTTGGGCGCCGCGTGGCGGTTGATTGGGCGTGGGCGTGGGCGTCTGCACTTCCCACGACGGCTCGGCGACCGCATGACTTGATAAGTCCCTGCATGCAGAGAAACCGGTCATGATTACCTGCGATCGTGGTGCACGGCGGTTGGCCTCCTCCGGCTATAAGTACGGGGCTGGGCGACCCCCTTCGGCCCGTCCCTGCTTGCTTCTCCTTTCCTTCTTCTTGATTACTCGTCGCTCCCATGGCTCCACAGAACTACTCGGCCGCAGAGAAAGGAAAGGCCCCCAGGCTGGGCCTGACTCCCCCCTGGCCAAGTGCGGCCGAGGCTGCCCTCGCAAGTATACCACGGTCCCCGTGGTGGCCTCCCGTGGCCATGGAGGCGGTTCCCGAGGCGGTGGTGAGTGCCAGGTTGCCGACGGGGGGCACGCCGTGGGTGTGCGCCCCCCTAGGACACGCTTTCGCTCTGCGGAGGTGCTGCCGGAGTTCGTCGTGTGGTCGGCAGACCCATCCAGCACCAGGCTCCAGCTCCCCCGTTTCTTTGTAGATGAACTGCCGGCCAGCGCCTGGTGCAGCTTCTGGCTCCAGGCAGGCGGATGCTGCAGCAGGGCCTCCTGGGCGTCGCTGGAGGTCTCCATTTCTGGGAACGGGGCTCTGTCACGTGGCTGGCAAACATTTGCCCGCGCGCGTGGCCTGAGCCGGTGGTGCACCCTATACTTCAAGTTTGATGGCGACTCCACCCTCTACGTGAGGGTGTTCGGGGAAGACGGTCGCCGTGCGGGTGTTGCCCTGAAGACGATGTCCGCGGCCGCCTGCCTAGCCCTGGCTCTAACCAGGATGAAGATGGCGACTGGCGTACAGGTGGCGTTGCTTGGGGTTCGCCGAGCTTCAGCAACCCCCTCTCACGCAGCAGCTCCTCCAGCGGTGGCCGCGACCAGCCTCCTCGCCGTCGCGCCCGCTTGGGTGAAGGTAGGGGGTCAGCCCGCCGTCGCGCCCTGGTGAAGCGAGAGGAGGGATCCGCCTGAGTCCTAGGAGCACCTCGAGCCTTCGCTGTGGGTTGGGGCAGGACGAATCGTGCCCATTTTGTTTTCTTTCTTATCCTGCGCAAAAATAGTAAGTAATATAGGGCCCCGCGGGGGCGTATTAGAACTATTGCTATTTAACCATCGCGCCGTTTCCGCTATTCCTGCGCCGTGTTCTCGCGCCGCGCTCCCATGTGCAGGAACTATTTTAGCTCGGTGGGGCTTGGCGCGGTCCTCGCCTCCCGAGGCCGTGGCCTCCTCATGCGCTTCGTGCCCTGCAAGGATCAGTAGGAGGGGTAACTTATGGTCTTAGCTGTGGGGGCGATCGGCCCAGGTCCTGCGCTCGGGGCGCGATGCCCGTGGGGCACGAACAGGGAGGGTTGCTCCCGCAGAGGACTCCGATAGGAAAGCTCCAAACGATCAGGGCAAAAAACACTCGCGAGGGCGCTCGCGATCCTCCCTCGCGAGACTTCGCGAGAGAAAACGAGGTGAGCGAGCAAGAAAGACAAAGAGCCACAAGCCAGGAACGTCAGCAACTCCAATAAAAACTTCAGACGGGAATAAACAAGCCAGCTGCAGAAAGCAAATGGGAAAGCCGCGTCCGGCGCCTATTCTAGTCTTCGACGTCTTCTCACCAGCGTGGAGCTAAGTGCTGCCACTTGGCATGGGCGGGAGCCCCCGAGGCCCGAGGGCGGCACTCCGGAGACTCCGGGGCGTGTACATCCCCACTCATTATTAGGTGAGAGTGTCACGGGCGGCGAGCTTCACAGGCGTTGGCCTTCTTCACAAGCACCGGGCCTTTCTTGAAATGCGGCAGCTTCATAGGCATTCGCCTTCTTCACAGGCACCGGGCCTTTTCCAAAACGCAGCGGCGTCACAGGCATTCGCCTGCTTCACAGGCACCGGGCCTTTTCCAAAACGCAGCGGCTTCATAGGTATTCGCCTTCTTCACAGGCACCGGGCCTTTTCCAAAACGCAGTGGCTTCAGAGGCATTCTCCTTCTTCACATGCACTGGGCCTTTTCCAAAACGCAGCGGCTTCACAGGCATTCGCCTTCTTCACAGGCACTGGGCCTTTTCCAAAACGCAGCGGCTTCACAGGCACCGAGGCTTTTACAAAACGCAGCGGCTTCACTCAGGGGTAGAACCTCCAGAGATGTTGAATGTTCCATGGGTTCTGGCTGGGTACTCCCTTCGGAGTCTCCAAGCACGCGGAGCCAGGCCTGGAAACATGAACAACCTTGAACGGGCCCTCCCACATGGGAGAGAGCTTGTGCAGCCCCTCCCTAGAGAGAACCCTTCTGAGCACGAGATCCCCTACCTCAAGGGTCCTGGGGTGGATGTTGCGGCTGTGGTATCGTCGTAGCGCATGTTGATACCTTGCCGCTTGTAGTGCGGCTTCCCGACGGCGTTCCTCCCCCAGCACGAGATCCGTCCCCCGCATGGCATCCTGTTGAGCCTCGTCGAATGCCAGGACCCGTGCGGAGCGACGTCTGACCTCGTGAGGGAGAACAGCCTCTGCTCCGTAGACGAGGAAGAACAGGGTCTCGCCAGTCGCCTTGGTCGCTGTCGTGCGGATTGACCATAGCACGGACTGGAGCTCGTCGTGCCAGCCCCTGCCATAGGCCTCCAGCTTCTTCTTGAAGGTCCTGGCCTTGAGGCCCCTCAGGACCTCCGCGTTGGCTCGTTCAACCTGGCCATTTCTCCGGAGGTGTGCTACCAAAGCATAGCATATCTGCGTTCCAAGGTTAGCACTGTATGTTTTGAAGAGATTACTGGTGAATTATGAACCGTTGTCAGTGATGATGCGGTTAGGCACCCCAAACCGGCTCACGAGGCCCTTGATGAACTTGACTGCCGAGCCTGCCGGGATTGTGGAGATAGCTTCCACCTCCGCCCAGTTGGTGAACTTGTCCACGGCGACTTAGAGGTAGCGATAGCCCCCTGGCGCCCGAGGGAACGGGCCCAGAATGTCCAACCCCCAAACTGCGAACGGCCAGGAGAGGGGTATGGTCTGCAGACCCCCCGCAGGCTGATGGATCTGTTTAGCGTGAAACTGGCAGGTCTCGCAAGCCTTCACCAGCTCAACGGCGTCGCTGAGTGCTGTGGGCCAGTAGAACCCGTTGTGGAACACCTTGCCGATGAGGGTTCGTGATGACGAGTGGTGCCCGCAGTCTCCGCTGTGTATGTCCACCAGCAGTTCCTTTCCTTGCTCCCTGGAAATGCAATGTAGGGACATGTCATTTGGCCGCTTCCTGTAGAGCCCGCCATCCTAGATGCAATAAGTCGTGGCCTGTCGTGCCACACGCTCCGCCTCCTCCTCGTTCTCCGGCAGAATCCCTTGCATCAGGTAGACCTTGAGCTCTGGGATCCAACATCCCTCCTGAGGCTCCAACGCCTGGAGCAGGTGTGCCCCTGATGCCGGGCCACAGACCGGAGCTCCCGAGGCAGGCGGCTGAGGGAGCTCCTCCCTTGGTTGTGCCGTGCTAGACAGCGACGGCACCACCGAGGGTTTGAATAGCCACTCCTCAAAGACGCCGGGCCCCTGAGGCAGCCGCCTAGATGCCCTCTTAGCAATGTCGTCGGCCTCCTGATTGGTGCCGCGAGGCACATGCTGCAACTCGAGTCCCCAGAACTGTTTCTCCATCTTGCGGACCTCAGCGAGGTAGGCCTCCATGTGCTTGTCCTTTGGCTCGTATATCTTGTTGGAGAAGTTGACGAGGAGCTGCGAATCGCCCTTGATGATGAGGCGCTTCACCCCTAAGGTAGCTGCGGCCTTCAAGCCTGCTATTAGGCCTTCGTACTCCACTATGTTGTTGGAGACCTTTTCTCCATGCTGGAAGCAAAGTTGCACGGCGTAGTAGAGTTTGTCCTGGGTAGGAGATACGAGCACTGCACCAGCTCCCGCACCGTGTCGGGAGAACGCCCCATCAAAGTACATGACCCACCATCCGGTGCTTCACTTCCCGGGGAAAGTGACCGGTCTTCACCTGCCTCGAGACCCGGCGCTTCTACCCATTCTGCCATGAAATCTGCTAACGCGGCTCCCTTGATGACTCTGGTCGTACTGAATTCTAGCTCGATGTTCCATTCAGCAACCCTTCCAGTCGAGTTGGGGCTCTTGAGTACCCTCTCCAAGGGGTATGCCGAGATGACCTTGATGGGGTGGCCTTGGAAGTAGTGCCGCAGCTTGCATGAGGCCACCAATAGTGCGAGGAGGAGCTTTTGAGGCATGGGGTACCGCACCCTCGCGTCCCGTAGCACTGTGCTAACGAAATACACGGGGTGCTCGACGAGGTTGAGGGTGCTGGCACTGCTTGTGTCCTCCGGAGGTCGAGGCGTCTCTTGAGACGACGGAGCTCCCAGTGCTTGGTCGCCTGAGGGGGCCTCTCCTGCTCTGGGTGCGTTCTCCTGCCGCGGCTGTTCGTTTACGGCTGCGGTTGCGGCCTTCGTGAGGCCCTCCTGGCTCTGTTTCGCTTCAGTTCGCACGGTTGATGCGGCCTTGGAACAGCGATCCTCCCTAACCGCTACCAGGGCTGCGCTAGCGGAGTAGGGGGTGGCAGCAAGGAAGAGCACCAGGGGCTCCCGAGGACGCGGAGCTACCATCACCGGTGGACTGGTAAGGTACCTCTTGAGGTCTTGGAATGCCTTGTCGGCCTCTTCAGTCCACTCGAAGGGGCCCTTTTTCTTCATCATCTTGAAGAAGGGCAGCGCTTGTTCCCCCAGCTTGGAGATGAAACGCCCCAGCATAGTTACACGCCCGGTGAGCTTCTGCATTTCTCTGAGGGTCCTTGGTGGGCTCATGTCTTCGACTGCCTTGACCTTCTCCGGGTTGGCCTCGATGCCCCTATGCGATACGAGGAAACCAAGGAGCTTGCCTGAGGGGACTCCAAACACGCACTTCTCCGGGTTGAGCCGTAGGTCCACCTCGTTGAGGCTCGCAAAGGTTTCTTCCAGGTCCTGTATCAGGGTCCTTGCCTCACGAGACTTCACCACAATGTCATCGATGTAAGCTTCTGCGTTCCTCCCGAGCTGCCGGCCTAAGGTGATGTGTATCAGCCGCTGAAAGGTCGCGCCTACATTGAGCAACCCAAACGACATGCACGTATAGCAGTACACTCCACATGGGGTCAGGAAGTGTCACGGCCGGTTTTCCAATAAAAATATTTATTGATAAACCAGTCTTTTGAGTCCAGTATGAGAGAAATCCTCCTCACTGGTAGACAATTTCTTGATACAATAAGCCAGTAGCATAAAATATATTACAGGGTTGAACTGCGGTCGCTCAACCAAATTATTACAAGCATGCCAATAATCATACATAATGGCGGACAGGACACAGTGGTGTGGAGACATACTACTGACTCATGGATAGGTTGGTGGTGGAAAAGCACAGCGGGAAGGGAAATACAAGACTCTAAGAATATCATTTCATCGAACGTCGAGGTGAGGCTCGATAAATTTATTTGGTAGCGGAAGCGGATATAAAACAGTGACCAAATCCAGGGTCGCACGAGACTGACTGGGACTCCTCTAAGTGTCAGACTCGCTATCGAACTCTTCATCCATGAGATCACCTTCGTCAGCATCTGGCCAAATCAACAAGCCAGTGAGTACTTTGAAAGTACTCGCAAGACAGTTCAGACGTAAGATATAACAAATGCGTGCATGGATGCAACATGATTAATTCCTTAATGCACAATAAATAAAATTGGCATAACGAGTAAGTAAAAAGGGAAACGGCGGTAGTCCGCCTGAAATTCCACAAAGCATAAATAAGGACCGATCGGGTGCCTGAAGCGACGCCTCGAAAGGTGAACAAATAAAAATAAGGAAATGATGCCACAGTCGGGCGACTTAGCCACACCACATAAAGGGCTCTAAAAGAAATGCCACGGTCGGACGTCTGAGCGACATCGTAGAAAGGGCTTTAAAAGAAATGCCACAGTCGGACGTCTGAGCGACATCGCAGAAAGGGCTTTAAAAGAAATACCATAGTCGGATGTCTGAGCGACATCGCAGAAAGGGCTTTAAAAGAAATGCCACAGTCGGACGTCTGAGCGACATCGCAGAAAGGGCTTTAAAAGAAA
>NC_041392.1:390916543-390976318 GCF_002162155.2 Triticum dicoccoides
AATGATGCCACAGTCGGGCATCTTAGCGACACCACATAAAGGGCTTTAAAAGAAATGCCACGGTCGGATGTCTGAGCGACATCGCAGAAAGGGCTTTAAAAGAAATGCCACAGTCGGACGTCTGAGCGACATCGCAGAAAGGGCTTTAAAAGAAATGCCACAGTCGGACGTCTGAGCGACATCGCAGAAAGGGCTTTAAAAGAAATGCCACAGTCGGACGTCTGAGCGACATCGCAGAAAGGGCTTTAAATTCACCAGTAAACAATACTCATAATAAACATTCAATCCATGAGAATAAACAGGTTAGTCCATCCACAGGGATAATCATTCAATCGGACTTAGCACTCATGCGATTCACCGGAGTCTCTGTCATCAAAGCTGACAATTGATTAGGATAAGATGGAACGAAACTTGACATGGAAGAGATGATTTGGAGGAATATATGACTCTGCAGAGTTTGTACAAAATTTTTCCCACAGCCAACGGATTTCCGTAGTCACGAAGGACTAGTTCTGTTTATGGTATTTCGGAAGAAAACACAGCTAACCGGTACACACCCATCCTACCTCTCGATGCTAGGAATCACCCTAGTCATCGTCCAAGAAAAACTTTTGAGACGGGGAGATCACAATCTCGAATAGCATGGGATCAAATTTATATACGCGCGCTCTAAGGGGTGCCCCCCTCTCGGTCCCAACCGGAAACACCCATGCCCCCTGACCGGATGACTGGCTTTAATCCAGGGCCATGGAACCATCATCACGGCCTCTCCTCTTTGGTGCGTACCATGAAAGCGGTTTGCAACTTACTAAACCATATTCCTTGCGGAAAACATGTGGTAGTACAAGGAAGGAAATGATAGGTACTGGACCGATATGGTTTGACACTGAAGTCACATAGTCTGGCGTAAGACTGGCATGCTACAACACTGCCATCGTACCCATCCTCATGCCAACACATGGCCATTCATATTCACATTCATCCACGTATGGATTATTGAACTCACTCACCTTATTATCACATAAAATAACGTTCATCGGTATGCTCACCAACATGCCATGAAACTAACTAAATGCAAAACATGCAAAGACACTCATCATATCAAAAGTTCAAATATGCTTGCCTGGTTCAGAGTAGTCGGAGCCTAGCTCGGTGAAGTTCGCGGCTCCGTCACCTCCTTCGGTATCTACGGTTTAAAGAAAATATATGCGCTAACGTAAATACCAAGGAGTGCACAGAAGGTAAACCAAATATTTTTCAAATAAATCTGATAAAAAACTAGACAAAATTTTAAAGAGAACAGAAAAAGAATCAATCAAAAATACTTTTCTGATTAAAAGTTATAAGGGTTTTTGTCCAGGGACTTATCTGTAATGAAACAGAAGATTTCCAGGGGCTAGTTTATAAAAAACAGAAAACGCTTCGGTAGCGACTACGCCAGCCCGAAGAGAAAACGCATTCTGCCCGAAGGCGCTTCCAGAAAACGATTTGAAAGAGAGAGCAGAGAGGCTGACGGTGGGGTCCCACCCGTCAGGTTCAAATGTTCAAACGGGGCGGCAGAGTTCGCCGGCGCCCGAGAGCCGCGGTGGTCGCCGGCGGCGATCCACGGCGAGGCAGAGAGATCGGAGAGTACCTCCGTGCTCAGGGCACCCTTCCGCGTCAGTTGATGGTGGTGGAGTCGGTCGGCGAGCACCACGTCGACGGCGAGCTTTGCTCCGGCGGACGGCGGCTCGGGTGGTCGAGGGGCTCGTCGGAGAGGGCTGCAAAGGTTAAATTGAAGAGGGGTCATGCTCCTGGCAGCTAGAGAGGGTAACGAACGGGGTTTGAGCGCCGGAGATGGCCTCACCAGAACGAATCGGGCTGGAGGCCGAGGCGGGGCGAGGCGGCCGGAGCTGGGGGAGGAGACCTCCTCGAGGTCCCCCTAGTGGCCTGGCGGGGTGTTGGTGAGTAGTGGGGGTGCTGCGTGCATGAGAGTGAGCTCGGGACCCCTTTATATAGGCGGTCCGAGGCGGTTGCCGTGAACGAGGATCACCGGCGAGCGATTACGGTGGCGCAGTGCTCGGTCGGGGTGGTTAGGGGGTCGAGCGTCATCACGGAGGTTCAATGGGTCCGTTTTGGTGTTAAACTGGCCGGGGTTTGGCTGTTAAGGGCGAGCTCGACGGAACGGTGATGGCGCGGGCCCGTCGGCGGCGGAGAGCGCGTTCCGTGCTTGCCGGCCACGGTGGCTGTGCTACGGTCGTGCGCTGGCGTACATGAGGCCACGCGGAGAGCCAGGGAGCGATGGGCGGCGCGGAACGGCGTTCTGCCGTGGTGTGCCTCCTGTCTGCTGCCACGGGAGGTCCCGACGCCGCAGAAGACGCCGGCGAGGGCGAGCCAGCGCGCTACCGACACCAGGAAGGCTCCACGCACGTGTGTGCAGCTTCGGACAAGAGGAATAGGCGGCGAGGAACGTGCCAAGGGCACTGTGGCCGCGTGACTGAAACTGACGGACGGAAGATGACACTGAAACTGAATTTTCTGAACTTTGAACAGTAACAGTGCCCACCAGGTGTTCGACCGAATGAAATTGGCCTCTGGTGATTTTTCCTTGAGCTGATTTTTGGTGGAGTGGCTTCTCCTTGCTCAAGTAGGCTGCATGATTTTTGTTGGAATTTTTGGAGCAGTGTGGATATGAATTTCACCAAATTTGGCAAATCTGGTCAAAACTTGCAGAGACTGTATTTTGAAAAATTTGAGAAGAGGAGGAGTGGATCAAGATGGTTCTGGGTTGTGGGTTCCAAGGACAATCCAGGACAATTGGTTTGAGTTCAAAACTCAAATGAAAAAGTGTACTTGCTTTGAAAATCCCTCAGGCTCCAAATAATTTTCAGAATTGAATTGAGGGGAAAAATAATTAGAATAAAAATCCAAAACCAGTTTGGATTAGTTGGGACAGAGAATTTAGGTTGATCACAAGGGGGAGGGGAGGTTTTGGAGGGGTTTTATCTCATGGGCAAAAATACAAAGCCAAGGGTGGCTTCAAAGATAAGAAAAACCCAAATTTTCATAGAGCTTCACTTAAAAAAAAATCTCTCCTCAAAACCACAAAGTTTTTGATAAAAACCAAATAAAAATTTTGGAGTGTCACAACACCTACCCCCTTAGGGAAAATCTTGTCCCCGAGATTTCAGCTGATCCTTAAATAAGTGTGGATGCTCTGTCCGAAGAAAATCCTCGCTTTCCCAAGTTGCTTCACTGTCGGTGTGATTGCTCCACTGGACTTTGAAAAACTTGATGGTTTTCTGTCGGGTCCTCCTTTCAGACTCCTTTAATATTCTTATGGGACGTTCTCGATAAGTGAGGTCTGGCTGTATGTCAATGTTCTCATGAGATACTTGTTTCTCTGGGTTGCTTACGCACTTCCTTAATTGACAGACGTGGAACACGTCGTGAATGTCAGACAAGTCTTCGGGTAAGTCTAGCTGGTAGGCTACAGTGCCTCTTCATGCCACTATGCAAAATGGTCCAATGAATCTTGGTGCTAATTTTCCTTTAATCTTAAACCGTTGCAATCCTCTCATCGGGGATACTCTCAAGTATACGAATTCACCGGGTTCGAAACTGACCCTACGATGTTTCTGATCATAATAACTTTTCTGTCGACTTTGAGCGGTCTTAAGTCGGTCCCTGATTAGCTTGACTTTTTCCTCGGCTTCTCTGAGCATATCTGGTCCGAAGATGCGGCTGTCTCCGGTCTCTGACCAATTTAACGGGGTACGACATCTCCTTCCGTATAGGGCTTCGAAAGGAGCCATTTGCAGGCTGGCCTGGTAACTGTTGTTGTATGCGAACTCGGGTGGCCTCAAAGATAAGAAAAACCCAAATTTTCATAGAGCTTCACTTAAAAAAAAATCTCTCCTCAAAACCACAAAGTTTTTGATAAAAACCAAATAAAAATTTTGGAGTGTCACAGGAAGGCCGTCTTCTCCACATCTTCTACCGCCATCTTGATCTGGTGATAGCCCGAGAAGGCATCTAGGAAGCACAATAGGTCACACTCTGCGGTGGAGTCGACTATCTGGTCAATGCGGGGGAGCGGAAATGGATCCTGCGGGCAGGCCTTGTCGAGGTTGGTGAAGTCGACGCACATGCACTCCTTTCCTCCCTTTTTCGGCACAACGACCAGATTAGCCAACCAATAAGGGTAGCGGACCTCACGGATAACTCCTGCCGCCTCTAGCTTCCGGGTCTCTTGGACGATGAAAGCTTGTTTCTCAGTAGACTGCCGCCTTGCCTTCTCCTTCACGGGGCGCACATTGGGGCACACGTTGAGGTGATGCTCAATCACTTCCCTTGGGACCCCCGCTAACTGATCAGGTTCCCACGCAAACACCTTCTTGTTCGCACACAGGAAACCGATCAGGGCTTTCTCTTTCTCGGGCTCGAGGTTGGCCCCTATGGTGAACGTGGGGCTAGCGGACCCGTCCTCGTCGATTGGTACCTGCTTGGTTTCTGCCTTTGTCTTGGGTGAACAACTGCTTCTTTTTAGCTGGCGCAGCCCCCTTGGGTTCGAGGGCGTCGGTGCCAGTGGGTTGCGCCACCACGGCCGCCCTGAAAACAAGCTGGAGCACCTGCAGTGCATCCTTTGTGTCTCTTGACACGATGAGGACGCCGCTGCTCCCAGGCATCTTCATGAGGTTGTATGCCGGGTGAGTTGCTGCCATGAACTGAGCCAGGGCCGAATAGCCAAGGATGGCGTTGTAGGGGAGGCCGATGGGGGCGATGTGAAGTCGATCAGCTCCGTGCGGAAGTTGTCACAGGTGCCGAAGGTCACTGGAAGGCGGATCTGCCCCAAGGAGGCGATGGAACCAGCTCCGACGCCCAAGAAAGGCGTGTTGGGTCGGAGCTGCTCCAGCGGTATGTGGAGGAGGCTGAAGGCCTCCATCGAGAGCACGTTGAGGCCAGCACCACCGTTGATGAGGGTCCTGGTGACGGCCACTTGGCAGATGGTAGGGGTGCACAGCATCGGGAGCGCACCTGAACCAATGGGGTTGAAGGGGTGGTCCTCCGAGTCGAAGGTCAGATCAGCCTCGGGCGCCACCCAGCCCGGGGGGCTTGGAGGTGCTTGGAGGCGGTGCTGATCTGGCGGGTGAACGGCTTGACGTGATGGCTTGAGGGCGGTGCCTGGGAGCCACCCATGAGAGTTGCGACGACGGGCGGCGCTGGTGCGGCGAAACGGGCGAGGAAGAGGTCGCGCAGCTCCTCCCAGGAGGTGACAGAGGCCGTCGGCAGGTCGAGGAGCCATGCACGCGGGACACTAGTGAGGGCCATGGGTAACCAGTTGGCCATCACCCGATCGTCGCCCCCGGCTCCGAGGACGGCCTCCTCGTACGCCAGCAGGAAAATCATCGGGTCCGTCGCGCCGTCGTAGCACAGCGGCATCTCGGGCCTGAACTTGTGCGGCCACTGCACTTGCCACAAGGCAGGGGCCAAGGCCCGGAGCCCCTGGCCCCAGTGTCAGCATCTGTTGCTGGAGCGGGCGGCGCATTGTCCGCCATGAGGGCGGGATGCGATGTCGGGGGAGAGTGGGTCGTCAGGAAGGAGGACTCCGGCGCACCCCTACCTGGCGCGCCAAATGTCGGGTTTCGGGTTCCGGCAGACCCTTGAGGTTCGAACACTGGGGTGCGTGTGGAGATCTCTCCCCTACCGATCTACGTCTGATCCTCTCGTGCGAACTAAGATGAAAATGATGAACAACACAAGAGACACGAGGTTTATACTGGTTCGGGCCACTGTTGTGGTGTAATACCCTACTCCAGTGTGTGGTGTGGTGGATTGCCTCTGGGGCTGATGATGGACAGTACAAGGGAAGAACAGCCTCGTGAGAGGTGTTCTTGAGCTAGTGCGATGAACTTCTAGGGTGAGTTCATCGCCTCTCTCTCTCTCTGCTAGGGTTCTACCAGATCTCTCGATGTTCTTGGGGTGTCTAGATATATCTACTCTATGGTGGCTAGCTCTATTTATAGAGGCCCTGGGCCTCTCCCCAAATAATGAGCGGGAAGGGCGCCAACAATTGGCCATTTCGAAGGGGAACATCTAGTACAAGTTATCCTCACCAAAGGTGGTCTTCGGCTGCCAAAAGCATTGGCAATGACACCATCTTGGGCTCCACGGTGACCTCCATCCTGCCGTCCGGCTGGTCTTGGTCTCGATGCACCGAAAGGGTAACCTTTGCCTGATTCCTTGGCCTGTGCTTGCCCCCTTTGCACCAAAGGGGAAACAAGGACACTACGTAGGCCGACGCCCGCCTGGTATCGATCGTCATGGCTTGCGTCACGGCTTCCTCGCGAGGTACCCCTGCCTTGATCTCTCCGCCTCCTCACGAGCCTGCCTGATGAGGCTGCCTCTCAGGAAGCTTCCTGTCGTCCACCCCGCGAGGCTTGGCCCCTCACGAGGGTCTTTGAGCTTGAGCTGATGAAGATGGGCCGCGCTGGGCCCCCACTTGAGCCACGCCGCAGGCCGCAGGCAGGCAAGTCTGGGGACCCCCATTCCCAGAACGCCGACACAGTCGGTGGAGAAGAATAGGAGGTGTGGAGGGGTGGAGGGATGGCCCGGCCAACGGTGGAGTAGCGCTTCATAGCGAAGCGTGCTAAGCCGAGCTTCTAGTAGCAGGAGGCGGGAGGTGGTCCCGGCGGCGCTGGAGGAAGAAGACGAGAGATTGAAGATAGATGCCGGTGGTTGGATGTAAATCCAACGGCTAACATGTCAGAATCATTTGTTGACTAAATTGACAATGACTTGCATTGGCTTCGACCTATTGTCCCACATTCCAGCCTCCAAAAATGTGGCACGTATTCAACCCATTTTTTTAGAATTTACAGTCTTTTTTGCGCGGTAGAATTTACAGTCAATTTGATCTTTTTTTTGAATTACAGCCATTAGCTGGGCTGGGTGAACAAATAATGTAGTGTCCATGCGGCCCATTTATTTTATTTCCTAAAAAATTACAGCCCATTTGCACTTTCTCGAAATACACGATTTTGCTGGACTGATTCTAATTATAATGTTGGGTTGGGCCAGCAATGTTATCAAAAAATAAAAAGGGGTTGAGCATTTTGTTATAAATATATTTAAATAATAAGTGATATTATTACATTCGTCCTTAAATTTACAGTCTTACCAAGCTTTATATAATAACATATAAAATATATTTTTTAGAAAAACAGGGAGCATCTCCCCGGTTCCATTGCTGAGAACGAAACCACAACATATTTTGATAAAGCAGCTCAAAGAGCAGTTCGAAAGCAAAGGTAGAAAAGCTACAAAATAGGGGGGGTGGATGAACAAGTTCTCTAAATAACACAAATCACCCGAGCGGTGCCAAAGGCAGAGCGGATAGAGCACTCAAATGACACAAGGAGGGTCCAGTGAAGCCTTCATGGTCTTCAGCCGAGGGGCCGTGTCAGCCTGCGGCGACCAGTAAGCAAGCGGAGACACCGGGCTGGAAGGCGTAGCATGGTGGATGTCCCTTTTTTTCGGCGCCAGGTGCCCATCATCTTCATCAGAGATCTTGAGACGAGCCCACGGGTCCAGCCCCAGAGCAGCTCGAGCCTTGTTCAGCCACAAGTGATCGCCAATGGTTTCTGGAGGGATCTTGTTAGGGTTTCCACGAAGCACATCAACTTGTCCTTGTACGATCCGGAGGATAGAATCACCCAATTCCTCACCATGTTCCTAATCAACCTCAAGACCTGCGGAATGGAAATCCAGGAGGTGTTACTGAAAATCATAGCATTTCTATATTTCCAGAGGCACCAAAGGACAGTTGAGCTAACAGTGTTTAAAACTGGGCACTTTTTGGTAGCAATCCAGAATCTGGCGACAGATTCGAAGGATGAGCCAATCTGACTAGAAAAATGTTCCTCAATGTGGGCCCAGAGATGTTTAGCAACTATACATTCAAAAAATAGGTGAGAACAAGACTCTTGTTCCAAGCAGTAAACACAATCAAGGGGTTTGATGATGTGTCTCTTCCTAAGGTTATCCCTAGTCATCAATTTGTTTTTGGAGAGAAGCCAGATAAATACATGAATTTTAGGGGGAACTCTCAATTTCCAGACATCGGGGATAAACATGGGTTGAACCCCTCTAAAGTTGATAACATGATAGAGGGAGTTGGAGGAATACTTCCCCTTATTGTCCAGCTGCCAAATCAGGGCATTCGGCTCGGCAGTAAAGGTAATGCTTTTGGCAATTTCCTCCAACTAGAACCATTGTTCCATGAGACTATCACTAAAGTTCCTTCTAAAAGAGAGTTTTAGGAATTGACCGTCCCAAACTTCATTGACACTTTTGTTAAGCTCATTGCGGACAAAGTAAATAGGCCAAAATTGGACTGCTAGGGGGGATGTGCCAAACCAAGTATCTTCCCAGAACCTGGTTCTGCTCCCATCCCCTATGTTCCATCTGTAGCCAAATTACACAACATGCATAATAGATTTTAATCCTTTCCAGAATCTAGAGGTCTTAGCATTGGAGGAAGGGAAAAAATATTAGGTTTATTTCCTAGGTATTTATGGACAATAAGAAGCTTCCAGGGTTTCAGGTCTTCCTCATAGAATCTTTTAATCCAAGACCCTAGAAGACAGATGTTAATTTCTTGGAGGTTAGGTATGCCTAGGCCTTCAAAATCTTTCTTCATAGAGACTAGGGCCCAACTAACAAGGTGTAGCTTCCTATTTCCCTCAAAATCATTCCACAAGCAATGAGACATCCGAGAATTGATGAGGTTCACTGTCCCATTTAGGGAACTTGAAGAAGGAGAGGAGATACACTGGAATGCTAGCCAAACAAGCTTGTATGAGGATCAATCTACCTCTGTAAGAGAGAAGTTTGCCCCTCCACCCAGCAATCCTTTTAATGATTTTATCCAGAAGGGGTTGGATATCCTCTCTCCTCAGTTTATCATAGTGGAGAGGGATACCTAGGTACTTAATGGGAAAGTTACCTTTATTACAGACTAGAATAGAGAGGAAGTCAGCTCACTCCTAATCATCCTTGTTGATAGGGATGAGTTCACTTTTAGAGTAGTTGATTCTCGTGCCGGAGACTTGTTCAAACTAGGTTAGAACAGTTTTCATATTGCTAGCATGTGTGGAGTCATTGTCTAAGAAAAGGATGGTATCATCTTCATATTGAAGGCAGATTATGCCACTAGGGCAGACCTCAGGACAGAGCCCTGCAATCAGACTATGATCAACAGCTTTGCTCAGCATTTTAGTAAGAACGTCCACTACTAAATTAAACAAAAGCGGCGAGATGAGGTCACCTTGCCTAAGGCCTTTACCAGCACGGAAAAAATCACTTTCACAGTTATTTAACTTGACCCCAACAGACCCCCCATGAGTAAGTTGCTGGATCCAACTCTCCTCTATGAAAGGCTTGGAAAAGATCTAAGAGATCATTTTTCACCAAGTCCCAAAATGCTGGTAAAACAAGAAGGTAATCCCATCAGGACCAGGAGCCCCATCAGGATAAGAGGTAAAAATGGCTTCCTTCACCTCTGTCTCTGAAAAAGGGGCTTCTAGCAGCTCATTTTCAGCAGGAGAGACTTTTTCAGAAGCAGAGAAAAAATTGTTTTGTAGAGAGAACCCAGAAGGGTTTTTCTTTCTTAAACAAGTCTTTATAGAAGTCACTAGCCACTTTGAGCATCTCATCTACCTCAGTAACAGGGCTATTAGGGCCATCAAGGGAGTGAGTGAGGGTTTTCCTCCTCCTCTGGTTAGCTACTGCATGGAAGTAAGCAGTATTTCTATCACCCTCCTTAATGTTCCTATCTCTAGACCTTTGTTTGGCTTTGATTTCTTATGGAAGCCAAATTTTCTTGAGCTCTCCATGGACATAGTTTAATCTATTAGTCTCAGCCTCAGAGAGGTCAGTGGTTTCTGCCTTAATATCTAGAGAATCAAACTCAAGGAGGAGAAGCCTTTTGTATCTTCTAATATTAGCTTCCTCATTGGAGTTCCACCCTTTGGTTGTTCTTCTAAATCTCCTGATTTTGATCTGCCAATTTTCTAGGGGGCAGCTGCTCCCAGTAGGCTCATTCCAGATTTTCCTAACTAGCTCAGTAAAATCTTCTCTAAGCAACCACCACTTTTCAAATTTAAAACTATTGCTCGTTGGAGTTTGGTTAAGACCAGAGTCCCAGAGCAAAGGAGTGTGGTCACTACCACATCTAGGTAGAGCTCTACAACTAGAAAGGGGAAAAACTATCTAATTCTGTGTCAGAGAAAATTCTGTCAATGGTGGACATAATCCTGGAGCAGCACTTCCAACATATCTAGCAGAACTGTGGGTTTCCCTTTTGACAGGGCAATTCTCAACTGTATGGATAACCATTTTACAGATAAAACAACTCTTGGGCTTGACACATTTATCCAAATGATGCCCTGGTTCCCCACAGTTGTAGTAGATCACCTCAGAGTATGCCATAAGGCCCGAAGCAGGGGCCGGAGCAGTTTTCTGGTTGTCCTATCCCTTCTTTTGCTGATTCTTGCCTTGAGATTTCCCACTGATCTGAGAGTCAGAACCACCAGCAGATTGATCTTGGGCAATTATAGGAGCCTTCCTAGATTGTGCCCCCATTTGGGGTGGAGGTGGGCCGTACCACTTCCCAACAGGCGCTCCCCCCATTGTGATAGGGGAAATTCATCGGAGTTCCTGGTTCCTTCTCATCCTCCATCCAGATGTTGTCTCTCAGGAAGCAGAAATAACCACCAGATAGCTCAATTGAAGCAGATTGCAAGCCTAATTTCAATATTCTGCGGGTTTGGGGGAGAGGTAAGGTACGGGATCCACTTGCTCCGGCTCCGGTGGCGTGCTGGTGGGCAGGAGTCCAGTCAAGCATTCCCATCCGCAGCGCGGCATGGATCTCCTGAATTCACTTCTCCTTTCACCCATCGAACGAACGCAATCGGTGGCTCACTGGGGTGGGGCATCCTGTGCATCTACGAGAAATCTCCTTTGAAGTAGATCCGCAGGGCTAGATTCAGCAGCTCCCAATCCACATGAATGTTGATCAGCATGATGTTAACTGGCTGGTAGTTCCATTTTCGACCATGAATAAAACTTCCAACATGATGTTAACCCTGTTTGAAAAGGCCGTGTTAATATAAATGCTCTGCCACTGAAAGTTGCAGTTTCTTATCTGAAATTGAACTTGCAGTTTCTTATCTGAAACTGAAACTTGGTGGTCAGCATGAATGTTGATCAGCATGATGTTAACTGGTTGGTAGTTCCATTTTCGACCATGAATAAAACTTCCAACATGATGTTAACCCCGTTTGAAAAGGTCGTGTTAATATAAATGCTCTGCCTCTGAAAGTTGCAGTTTCTTATCTGAAACTGAACTTGCAGTTTCTTATCTGAAACTGAAACTTGCAGTTTCTTCTCTGAGAATCACATTGTCTGCACTTTTATACTCCTATGAAACTACATTTTTTTAAGTGCTAAAAATAGATATCTAGAATTCAAAAATACTTCATATGCTCAATACTGCAAATCTGAAATTCAAAAGACATTCATATCTGAAAGTACTCTCAAAATACACAACACAAAACACAATTCACAACCTGCAAATACTGACAACCCTAAGCTCCTCCTGACAATTCACAACCTGCCCGACTATTGGGCTGGGGGGGCAGCCCCCTCCTATTCCTCGGCAGCAGAGAGCCGCCCCGTGAGACGATGTGAACAGCGAGGGAGACGATGGCGGGGAAGCGTCGTCAGGCCAACTGCTTTTCTCCTCTTGCAGTTGGGTTCGGTCGACGAAGACTCCACCGGCTCTCTCTGGCAGGACACCCTCACAAATGGCACCCTGTAGATGCTCGATCCTTCAATCTCTGGTGGATGCTCATTCTGGGATCGATTCTCCCACCACCGCTCCCTCACGATCGAATTCGGTGAATCTGTTTGCTCCATGGCCCAGAGGAGTAGCCCTATGTACTCCGGCGCGACTCCCTCCGGGAGTATCGCCGCCTTTTCACTCTGTTGCAGATATTTGGCCATGGATGTCGCCGTCACCGCTAGTTTGTCCTTGTTGTCAAACCAAGACTGTATCTCCAACATCCTAGCTAGCTTCACAGGGTCGGCGTCTGTGATCCTCACGCATCGGTTGTACTCCTCCATCGATCTACTTCTCCACAGCACCTTCACTCGCCGGCGGTGGTTTTTGAATGGAAGAGGAGAGGAGCAGCGCTGGTTTTGGATTAGAACGGGAGAGGAGCGACGCTGGTTTTGGACTGAAACAGGAGAGGAGGGGCGGTGGTTTTGAAATGGAAGAGGAGAGGAGCGGTGCTACATTTAGATTGGAACAGGAGAGGAGTGGCGGTGGTTTAAGAGGAGAAGAGCGAAAGAGCGGCGCTGGTCTTGGAAGTATTTTTTTGTTGTTTCACGTATTTTGGGTCAAAGTTTGACCACGTACTGTATTTGACAAGCAAAATGTGAATGCATGTCACCAAATTGATTTTGATTTTGATCCAGTCAGAGCGCGCCGGCCCTCTCGTCCAATCCTAAATCGCTGACGCACGCTCCTCTCCCTCTTCTCCATTGCAAAACCACCTCCTCTCCTCTCCATCATCTTCATTCCAAAACCATCATATCGCCTCTCCCTCTTCTCTATTTCTAGACACTTTGCTCCATGGCGCGGGCGCAATCCATGGATACAAAATTAGTATATAATGTATACTATTTAAAAGTCGAGGGCGGGGATTTTCCTGTGCGGTAGGCGGCGGGGCAGTTCCGCCTAGTCGGTTCGACGGAGACGCGAGAAGACGAGGGAGTAGGTTGCTGCAAATGTAGGGCTGTGTGATTTGACAGCGAGTTACTGCTGGACAGGTGGGGCCCCGTGATTTGACTTGCCATTATCATTTTAACTACGGCGCTATGATCGGCGTGAGTCTCCCAGATTCCTGACCACCTCCATGCAGGTGCCTCTCCCAATGCTCCACCATGTAGTAGAGGCTGGCTCTTGCATGAGAGCCCACTTCTCCACTTTTTCCTTGCCTCTCTTTCCTCCACATATGCAAAAATGCCATGTAAAGCGCACTATTGTACTTACTTTTACTTGCTCCTACAGGTGCTCAAGCTTGCCACATAAGCATAAAGTCTGATGTGGCAAGTTAATCAAGAAGAGAGAGACTAGTTTGGTGACCCAAGGGAGAAATGGTGCTAAGAGCGTGTACCTAGGTGAAAAGACAATTTTGAGTCTATAGCTAATTAAATGAAGCAAACTTAGCGACACCATTTCATTGGAAGAGGTCACTCCTTGGCAAATGCAATAAATACACGCGCTTAGCACCGTTCCTTCCTTGAGTACGAAGAAAGAGATAGAGAGGAGTAAAAAAAATACACTTATAGCCAACCTTGTTGTAGTATGAGTGACTAAGTGATGACTATGTATGACATGCCAACATCAGATAGCCTAACGCACCGTGTTAAATCTCCAAGGGCGCGACCGCGCGAGCGACGCGACGGTCGTGGTAGGCGCGACCATGATACAGGCTGCTGGCAGCCCTTGGATCTAAGATCAAACGATCGCATGCTAAGTTGCTGAAAATTTGCAGAATAACCCTCCAGGATAGGATATTCACCCATAGGTCTAGAATCATGCCATGCAACCGTTCCATCTCAGATCCAAGGGCTCTCGGAAGCCCGTATCATGGGAGAATGGAAAGCCACTACCCTGCCATTTGCACGCTGGCAGTTCGCTCCTACTCATCCTCGCACGTCCTTCAATACTATGGCGGTTTAGTCCTAGTCGTCCCGTCCATTCACATTATGACAGTTCCACTAATCCTAACCCTCCTCCCAAATCCATGGCGTCCCAAATCTGCACGATCGGCGCTGAGTACAAGGTTAGAACCATCACCGGTGATGAGTTCGACGTCATCTACACCCGTTCTTCTGCGATGGTGAAATGATGACTTTCTCGCATCAGACGCATGTTCGAAGACTCGGATGATGAGTGGGTCGCTAGGTTAGATGTTGAGTACACCACAGTCCTGGGACAAGAGAAGGATCTAATGGACGAAGAGAGGAAGAAGCCCGCCGTGATCCAGGTTTGCGTGCATGACTTATGCTTGGTCTACCACATATGCCATGCTGACGTTGACTGCGAGGATTTTAAGGACTTCCTCGAGAGCAACCTAGTCAAATTCGTTACTGTAGACTTTGGTAACGACAAAGAAGTCCTGCATCGGATAGGCCTCGTTGTAGGCAACACCTTCGACCTCCAGAAGAATCGGCTGGTGTCCTCTCGTCAGCCTTCAATGCTGACCCTGGCAGGAGCCATGGTTCATCCTTCGTACGGTAAACTGGAGAAACCTCATTACACGTTTCATCGTCGTGCATGGCAGCGGAATTTACTAGATATAGAGCACATCCACTACGCTGCAATGGATGGCTACCTTTGCTTCAATATCTACAAGGGTTGGATGAAGAGCAACAGCCAAGTGTGCGGTTCAAGCAAAGAAGTATCGGCCAAGCGGAACAGGGACAAGGACGAAGTCGAGGACGTGGACTAGGACTCCGAGTAAGGTGGCAGTGTCGTTGCTCATGGTGGTTCTAATGCAGTGTCTACCGGAATAGTTGCAAAGTTTAATTTTAGGTGTGCTCAATTTAATTTGAGCGGTGTGTTGTGCTGAGCCCCCAGCAGAACTATGTTATGTTTATTCTCGTTACTTTAACTCTTTAGTACGTACATACTAGTATTTCTTACATTTCATCTTTTAATTGGTATAGTACTACCACTCGTTTCTTCACATTATATACGTACAATATATATGGCCAACATCATATAGCCAGCAGTTTAGTTGTCAAAGAATTTCAGGGTGCTTAGTTTTGTCAAAGAATTCCTGGATGCTTAGAGGGTGCTTGGATCCAAGGGAGTTATTTTAGTCTGACTAAAAATAGTATCTTTAAGAGGCTAAAGTTCCAAGCACCCCTGACTAAAGAGGGGCTAAAACTAGTTTTGAGACTAAAAATTTTTAGTCAGGGGTAACCCTACTAAAATGTGGATTAGTCCTCTCTCTACTCATTTAACTCCTCTCCTTTAACACAGGCGAGTTCTGGATTGGAGGGTTTGGAGGATAATAAATGCTCATTAACTTGATTTTAGCCTTTTTAGTATTTGGATCCAAGCATGGGTGAGGCTAGCATGTTGTAGTCCCACTACTTTTAGTCATGGGACTAAAACGTATCCAAGCACCCTCTTAGTTCTATTTGAGGGGTGGGTTGTGCTGGACACCATTATTGTGAGTAGCCTTTTTAATAGTACTATATGCATAATTTGGCGATGAGCGCTCTCTATATGTACCACCTTTTTTAATTTCAAGTTTTGCTCCATGGCGCAATCCATCGATACTACTGTTGTACAAAAGTATACATTTTTTAAAAGGCTAGAGGGCGGGGCAGTCTAGCTTGGTCGGTTTCACGAGAGGCGAGGGCCTTTGTGATTTGACAGCTCATTACTGCTGGAATGCGGGGCCTTGTGATTTGACTGCTCGTATAAATGCGCCGACGACCTGATCGAGGAGGAGCAAAGAACTGTGCGGTATACTCAAGTTTTCCACTGGAGTAGTACTGCGATGGAGGAGCACGAAACACGGCAGCCCAGTGCCATATGGCGATAAAAAATGATCTAATTTGCTAGTCATCTCATTGTTAGCATTGTTCTATTCATTCCCTCAAAAAAACATTGTTCTATTCATGCCTCGCAGAGAACGTGACACGTGCGGCGAAACACCCGAAGCAAAAGATGAAACACAGGAGCAAAAGAAGAAGGAAGATTATCACCCAAAATGATCTAATTCGCCGCGGAGTCGTAACTGCTTCTTCATCGCCTCCACGACCTCCATCTCCTTGCGCGTCTCCTCCGCCATCTTCATCATTGTGTCCATGACGCGGCATTTCTCGACGCGAGCCTTCATCATCTGTTCCACGGCCATATTACGTACCTTGACAGCAGCCGGGTGCTCGATGCGGAGCTTCCCCAACTCTTCCTTCTGTTCCATGGCGAGGGCCTGCAACATCTTCATTGAAGAACTACTATTCTCATGCAGATTCTTCCAGCCGGCGTTCTTCTCCTTCAACAAGTTGATCTCGTGGCAGAACTTCGCATCGTCCTCCCGAAGTCGCAGGATTTCGCCGGTCGCCTTCTTCTCCGAGGCAATGCTCTTCTTCAGCAGCATCACCAAGCCGGCAGTCAACTCCCCCTGCTGATTGAGCTCAGCCGGCATGTCGTCGAGGCTCTCCTTCAGCAACTCCATCAAGCCTTGGATGAACTCCTTCTGCTTATTGAGCTGATCGGGCATGCCGTCGAGGGATAACGACTCTAGCTTTGCCGGCTCGGCATGTTCGCCTCTGCGGCTAGGGCGCTCCTGGGAGCCATCGCCTGCCCGTGAGAGATCTTTCGAGGTCTCTGCGTGGCGTCAAGCCCTCTCTTTTTTTCACGCAGCCTTGGTTGCCGCTCCCTTGTTACGAGTAGTTCTCGACCTAGAGCTCTACTCACCGGCCATGGCAACAACGAACGAAGAAGAAGCACTTATGAGGAGGAAAGGTATAGTGATTTTCGGTTATGTAGTTCCCCTTTTTATAACCTAAGTACTAGCACTAGTACTAATACCTTCATAGTGGGAACACATTTAGGTTTGGTATGTGCTACTAGTAGGTGTGAGGAGGCTTTCGAATGTGATGGGAACAAGGTAAACATTAATTGATGGTTTTGGTTTCGAGGCCCGAAACGGCTCCCGATGAGTTTAGCGGAACATAAATTTCAAGTACTACTACACTGCTCAAATGCGTAAATATTATGTTACTGTCAAAAATTGGCACAAAATACGAAGGAGACCAATGGAAGTACTACTAGCAACCCACGATTTAACTACTCGCATGCGCGCAGTGGAGTAATAATGTCTTTCTTCCGCCCTCACGTCCACTCAAATTGCATGCGCTGTATTAATTGACCATCAATGAAGTGAACGACTTTACACGCGTCAAATTATCACATGGGGTGGATCTTGGTACAAAATTGCGTCCGCCCGTGTACCCGCGTGTGCGTTCGAGGATTGAGTGCGTGCATGGCGTGCGTGCACATCTTCGCTTCGTGCATGTACCGCCAGTATGGCTCAGGGAGGACGAGTACATTCTTCTAGAACTAGCAGCACGTCACTGTGATCAATCCATGCAAGGAGGTTGCGACAACGCCTACACATGTGCCACGTGGCTTCATGAACTATAAGAGAGACAATGTGTAGCTTTCCATTGGTATTCTAATTTACGTGTTTTGCACATACTCGAAGTACTAGTAAGGTACACATGCATTGCACGCATCAGATTTTGCAACCAAATTATGAATAAATACCACACTATAGCATGTAAGCTCTGAGTCATATATGCCTGATGTAGCCCTTCGTTTAATTCTTATATTTCATCTCATTCAAAATCAATTAGTTTTTATAAAAAAGCTAAGAACATGGGAATAGGAAAAACATGGGATTATAGTGGAATGTCGTTTTGAATCCTACAGGATTGTACGAGTGTTTGATTGTGCATAGAAAAAACGCAGAATTCTTTCAAAGAGGTTTGAGTGGATGGGATGTTTCCTATGAAATCTAGTGCAAATGAATCATATGGAAAAATTCCTATGGTTTACAATCCTACGAATCAAACAACCAAGATAGGAAAAATTCCTAATGATTAGAATCCTCCAAAATTCCTTTGAGAATCCTTTGAATCAAAGAAGCCCTTAATCTAATTTATGATTCATGGAATTGTGCGTTGTAAAGCATAAAGTAATAACAAATAATGGCAATTCAACTAGAAAAATGTTTGGGCAGTTATGATACGGAAGATTCTAGAACAAAAGAGAACCACTGTTGTTTTGAGGTTTGTGCATTATGCTTAAGTTCAACCATGGAGTCTGCTATATTGTACATGTGGCAAAATCCGGTGGGGGGCTAGAAGATGGTGCGAGGGGCCGAGTGGAGGGAGACTATGAAGGAATGCACAAGTGAGAGATTGATATTTAGAGTGAGAGGGCGAACGCGTGCGCTGATGCGCGCAGTGGCGGAGCCATGAAAAATAAATGAGCTAGGGGGCCAAGCATTGCTAATCCTTTACGAGGAGGGTCAATTCATGAACTTAAACCATTTTTAGCAGCAATTGTCTAATGATCACATTCATATTAGCCTTGATATATATTGATGTTAGGGGGGAGGGGGCAGGGCCCTTACTCCCCCTGTCTTCGCCATTGTGCATGCGTCTGAGAGATGAAGCGGAAGGCATGGATGATGAGAGGGGGACGTTGGATACATAATTAATGTGGGTGTATTAGCTATATATGTTAATCCTATATAGAGAGGTATAGATTGATCGATGTGGCCGTGGGAAAGAGGGTGAGACCTCACTGGATATATCGATTGATCGGTTTGTGTGCAAAACTATGAAAGACCTAGCTATATACACACATACATAGACGAACATCGATCGTTGTGCACGCACGCATGAGAGATAAAGAATGCCCGATATGATGGAGAGGGGGATGTGTGTTGGTGTGTGCCTTCATGGGAGACCGACCCGAAGAAAAAGATTGCATGCGTGCGATGGATAATGCCGACTGGTAGTGTGTGTGCATGCATGCACGAGAGGAAGTTAGTGGTACTATTATAAAGAGAAGACTACTGTGTGGGTGCAAAAGAATAGCTGAATAGGTGAGGTCACAATCAATGTAAAGTTGAATTCAAATATTTGAATAAGAGATCCTGATGTTTGAAACCCATGCATGCATGAATATAACGGAGATCTGCGCGGTGTGGTTTGGAAACGAGCATGTTGTAATGTATACACATTGAACAAGGTCAGACTGATTTGAATTTGAGATACCGATGGCAGACATCATTTGGCCACGTCGCATCCGTGCATGGACACACTATTCTAATTGGAGATGATGGGCGGCTTTTGCATCACATATCTATATATATACCCCTATATATATTATATTTTTTATATTTTTTATATTGTGTGCGGGTAACTTTAACTTTGAAAGATGGTCGTAGGATGAGGCGAATCCGATGGTCCAAAGATGGCAAATTTGAGCACTACTGGCTGTTGGATATCATCTAGATTTTGCCACATGTATAATCTAGAAGACTCCATAGTTGAACTTAAGCATAATGCACAAACATCAAAACACAAGCACTTCTTATTTGTTCTAGAATCTTCCATATCATAATTGCCCAAATGTTTTTCTACATGATTTTCCATTATTTGTTTTTACTTTATGTCTTACGATGCACAATTCCATGAATCTTAAAATAGATTATCTTTCTTACAAAAACAATATGATTTTGAATGAAATGAACTATAAGAATTAAACGAACATCTACATCATGCATATATGACTCAAATCTTGCATGCTATAATGTGGTATTTATTCATAATTTGGTTGCCAAATCTCATGCGTGCAATGCACGTGTACCTTACTCTAGTCTAAATGGTGTTTGTGTGTGTGTTGTGCGTGTTGAGGTGCAAATTGTCTTTTTTGGGTACACGTTAAGCTTGTTCTTCCGAAATTTCAAGCAGCGCCTTGTTATGCCGAAAATTCAAGCTAGCGTCTCTGTCTATCGTGCTGCAAACTCCCGCCTCTTCAACCCGCGCCTTGTTAGCCCGAAATATTTAAGATATATCTTTGTCTCGTTGTGCTCCGACAACTCCCTCCATCTCAACCCGCGCCTTACTATTCCGAAATTACAACACGCGTGAAAACTCCCACCTCTTGTGAAATCCCGACACGCAAAATGCCCGTGGTACCCCTGAACCGAAAGAACCGCCTCAAATCGGTGGGGGTACTTTTGTAACTTACCCCACATTTCGGACAAGCACGTCTCTAAGCCATGGTTCCCCACTGCCATCCCATCCGCCCACCCATTCATACACCGAGGCCGCAAAAACCCGCGACGAAACCCCACACCCTGCTCCGTCCGCCACCCAGCCGGAGCCTCTTCCCCGACGACGTCGTCCACAGCAACACCTCGACGTCCCTCATCCACCGTACCGGATGAGGATCTGTCGTCGATCTCATTGTCCCGCCGGTTCAGCCACACCGTCCTCCACCTCCAAGGAGCTGCACCGACGTTCCCCTCGTCTTTTGCGCCACCTCCATTCCCACACCGCCGTCTTCACCTGCACCACCGGAAGAGCATCATCATCACTATTTCCTCGGATGAAGCTACGGCCTAATCAGCGCCACCAAAGAGGATGTCCACTAATCGCCGCATTTTCTTCTTGATTCGATCTCACGGTGTTGCCAGCGCTCGGTCCCGAGCCGACACGGCGCGGCTCCATCCACGGCGGCGTCGCCGCCCACTTACTCCACGGTGTCGCTCCCTCGGCGGCGACGTCCGCATCAGTAGGACCTGCTGCTGCTTTAGCTCTCGCTCGCGCTGCTGCTCTGCTCTTGCTCTCGGTCCCCTGGCTGGTCTGCTCTTGCTATTGCTCTTGCTCGTGTTGCTGCTCTCGCTCTTGCTCTTGCTTGCTATGCTGCTCCGATTTAGCTACACTTCACTCCGATGCCGCCGGGGTGAAGGAAGAACCAGCCGCAGCAGGGAGGGGGGCCCGCCGGAGAGGTACCCCACTATCTATCTTAGGGTTCAGGATGGGGGCGGTGGTCGCCGGCGGTGGCGTGGGGATCGCCGGAGAAAAAGCTCGGCACAGGGGGGGGGGCTAGAGGGATGGCCGGGGCGGCGGCGGACCGGCGGTGGGGAGTGTTTTCGGGGCGGGCGGGGCGGCGCACCGCCGGCCACGGGCGGCGGGGGGCAGCTATTTGGCCGGCTCAGGGGGGTGGAGGTTGAAGATGAACCGCAGGCCCTTGATTTTGTATCCAACGGCTGCAAAATTGACTGGCCAGAGATGAAAAAGTCAGTAGACCGACGTGTAGCCTCACCTTGCTAGTGCGTTCAGTTTCAACAGCAAAATTCAATTTCGACAGTTAAGTTCAGTTTCGACAGTTAAGTTCAGTTTCGATAGTTAAATTCAGTTTCGAGAGTTAAGTTCAGAGAAGAGCGGCTGATGTATTTTACATCTAGCACTTTGTGTTTATGTATTTTAGGTCATGTATTGGAGATGCTATTAGAATTCCACTCAAGTTAACGTTGTTCGTTGTCTCTGTTGTCCTGCTTCAGCCTCGGCGTCGTACAACTCAGTGGAGCTGCTCCAACGACGAAACCCTCCATCACAGTGGAGCAGTACCTCGGGCTCCATCTCCAGACGCCTAAGATCTTCTTTCCCTCCTCCTACAGCCAAGTTAGCCAGAGCATCCTCACCGGCCAACCCAATCACGCTGAGATCGACATGGCTTCGCCAAAGAGGTTGTACACTTGTTGCATCTCTTTTTTACTCTACATGTTATATATATTGTCCACTGAGCACTCGTAGTAACGGGAAATATGATTATTTTATCCTACTATATGACAAGAAGTGAGGTACCAGGCAACTTAGCTATCCATGATGGACTCTCTTGAACGCCATCATTATTTATCTCTGCGCGTTTGAGCTGTGCATTTGTTGATGGGCCTCGGAGTTGAGCTAGTATGGCAGTGGCCTGGGTCCAAAGTAATAGAAGTAGCACAAAAACATTTTTTAGTGTAGAATTTTCCTTGCTCAAGCCTGCCTACTAGAATCGCCAGTGCTTGAAAGGAAAAGTGAATGAAAAACATCGGAATTGGAAAGTTTCCTATGGTACTAATTTTGATGAATTTGGTGCAAAGGAATGGAGCAAAGAAAAACTGTAGGATTTGTTCCTTTAGTGTCTCCTTGAAATAAAAACCGTAGGAATTCTAATTTCCACTTCTCCTCCTTTTCGTATTCCTATTCATCAAGCACAAGACTAAGAGATAGTACCATAATAGCATTATAACCGTACATTTTCTTGTGGTTTGACTTAATCTCACCATGCTTTTTTGCATCATGTGATCTTCCAATTGTTGTGAATCAAACACCCAGATTGGCAGAAATCCTGTGTTTTAAAATTCTCTGTTTTGCACGTGCATTCCTATCCTATTCCTGTCTATTTCCTATCTCTGCATTGTTAGAATCCTCAAATTCAAACAAGCCCTTACTCAGTTACTTCTGTTACAGATATGTGTCAATGCAAACCTTGTGTGGTTTGTCCTACTCCTGCGGCGCTGTGTTCCACCCCAGCTCAGCTACTCCAACGACGGAACGGTTCACCACAGCAGGGATCCGCTCTCCAGACTGTCTTTCGCCGCCTCAGATCTTCTTCCCCACCGCCGGTAGCCACGGCAACTGCATTACCATCATCAACTGAGCAGATGACCTTGAGGACTACACGGGTCCGCAAGAGAGGTCGCACTCTTCCGTGTCTGCTTACGTTATGTGTTGCTTAATATGATGACATGCTACATTATCGTTGTGTTCACCTATTAGACTCTGAGTCAGGTCCAAACTAATGCTGAAACTTGAGTTTTTAAATGGTTGTGGGGTACATATTGGGGCAGCAATCAGTACTATCTGTCTACTATCTGGTTAATCTCCGGTGTCTACTATGAGTTTCATGTTGGGTGCAAACAAACATTAAAGGAGCCATTATCTGTATTTTTTAACTAAAGCTATTATCTGCCTGCTATCATTGGTTTTGGGTCTATCCATAGTTTGCTACCATCACTCTACATTTGTGCATGCACTCCTTACATAATATCACTATGTTTTATTCCTATGCATGCCAGTTATTGTACACAATGGAACTGATCATGTAGAGAAAAAGATACGAGCCTTGCATGGCAATAAAATTTCATGCAGACGTCGTTCCATGGTGGACGCAAAGGCAGCCCCCCTCCACCCATTTCGGATCGTAATCAAGACGAAGATAACTGTTATGAGGGGGATTCAGAAGGAGAAGACCACTCCTATTTACCCCATGAGGTCTTCGCTCTAACTTGGCATGCTGATGTTGGTAATATCATGCATATGGTGCCTTGCATTGCTTATTGTATACATTAAAGATGTCATCTGCTTAGTTTAGACATGCTTTGTGTCAATGCCATCTGTTTAGTTTCCTTATCATATATGTGAATCATGCAATGCCATATTGTCTAGCCAGGCATCATATATGTGAATTTTGCAATGCCACCCTGGTTAGCCAGTCATCTTATATGTGAATTATATCATGCCATCATTTTTTTATTGCGTGTTAAATTTGTCAACAATTTTAGTACATTCAATTACTCTTCCTGTGCATCAGTCATTTGGCACGGTCATGGAAAAATCTAGAGTGGAAACAAGGTCTTCAGAGGAGACAATGCTATCTGACGAAGTGCATGTCTTGCTGGTTACCGATATCTCCTCAGAGGAGGATTCAGAGACAGATGACCAGTCATATTCCCCCCCCCTGAGGTGCATGCCCTAACTTGGCAGGGTTATGTTGCTCATATCGTGCGTATGGTATCTTGCATTGCTATGTCATTTGCTTAGTTTAGACATGCTTTGTGTGAAGGCCACCTGTTTAGTGTCTAATTACCATATATGTGAATTATGCAATGCCATCTTTTTGAAAGACATTATATATGTGAATTATGCAATGTTATCTGGTTGCAAGGCATTATGTATGTGAATTATGCAATGCCATGTTGTTTAGGCAAGCATCATATATGTGAATTATATCATGCCATCTTTTTTTTTGTATTTCTCATTGCTTTTGTCGACAATGTTTGTATATTCAACTGCTCTTCCTGTGCATCAGCCATTTGAATTGGAGATGGAGAAATCTGGAGTGAAAACAAGGTCTTCAGAGCAGACAATGCTACCTGCTGAAACAGATATCTTGCTGGTTACAGATAGCTCTTCAGAGGAGGATTCACAGGCAGATGACTAGTCCTATTATCCCCCTGAGGTGTATGCTCAAACTTGGCAGGGTTATATTACTCATATAATGCATATGTTGTATTGCAATGCTTAGTTTTTACATCATATACACAATATTGAATGCCATCTCCTTAGTTGACACATCATATATGCGATTGCCCTCTGCTCACTTCCTTAGTATATAAATCATATATTTGAATTATGTCATGCCATGATGTTTACATAGACAGCATGTATCTGAATTATGGCATGCCAACCCATTTTCTAAAGACATAATATAGTTATATCATCTCATCCTGTTTACATAGTCATCATATTTAAATTATGTCATTCTATCTGTGAATTATATCATGCCATCATGTTTCCATCGGCGGCATGTTTGTGATTTATGGCATGCCAACCACTTTAATAGACACATCGTATAGTTATATCATGTCATCCTATTTACATAGTCATCATATTTTGAAGTATGTCATTCTATCCTGTTTAGTTAGCCATCATACATGTGAAATTGTGTCATGCTATCCTATTTAATTAGCCATCATATATGTGAAATTATGTCCTGCTATTCTGTTTGCTTAGACAACATAAATGTGAATTATTTCATGCCCTGTTTTCTTCCCTACTATCCATTGCACCTTCTATCTTACAATGTTTGTACATTCAATTACTTTTCTTGTTTATCAGCCATTTCAATTGGAGGGAGTGATGGCAGTATCTGTGGGAGTAAAAACACGGTCTTCAGAAAAGATCATGCTACCTGTCGATGCAGATAGAACCAAGGTTGTACTTGCCCAAGAACCAGCCCCACCACACATAACCCACACTCATGCAGATTGTACCGCTACCCAGTTGGACAGAGAACCAACTACACCCCTTCTAACCCCAACCCCAGCATATAGACACCCAGTTCCCGTTGACACAACACCGTCTCCACCACAGAGCACCCAAACACGAGCAGTTAGTAAGGCAACTGCAGTGCCCAAATCACGAGGACCACCACTCCGAACCCGAAGTCAACGCTTAAAGCAGAAGAAGAATTGTTCTCAGGTCAGGTTCCGTAGCTATGGTTCATACTACTTTGCTCTTGCATCACTGTATTTACTGATACCAACTAATTTCAAATTTGAAGGACGCAATTGAAACTCTAATCGTGTAACAGGTATGTTTTAAACCTGTTTCTTCAACGTGTTTGGCTGTTTACTGTTGTAACTTGCTCTATGTTGATTTCAGTTTCAATTGAATAAACAGTTATGTTCTCATGCCATGCACATTACAAGTGTTGTTATTGCTGTGTAGTTTCCCACACTTATATTCTGTTTATGCTGCGTTGTCTTAAATAGATATGATTCGAACTGTATCTATCTTGATTTGGCAACATAAACTAGAATGATATAGACCATACAGTGACCATACTACATAGATATATGTTTTTTTCATGCTGTTATCCTGTCCACCTTACTACTGAACTGGTTTACCAAAATGAGTTTCATATACTACATTGTAAACTTGAGATGTGTTTGTTTGTTTCTCTTTTAGAATGCCGATAAAATATTGGAGAAGAGTACCCTGTTATGCAATGGTAAAGGAAGTAATGCAGATAAGGTTCAAGATAGTGAGACATCCCTGTTGGTCTCCAAGAAAGATGATAAAAACTATATTGAAGACACTGAGACAACCCCAAAGTCCTGTATTGATGTAGTGTTCGAGTTACTGGCTACCACTACTGGCACCAGCTCTTCGAACTCATTGCCTGAATCAGTTCGGCTTCTTGAGTCTCAACATCAAGTTGAAAGACATCGATCAGATGATATCCGACAGGGAGCCGAAGGACTGAGGAAGTCCCTGCAGAATTCAAATGCATACTTTCTGGTGCAACAGCAAGCGCTGGAGGACTTTAGAACCAAACAAGAGAAACTTAATAAGCTTGCTAAGCATCTTGCCAGCATTATGGGTACCCAGGATATTGTTTCTTGAGCTCTTCTGAAGTGGTTTCAGTTCTGGACTTGCTTTGCTGCGGCGTTTATATGCTGCTATGTTCCCTATCTTTGCACTGGTGGCGAACTTTGATGCCTAGTGGATGTAGTATGTGTAATAGCCGTGATAGCCTAGTGTAAGTTGCTTGCTTATTTATTTCCTTGTTGTCTTGTTTATTTGTTTGCTTGTAGTCAGTGCAGTTCTTTTTCTGTGGTTTGCTAGTGGCTGCAATAACCTATTTTTTAAAACTAGGCCACAATAACCATGGGCTAATATTTACTGTAGTGACACTGGGCCTCCTATGGGCCGTAGAAATAGTGGGCCTTCTACGAGCCGTAGAAACAGTGGGCCTTCTATGGGCCGTAGAAACAATGGGCCTTCTACGGGCCCTATCATCAATGGGCCTTCTACGGGCCGTATCATCAACGGGCCTTATACGGGCCGTATGATCGATTGGCCAAACAGACCGCATTCTGGCCGTAAACGGCCTAGAGTTGCAATCGTCCATTCATGGGCCGACCATAATGGGCCATCATTAATAGGCGGTATTTGATGACGCTATGAAAACGGCCCAATGTATTAACAGACCACAAACGGGCCGACTGTAACCACAGGCTGAATTTGGCCCACAAGCAGAAAATGACAGTAACGGGCCGTAAGTAAACGAATGCTGGAAATGAGCCCAAGAATAAATGGGCTCTGAGAAGGCGGAAAGATAACATGGGCTGGAGACGGCCCAACGGAATAATGGGCCGTTAATGGGTATAAAGTGATACACTGTTCATTACGGGCCAGTTTCACCACGGGCCGTTAATGGGTGTAAAGTGATACACTGTTCATTATGGGCCAGTTTCAGCACGGGCCGCTAATGGGCCAAGAGTTACAAAGGGCCTCATATGGCCGAAAGATGTCATGGGCTATACATGGGCCAGAAGTGAAAACGGGCTGGAATCATATTGGACGGCCCAGATGACGCTACTGGGCCTAATTCGGATAGGGCGTAACGGGCCTTGGGTTAGCGGGCTGTAAATGGGCTATATGCGAACAGGCCGTTAACAGGCTTTCCATGGGCCGGCCCACCAGCTTTTGACCAAGTCAAATGGGCCGGCCTTTTCACAGGAATGGGCCACTGTTTGGCCGTGCCACGTGTCGACGTATCATAGGCGCCTTCTGTCCAGTGAGTGGATGAAATCTGTCCCAACGATGAGCCGACACGTGTTTCCTCTAGCCAATGATGATTTTACACGTGGAAAATCCCCATTGGTCGGGGATGTTAACCGGTTATCGGATCCAAAACCCGACCCGATAGCTTAACGGCATTCCGTTACGGTGGATGCCACGTTTCGGTCACCCTTGACGAAAGCACTTCTGTGACGCGCGATTTATTGTCATGGAAGTGGACACTTCCGTGATGAGAATTTTGGTAATGTCATGGAACAGTTCTACGACAGCACAGGTATGGCTATCTTAGTTCTGTCATAAATTTGTCATGGATGTACATGCATGACAAAAAAAGCGACCTACTGTGACAAACACGTATCATCACGGAAGTGTACTTTTTTGGTAGTGAGCTTCTGGGCCAACTAGTCAAGCATCTGCGTGGTGGCATGCAGATCTTCGTGAAGACCCTGTCACCGCACCAGCACAGCAGCCAGCCAGCCAGCATGGCGCTGCATGCCTCGTGAGCTTGTACGCGCATCGAAGCCAGGCGTGGCGGCGACAGACGGGACGATCTTCATTGCCATCGCCGGTAAAGCAAGAGGGAACATTGGCAGCGCATTAAATGCATTTGTCCAATGGTGCCAGGCGATAAACTTGTACACTATAGATACTTTCCACCTCTTGTGTGCCACTATGGCGACCCCTTTGACATATAAAAGGAGGCCCGAGGCATACTGTGGAAGGATTTGGAGTTTTTTTGGACTGGGCATGCACCGCAGCTAGTTCAAGATCTTAAGAACACCAAATATACACAAACAAGTAGGACTAGGGTTTTACGCATCGTTTGCGGCCCAAACCTGGGTAAAAAATCCCCCCACACTGATCTTTTAGACCTGCTCTTTGTGTAGCTCCGCACTGTAACGCCCTCGATGCGGCTATATCTCCCACGTGTCGAAGCATGACTTAGAGGCATAACCGCATTGAAAGCAATGTCGCAAGTGAGGTAATCTTCACACAACCCATGTAATACATAAGGGAAAGAGATACATAGTTGGCTTACAATCGCCACTTCACTCAATTACATGAATAAAGCATTACATCAAACAGATACAAACAAGGTCCGACTACGGAACCAAAATTAAAGAAGACTACCCCAAATGCAACACAGATCCCCGATCGTACTGACTGGGCTCCACTACTGATCAACTAGAATGAAGCAATACAAAGGACAAGATATTCATCGAGCTCCTCCTTGAGCTTGGCTGCGTCACCTGCTCGGTTCAACGGCACCTGCAAGCTGGTTTTGGAAGTATTTGTGAGTCACGGGGACTCAGCAATCTCACACCCTCACGATCAAGACTATTTAAGATTATGGGTAAAGTAAGGGTATGAGGTGGAGCTGCAGCAAGCGACTAGCATATTTGGTGGCTAACATATACGCAAAAGAGAGCGAGAAGAGAAGGCAAAGCACGATCGAAAAACTATGATCAAGAAGTGATCCTAGAGCAACCTACGTCAAGCATAACTCCAACATCGTGTTCACTTCCTGGACTCCGCCGGAAAGAGACCATCACGGTTACACACGCGATTGATGCATTTTAATTAAGGTCAACTTCAGGTTTTCTACAACCAGACATTAACAAATTCCCATCTGCCCATAACCACGGGAACGGCTTTCGAAAGTTCATAACCCTGCAGGGGTGTCCCAACTTAGCCCATCACAAGCTCTCACGATCAACGAAGGATATTCCTTCTAGCAGGAAGACCCGATCAGACTCGGAATCCTGGTTACAAGACATTTCGACAATGATAAAACAAATCCAGCAACACCGCCCGAATGTGCCGACAAATCCCGATAGAAGCTGCACTTATCTCGTTCTCAGGGCACACTCAGATTGTCTAAACTTTTGGTAGGCCAGCCTAGAGTTGCCCCTGGTGGTCGCCGGCGGCTGACGAGGTGGACCAACACTCAGAGGAGCACTGGCCCGAGGGGTTAAAATAATGATGACCCTTGAGTCTGCGAAACCCAAGGGAAAAAGAGGCTAGGTGGCGAATGGTAAAACCAATGTTGGGCATTGCTGGAGGAGTTTTATTCAAGGCGAACTATCAAGGGGTTCCCATTATTACCCTACCACGTAAGGAACGCAAAGTCCGGGAACATAACACCGATATGACGGAAACTAGGGCGACAATAGTGGAACAAAACACCAGGCATAAGGCCTAGCCTTCCACCCTTTAACAAGTATATAGATGCATTAATTAAATAAGAGATATTGTGATATCCCAACAAAATATCCATGTTCCAAACATGAAACAAGCTCCACTCTTCACCTGCAACTAACAACGCTATAAGAGGGGCTGAGCAAAGCGGTAACATAGCCAAACAATGGTTTACTAGGACAAGGTGGGTTAGAGGCTTGACTCAACAATATGGGAGGCATGATAAGCAAGTGGTAGGTATCGTAGCATAGGCATAGCAAAAGAACGAGCATCTAGCAAGCAAAGATAGAAGTGATTTCGAGAGTATGGTCATCTTGCCTGAAATCCCGCAAGGAAGAAGAACGAGTCCATGAAGAAGACAAACGGGCGAAGTTGAACATATCCTCACAAACGCGACGTTATCGGAACCAACCCGAAGAAGTAACACCGGAAAGAAGCAAATAACAAGGTAAACAACCAAGCATAACATGGCATGATGCACAATCAGGTATGATGCATGTCCGGTTTAATGAGGCATGGCATGGCAAAGTGCACAAGCAAAACTACAAGTTAAGTGGAGCTCAATATGCAACAAGTTGCATATTAAAGAAACACGACATTCAAGTTGTTAATTTCGATCTTGTTTATGTACCCAACAATATTAAATGTTGTTAAACATGGCAAGAGATGAAGCATACTGAAACTATCTATCTAGGCAAGTTTAAATGAGGCCGGAACAAGAAGACAACAAGTCCGGAAACTCCTCATGTGCATATATTAGGTTTGGTACTGTTCTGGTCTAAACACAATTTTAGAGTTTCTAAGCATGCAAGATGAGTGCACCAAGTAAATCTAGGCATTTTTCTACCCCATTTACATATAAAGTTTATTAAATTCGGAGTTACGATTATTTAGTTATGAAATAAAGCATTTTAGCATGACATAGGAGAAAAATTACACAAACAACAGTTTAAACATTTTTAACATGGATGAAAGTTGCATATTATTAAACTAGTTGAAATTCTAAGCAAGTTTCATATTAAGTTTGTTTAATTTGGATGCACGGTTTGAGAGTTATTAAATGCATGAACAGCAGGGGGTTTTCTGCAAAACTGCTCTCCTCTGGAAAAAAAGAAAAACGCTGAAAGGAAAAAAAACAGAAGCAGGACAAAATTGCTGGGCCCAAGGTGCACAGGAGAGGGGGCGGCTCACCCATGGGCCGTGGCCCGGCTCGGTGGAGGGGATTGGGCCTGCTGGCGCTTGAGGGAAAGCAGCCCAGGCGCGGTGTGGCGGTCAACACGTATGAGCAGGCGAGCGCTGCTGCCCTCGTCTCTGAAAAGCAGAAACAGCAGCGGGGGCGTGAGGTACAGAGCGGCGGACGGCGGACATGGCTGCCGGCGACGTGGGACTTGGCGATGGCAGGCTTGATGGCGAGCGCCAGATCGACGCAGGGGCTCGGTTCTCCAAGGCGGCGACCGCGCACTCGAAGCAGAGGCAGGGTGAAGCTGGCAACGAATAGGGACCGCGCGTGCAGGGGTAGCAGGTTTGATGGCGGCGACAGAGCTTGCAGGGAGGTCCGACGACCTGGGGAACGGCTCCGAGCAGGTCAAAGCTTGGCGGCGAGGAACTCCGAGTCGGCGGTCGGGGTCCATGGAGGTCGCTGTCGCGGCGAAGCTCCATGCCTCGGGCTGCCATGGTGGTCGTCTCCTGTTGCTGCGGGTTACAGAGAGAGATGGGGATCTTAGGAGATAGGGAGAAGAAGGAAAAGAGAGATGGGCAGAGTATTGACCAGCGACGCAGCAGAGGCGGTGGTTCGGCAATCTGGCAAGGTTTGACATGGACGAGGCAGTGGAGGGGACTCGATCGGAAGCTCGGGGCTGCGCTCATGGAGGCCTCGATCCGATCTGAATCGAGCACTGTGGGAGGCTCGGGCGCTTTGGTGGCCATTGGATCCCCATCCGGCGGTCACAAACGGATGGATCAGAGGCTGGGTGGATTGGGTGGACGGGGAAAACGATGAGGATCTGGGAAGATGGCTGGCTGCGCGTGGGTTGGTTCGGGTGGGATCCCGAGGGCGATGCTGCTGGCGGCGGCGCGGGGGACAAACAACCTAGAATTTAGGGTTTGTCCAAAATAGGCTAGGAGTGGAGTATATATACATCACAGATTAGGTTAGGGGCTACATCGACCCTACGATCGCAATCAGACGATCGCAAATAACTATGTTAGGAAGTCCCATTAACAAAACGGAGACATTTTGTAGATGTTTGGGGATGATCCGGATCCAACGGTGACGACTGCCCGAGTCGGGTCCGGGGAAGTTTTGGACGCGCGCGAGGAGGGCCGCGGGCTGACGAGAGAGGTTAGGTTGGACCTGGCGGTAGGTAGTGGGCTGTGTAGACGATCTCGAGCTGAGAGAAGAGAAGAGAGGGTGGCCCGGCAACTGTTTCCGGAGACCGAAAACGTCCGACGTGTGCCCTGCTATAATGCCGCTATAGTTTGACGGTTGGGCTATCAACCGAACTCCGAATGCGATGAAACTTGGCAGGCGGCCTACCTACACTATAATTAGACCGCACGCCAACTCTCATCCCATTCTGAGAACATCTTCCGGCCACTTATAAAATAATATTTCAGAGGTGGCGCGGGCGCGTGCAAGTGTGTATGGGCTCAGAATGGACAACGGGGAGAACTGGGAGAACCCGGATGAATGCAAGTTTTGAAAACATGATGATGCAATGCACATGATGACATGACACGATGCGACACGCAAGCAAATGACAAGGCAACAACAACGAAACACCAGAAGACACATGGCGCATCGGTCTCGGGGCGTCACAACACTCCACCACTACGAGAGGATCTCGTCCCGAGATCTAGAATGGCATCGGAAGGAAAACGGAAGAGATAAAGAAGAGGTAAAAGTAAGTTGCTCCTTTGACAAATGAGTGAAACCAAGAACCTTGAAAAGGTAAAGCCAACTCGAGAAAATATTACAACGCAGATAAGTGAAGTTGAAAACACTCCATTAGAAAAGATGAACAAGGAAGAACAACTTCGGGCAGAACTTTGATTGAAAAGGAAAGGGATTGAATAAGAACTTGATAAGATGAGGGAACTTTAGCAGAGGGCACAACACTCCGGTTGAAAGGAAAAGCACGAAAAGAAAAACATGATCTTCACAATTCGAGATGATGATTGAAAAGAGCAACATCACAAGGCCTCCGGAAGAAAGAATAGAAGATAGATAATTGAAATAAAAGAATGGAGAAGAAAATGTCATCTTATGCCACAAAATAGCTTGAGAAGGCATCCTTAGGAGACGGGTCGAGCGGAGTTGTTGGAAAACCAACAACGAAAGGATAAGCTTGATATGGTCTTGTGGAGTACATCTCAAATTAAGAGATGAAAACCTGCCACTCACGGGAAAAGAATTGGATTGATATGAATAAGGAGATGAGAAACTTATTTCACCGGGAGGATAAATGAAGAACCTGGATCATTTATAATCACCATAAATAATAACAAATCCTTAGGGAAAGCTTTAGGTGAAATATAACCCAAGATAACTCCAATGAAGAGAATGATGGATTTAATATATCTCATTCTTAACACCATGTGAATCATGGAACATGAACTCAAATTATCAAGAATGACGTAATATCACCTCCAATGGTATGAAAGGAAGAATTGCACTCTGGATTACAAGAAGAAGAATGCTTGAACTCCTCTGAAAATAATCTTGATGAATGTTTCGAGAACGGATTAAGTCCTTTATGGACCATCATGCAGAAACTTCATGAAGAACTCCGATAAACAAAAGAATGATCAAATGAAAAGAAAGATGAGAAGAGTAAGGTTGAAGCCTTGCAATGATTTGATGAAGCTTTGCGACGAGATAAAGAGAAAACATGGAACTCCGGAAAAGAAAGATGAAACAAATGAAAATGAGAATTTGATGAGCCTCCGGAATAGGAAATTAATTGCTTGGATGAAACAGGAATAAGAATTACATTATGCTTATCCTTCACCAATTCAATTGATGACAATCAACGGATTTGACATATTACTTATTCTCGTAGAAAAGATTAAGAGAGATATAGCGTCATACTTGGGAATGTCTTCGACGAATCCACCTGTAGGATTGAGAACAACAAATGAATTGGTATGATAATCAAAGGGAAGCGTTGTTGAACGAACCACCGTAAAAATTGAAAATGAACAATGAAAAATATAAAGAAACACCAGGAAGAATTATCAAATGAACGATGGTGCTTGAGGGAATTTAGATCCATGAGAACGAAGAGATCACGAGCTGATTAGAGAAAACTTGAATGATGCACCGGTAAGATTTGGAGAAAGAGAGCTGAAAGCTGAGAATGAATAAATCTGAGATGATGGACTCCGGATGAACAAACTGAATAGAATCTTGAATTGCTCCGGATAGGTGAAAAGAATTTCCACAATCAAAAACAATTATGAGAGGATGGCAGAGAATGGAGCAAGATTTAAAAGAAACTCTTCTTCGAACTTCAAATTCTGAGAGTTACGATGGGACACACCATGAAGAATTGTTGAAGCACTCCGTAATGAAGAAGAATGGAAAAGTTGAACCAACGATGAAAATAATTTGAAAAATCTTGGAGAAAGGCACTTGACTGATGAAAATCATTCTTACGTCAAACTTCGAAAAGAATTTTTGAGGATAGCTCCGAGAGAATTAGAAAAGTCAGGTAAGATCCTGGGAAAAGACTTGTGGGTTAGGGCCCACTGAAAAGAAGCATCGTTGAAATGATTTAAAAGAGATGTTGCACCGGTTGAACTAAATGGCTAGAATGAGATAACAACCTCGAAAGTGCTTGAAAGGATTACGAAAGCAGAGTGGAAACATGAATCCTCTGAGATTTCTTGAGCACTCCGGAACAAATGAATAGCGAAGAGTGGATGATTATGAGGTGGACCGGCAAGAGAAGGTATTTGAAACGAGGAGCGGATATGATCTTCAACGCTTGAATTGGTTCCACCGGAGAAGATAAAAGAACTAAGAATGATAAACTAGAAGCTCCGTTAGAATCTTCATGACAATCACTGGATAAGAACATTCAAAGACAAGAATGAAGAGTCTTCACATGAATAAAATGATACTTGATTGAGATATATGAGTCCTCGGAGAAAAGCAAGGGAGGGAGGGCGTGGAAAAACAAAGGCAAGTTGGGACGGATACAACAAACACCGCTAAGAAGAACTGATAATTGATCTTGCGGATGTTGAAATGATCGGATCCACTTGAAGAGAAGCACGCCGGTAAAAAGGATTGACATGACAAACTCGATGATCGAGAAGGATTAGTATTCACATAGGAGTATGCGAACACCGTTTAGAGAATGTATGGAATCAACATTTGACTTCGAAGCAACTTGAATACCACAACTCAAAACAAAAACAAAGGATTGGCTTGCAGAATAAGCCGGAACAAACATATGATAGAGATTTCGTCCGAAGTTTTCGTGGTGGGGCCTACACGGGCTCGATCGTACAACACCATCATGTACAAGGCAGTGCACATGACATACGAAGCATCCCCGAGTCGGCATAGCCAAGGACTCGTTAAGACACAACGAGACCACTGTAAAACCAACCGTGGATAGGCGGACCACTAGACGTCGAACCCCAATTTCATATCATACATGTGTCGGAAAGATATCCTAAGAGCTACTTAAATTCCCACTTATAAACTCCCAAAATTTTCCGGTTATGCAATCAGGTGTTGGGGATACAGGGGAAGCATAATATCTCACCCAAACTAGCAAATCCTATATCCAGCTGTATCCATCCTTCAACACATAACCAAGAAACCTTCGGAAATCATCTACCTCAACCTTCTAAAAGCATCCGTTATACGAGTTATGGCAATAGTCCCGAACTCCCGCCCAGTACTAGGTGGCGTCGAGGTTATCTCACCAACAATTGCATAAAAGAGATTTTCGATGTCGGCGAAACTAAACTCAGGTATTCCAGAACTGCAACGATAAAATTGTGATGACAACACCTCGGAGCTCAACTCCCCGGGACACTGCCACAACCCCTAAATGACAGGAGACACCAAGAACAATGTTCTCATCACAAATCGATCGGAACAATTCCAAGATACCCGCGTGATCCTAAATTTTTTTAGTGAAATTTGAGAAGAGAAGAGTCAAAACTCTACGTCAGGATGCCTTACCAGAGAGATCAAGGGACTGGGGAGTAAAAAGAATTCCTAAACTCTCCGATATATAATTCCTAAATGACTCAAAACTTTTTTTTTCTAGACTCAACTCGTTAGCTAATTCAATCATGCAGGGGGGCTCCTAAGGTCGGGGAAGGCTCTGATTACCAACTTGTAACGCCCTCGATGCGGCTATATCTCCCACATGTCGAAGCACGACTTAGAGGCATAACCGCATTGAAAGCAATGTCTCAAGTGAGGTAATCTTCACACAACCCATGTAATACATAAGGGAAAGAGATACATAGTTGGCTTACAATCACCACTTCACTCAATTACATGAATAAAGCATTACATCAAACAGATACAAACAAGGTCCGACTACGGAACCAAAATTAATGAAGACTACCCCAAATGCTACACAGATCCCCGATCGTCCCGACTGGGCTCCACTACTGATCAACTAGAACGAAGCAATACAAAGGACAAGATATTCATCGAGCTCCTCCTTGATCTTGGCTGCGTCACCTGCTCGGTTCAACGGCACCTGCAAGCTGGTTTTGGAAGTATCTGTGAGTAACGAGGACTCAGCAATCTCCCACCCTCGCAATCAAGACTATTTAAGCTTATGGGTAAAGTAAGGGTATGAGGTGGAGCTGCAGCAAGCGACTAGCATATTTGGTGGCTAACATATACGCAAAAGAGAGCGAGAAGAGAAGGCAAAGCACGATCGAGAAACTATGATCAAGAAGTGATCCTAGAGCAACCTACGTCAAGCATAACTCCAACACCGTGTTCACTTCCCGGACTCCTCCGGAAAGAGACCATCACGGTTACACACGCGGTTGATGCATTTTAATTAAGGTCAACTTCAGGTTTTCTACAACCGGACATTAACAAATTCCCATCTGCCCATAACCGCGGGCATGGCTTTCGAAAGTTCATAACCCTGCAGGGGTGTCCCAACTTAGCCCATCACAAGCTCTCACGGTCAACGAAGGATATTTCTTCTAGCGGGAAGACCCGATCAGACTCAGAATCCCGGTTACAAGACATTTCGATAATGATAAAACAAATCCAGCAACACCGCCCGAATGTGCCGACAAATCCCGATAGGAGCTGCACATATCTCGTTCTCAGGGCACACTCAGATTGTCTAAACTTCCGGTAGGCCAGCCCAGAGTTGCCCCTGGTGGTCACCGGCGGCTGACGAGGTGGACCAACACTCAGAGGAGCACTGGCCTGGGGGGGTTAACATAATGATGACCCTTGAGTCCGCAAAACCCAAGGGAAAAAGAGGCTAGGTGGCGAATGGTAAAACCAATGTTGGGCATTGCTGGAGGAGTTTTATTCAAGGCAAACTATCAAGGGGTTCCCATTATTACCCAACCGTGTAAGGAACGCAAAACCGGGAACATAACACCGATATGACAGAAACTAGGGCGACAAGAGTGGAACAAAACACCAGGCATAAGGCCGAGCCTTCCACCCTTTACCAAGTATATAGATGCATTAATTAAATAAGAGATATTGTGATATCCCAACAAAATATCAATGTTCCAAACATGGAACAAGCTCCACTCTTCACCTGCAACTAACAACGCTATAAGAGGGGCTGAGCAAAGCGGTAACATAGCCAAAGAATGGTTTACTAGGACAAGGTGGGTTAGAGGCTTGGCTCAACAATATGGGAGGCATGATAAGAAAGTGGTAGGTATCGTAGCATAGGCATAGCAAAAGAACGAGCATCTAGCAAGCAAAGATAAAAGTGATTTCGAGGGTATGGTCATCTTGCCTGAAATCCCACAAGGAAGAAGAACGAGTCCATGAAGAAGACAAACGGGCGAAGTTGAACGTATCCTCACAAACGCGACGTTATCGGAACCAACCCGAAGAAGTAACACCGGAAAGAAGCAAATAACAAGGTAAACAACCAAGCATAACATGGCATGATGCACAATCATGTATGATGCATGTCCGGTTTAATGAGGCATGGCATGGAAAAGTGCACAAGCAAAACTACAATTTAAGTGGAGCTCAATATGCAACGAGTTGCATATTAAAGAAACACCACATTCAAGTTATTTAGTTTCGATCTTGTTTATGTACCCAACAATATTAGATGTTGTTAAACATGCCAAGAGATGAAGCACAATGAAACTATCTGTCTAGGCAAGTTTAAATGAGGCCGGAACAACAAGACAACAAGTTCGGAAACTCCTCATGTGCATATATTAGGTTTGGTACTGTTCTGCCCTAAACACAATTTTAGAGTTGCTAAACATGCAAGATGAGTGCACCAAGTAAATCTAGGCATTTTTGTACCCCATTTACATATAAAGTTTACTAAATTCGGATATACGATTATTTAGTTATGAAATAAAGCATTTTAGCATGACATAGGAGCAAAATTACACAAACAGTAGTTTAAACATTTTTAACATGGATGAAAGTTGCATATTATTAAACTAGATGAAATTCTAAGCAAGTTTCATATTAAGTTTGTTTAGTTTGGATGCACGGTTTGAGAGTTATTAAATGCATGAACAGCAGGGGGTTTTCTGCAAAACTGCTCTCCTCTGGAAAAAAAGAAAAACGCTGAAAGGAAAAAAATAGAAGCAGGCCAAAATTGCTGGGCCCAAGGTGCACAGGAGAGGGGGCGGCTCACCCATGGGCCGTGGCCCGGCTCGGTGGAGGGGATTGGGCCTGCTGGTGCTCGAGGGAAAGCAGCCCAGGCGCGGTGTGGCGGTCAACACGGACGAGCAGGCGAGCACTGCTGCCCTCGTCTCTGAAAAGCAGAAACAGCAGCGAGGGCGCAAGGTACAGAGCGGCGGACGGTGGAAATGGCTGCCGGCGACGTGGGACTTGGCGACGGCAGGCTTGATGGCGAGCGCCAGATCGACACAGGGGCTCGGTTCTCCAAGGCAGCGACCGCGCACTCAAAGCAGAGGCAGGGTGAAGCTGGCGAAGAATAGGGACCACGCGTGTAGGGGTAGCAGGTTTGATGGCGGCGACGGAGCTTGCAAGGAGGTCCGACGACCTGGGGAACGGCTCCGAGCAGGTCAAAGCTTGGCGGCGGGGAACTCCGAGTCGGCGGTCGGGGTCCATGGACGTCGCTGCCGCGGCGAAGCTCCGTGCCTCGGGCTGCCATGGTGGTCGTCTCCTGTTGCTGCAGGTTACCGAGAGAGATGGGGATCTTAGGAGATAGGGAGAAGAAGGAAAAGAGAGATGGGCAGAGTAGGGACCAGGGACGCTGCAGATGCTGTGGTTTGGCGATCTGGCAGGCTTTGACGTGGACGAGGCGGCGGAGGGGACTCGATCGGAAGCTCGGGGCTGCGCTCGTGGAGGCCTCGATCCGATCTGAATCGAGCGCTGTGGGAGGCTCGGGCGCTTTGGTGGCCGTTGGATCTCCATCCGGCGGTCACAAACGGATGGATCAGAGGCTGGGTGGATTGGGTGGACTGGGAAAACGATGAGGATCTTGGAAGATGGCTGGCTGCGCGTGGCTTGGTTCGGGTGGGATCCCGAGGGCGATGCTGCTGGCGACGGCGCGAGGGACAAACAGCCTAGAATTTAGGGTTTGTCCAAAATAGGCTAGGAGTGGAGTATATATACATCGCAGATTAGGTTAGGTGCTACCTCGACCCTATGATCACAATCGGATGATCGCAAATAACTATGTTAGGAAGTCCCATTAACAAAATGGAGACGTTTTGTAGATGTTTGGGGATGATCCGGATCCAACGGTGACGACTGCCCGAGTCGGGTCCGGGAAAGTTTTGGACACGCGCGCGAGGAGGGCCGCAGGATGACGAGAGAGGTTAGGTTGGATCTGGCGATAGGTAGTGGGCTGTGTAGACGGTCTCGAGCTGAGAGAAGAGAAGAGAGGGAGGCCCGGCGACTGTTTCCGGAGATCGAAAACGTCTGACGTGTGCCCGGCTATAATGCCGCTATAGTTTAACGGTTGGGCTATCAAACGAACTCCGAATGCGATGAAACTTGGCAGGCGGCCTACCTACACTATAATAAGACCGCATGCCAACTCTCATCCCATTCCGAGAACATCTTCTGGCCACTTATAAAATAATATTTTGGAGGTGCCGCGGGCGCGTGCAAGTGTGTATGGGCTCAGAATGGACAACGGGGAGAACTAGGAGAACCCGGACGAATGCAAGTTTTGAAAACATGATGATGCAATGCACATGATGACATGACAAGATGCGACACGCAAGCAAATGACAAGGCAACAACAATGAAACACTAGAAGACACATGGCGCGTCGGTCTCGGGGCATCACACGCACCCTGCCAACCGCAGAAAGGGGTTGCCCGGGATCCCATGGGTGTCATTTCCCCCGACAGATGGTTTGCCATAATATCCAGGAAATGCTAGGAGCTATGTCGTCTTTGATAGTCCAGACTGATAGCAACAGTATTGTCCCTTCAGTTGAATAGAGCTACCCCTTTTAGGGCTGAAGCCTTTCCGAACCCTTTCTTGCCATAACAGCAATACAAGCCCATATGGTCTAGCTAGTTCCACTTTCCTGATTTTACCCTTGATGCTTAGGATTTTCCCCTTTTACCTACCCTACTATCATCTGCGTAGGTGCTTTCTATCATACTAGCAGTATTCTAGCCTTCGAGCTTAGTTGTTCAAATATGATTGTGATATGATACTAATATTAGTTAACAGACACATTTAATTAGTTAGCTAAAGGTCCCACTTGAGTTTCCAAATACATGTCACGACATATAGAGAGACAGCAGAATTGCATTTCTTTGTCACTTGTTGATGGAACTTTCTTGTCCATACCAAATCTTATGTCACATCCCTAGTTCTGGTATGGTCCTAGGCTTGCTTTGTGCATCATGTTTAAATTTTAAATGAAATTGAAATGGGGTTGTTGCAAACCCTAGCACCAAAGTTTTTTTCCCAATAGGTTCAACTTTAAAATGGATTTTCAATGAACCCAAAATGCTATTCAAAAATGTTCATGTTCTTTGGATAATGTTGGGAACAACAACCAGAGGTGATGCACATTTTTGCTACACATTTTGGATTTTTGAATCAATGCATAAATATTTGAATTGGAGCTGTTTAAATTATATAAATATTTTAATGGCTCCAAAAATGTTGGGAATTGGTGAGGGCCTCTGGAATATTATATCTAGGTGCCACAAATATTTTCAGCATTTATGGAAGTGTTTTAACATTTCTTTTGGATTCAAAACAAATGTCAGAAATAGAAAAAGAAAACAGGAAATAATAAAACACTTACCTAGCGCTTACCTGGTGGCCCAACAGGACCGGCCCAGCTAGGCCCAACCCACCACCGCAGCTTCGCTGTCGTCTTCCTCCCCGGACAGAAGGACGAGCGCGTGCTCGCCGCGCGCTGGCCACGCGCCTCGCCAGCTCCTGCTTGCCGCTCCCCGTCGACGCCCTGGCCTTCTATGGAGATGCCACGCAAGCCCTGACCACCTCTCACTCTCCTCCGTGCTTCTCCTCTCCTCTGTCTCGCTCTCCCCATCTGTTCCGAGCGTATCGGAGAGCACCGCCATGCGCCACCGCGACCACTGCCTTCACCTCGCCTCTCAGACGTGCCCAGAGCTCCGCCTCGCCGCCTGCTACGTCCTCAACGAGCCAGACGACCCGGGAAGCTCTGCATCGACGCCACCATCTTTGTTTCCATCACCGGCCGCCGGAGATCCTGCTCGTCGCCCCGCTCGCTCTGACACCTCCCCAGCCCCGCCGTCTGCACCGGAAGACTCGCCATGAGCCACTGAATCGCTCCCCTCCGCCTTTTTCTTCACGCACGCCCCGTAGGCGCTGCCCCACGAGCACCCGAAGCCACCGTCCGCCATGGCCGGCGAGCTCCGTGTCCCTGAGCCCCTCCGCTCCTGCTAGTTGCTCCGGCGGGCTCCTGTTGCCCTTTAGGTGCTGCCTAGCACCCCCCGTTCACTCGCCTCGAGCTGCAGCACCCCGCCCGCGCATAGCCGAGCTCTGGTCGCCGCCGCGAGCAATGCTCAAGCGAGCTCCGTCCACCCCACGGCCTCCCACCTGCTCTGTTAGATGCGCGCGAGCGCCAGCCACCCTCAGCACCCATCCGCGCGTTGAATGGACGCCGGGGCAGCGTTTCCGGTGAGCGTCCACCGCGGTTTTTGTCGTCACCGACCAAACTCCGGCGAGGCTGATGTGGCGGCTCAATTAGCGCTAATCCAACAGCCTAATCCCCCCCCTGAGACTGATAGTGGGCCCCAGAGCCAAGTCAAACCCTGGTCAGTGCGGGTTTGACCCGGGGTTAACCCCAGTGTCACTGACGTGTGGCCCCCACACGTCAGGTTTGACCTGGTCAACCCTGCTGACACCTCTGTGATGTCACGCTGATGCAGTAATTGATTTCTGGATTTTAAATAATTCAGAGAATTCCAGAAAATAGTTAAAACTTCTAAAATTCATAGTAATTCAACCGTAACTCCAAATCAAATAAATTATATATGAAAAATTATCAGAAAAATGCAAGCAATCCATTTATGCCAGTTTTGTGCATGAAAAACCAACTTATACTTGCTGTATAAGTGAAAACGTAATAATGGCATGTTATCTACTTAATTTGGGGTTTGCATATGAACCCTTGGTTCATATGGACTCCAACCAAATTGATGCTAGATGCATTAGGGAAAATCATAGCATCTTTGAAATGTCATCTTCATGCATCATATTGTCGCATATGGTTGTTTATTGATTGCCGGCACCGTCCCCTCTCGATAGGTTCTACTCCGGAAGGTGTCCCGAGTACCTGTCTGAGGAGCAGTGCTTCTTCGTCGATCTATCAGGCAAGCAACCCTCTTGAGCATTTTGATAAATCCCACTCTCTCGCTCCTGCTCCTTTTACTGCATTAGGACAACAGCGATTCAAACTGCTACTTTCTGCTGCGGTAGCTGAACCCATTCCTTTGCATGACCTGTCATTTCCACAGTAAATAGCTGAAACCCACTAGCATGAGTAGGAGTTGCTTGAGCCTTGATGTGCCTACTCATCCATGCTTGATTTCTTTATGCCAGCTATGCTTAGAGTTGTGTCAGGTCTGATTTATCGGAAATGAATCGGAGTGGTGAACATGTCCTACCGATAAAGGCTAAGTGTGTGAACACGTTTTGGTAAAGGTAGCGATGAGAGGCCATGTAGGAGTACATGGTGGGTTGTCTCATTGGAACCGTCCCTAAGCACTGAGTTCTGTGTATGTTATCCAAGTCAAGTTACTAGCACACATTGGGTTCCGGTCATCCGGCCCCTCTCGGCTTATTAATCCAATTGATCTCTATCCAGGAGTTGCAACTAGTTTCTGGCGTTTGCAGGTAGTGCTACTTCTCTACCAGGTGGTGTTCGACGGGACGGGCTTGGGACAGACTAGCCACCGTGGCACGGTGTACCAAGTGACACCTGGATGGTGGGCTTGGGAACCCTGCACACATCATTTGGGGCCATGAGCGACACCCCGGCCGGATCTCCTTGCGGATGGAACCTGAATAGGCGATAAACCTGGACGAGAGACTTGTGTGGTTAGTCAGGTCGTGGCCGACACCCTCGCCCGACTTCCGCTTGAAGGTTGTCGAGGTACATGACGTGTACAGGGCTATAAGTGGCGAGAGCGTGTGTGAAGAAGTACACCCCTGTAGGGTCAACATTATCTATTCGAATAGTCGTTTTCCTCGGATATGGAAACTTGGAGGACTTATGTAGTACATAGACAACTTGAAGTGGATACTCTAAAATCCGCAAGATAAGCGTGAGTGCTATGGATGGCCTTCTCGTAGGGAGACGGGAACGGATCCATAGTGGAGTATTGATATGGTGAATATGTGGACTCGTGTGCGCCTTCTCACCTCAAAGAAGTTTCTGATACTCGTAGTATAGGTTAGCCACTGAGTCGAAGCTGGCTTGCTGCTGTTAAAACTCCACCCCCCCCCCTTGTTGACAATGTTGCATATGTAGATAGTTCTGATGTAAGACTTGCTGTGAATGTTCATACTCACGTTTGCTTATTTATGTTTCGTAGTTGGTTACACTAGTGACTTCGACGAGTAGCTTGTATCCCAGCTACGATCCCGTACCCTTGGGAGGGTCGTGTATAGTCAGGCTTCTTAGTCTTTTCCTTTTGTAGTTGTCTATACTCAGACATGTAATGCTTTCGTTGCTTGTATGCTCTGAATGATGGGTCATGAGACCCCTGTTTGTATTGATGCTATTTGGCTCTTCTGGGCCTTTATCTATATGAGTTTGAGTTATGTTGTGATGCCATGTTGTACAGCACATACTTGCATGTTATGCGTACGTGTAACGTGTATTGCTATGTGTGGGATCCGTCAACCTAGTTGTTCGCCTCTAGTAGCCTCTCTTATGGGGAAATGTATTCTTGTGCTTCCATGTGCCATAGTAGTCCGCTACAGCCCGGTTCACCGGAGTCCTGCTAGCCCAGCACTACTGCTCCGGAACACTTGACTAGCCGGCATGTGATTCACTTTGTTCTTGTGTCTGTCCCTTCAGGGAATTGTCACGCTGTGACATCCGGAGTCCTGCCTAGCCTGCTACAGCCCGGGTTCGCGGAGTCCTGTTAGCCCAGTGCTACAGCCCGGATTCATACGCTGTTGACCGACATACTCGTGGTTGATTCATGTATGCCTGTCCCTGTAAGTTAGTGCCACTTTGGGTTCACGACTAGTCATGTCGGCCTGGGTTCTCTGTCATATGGATGCTAGCGACACTATCATATACGTGAGCCAAAAGGCGCAAATGGTCCCGGGCCAGGTAAGGTGGCACCCGTGGGAATACCGTGCATGAGGCCGCAAAGTGATATGAAGTCTTACATGCTAGATTGGTGTGACTTAGGATCGGGGTCCCGACAGCGTTGGTATCAGAGCCTGACTGACTGTAGGATTACCAAGCCAAACTGGTCGAAGTTGAGTCTAGAAATGCTTTAGTTATATAAGGGAATTGATTGTGGAAGGGAACGTAAGGCTCTTTTTACTCCTTTACCTCATGTCATTCTTTCTGAGTCAGCCTCTTCTTTTCTACGAGGGTTAAGGCCTAGGCTTCTCTTCTATCTCTCAGGATGACGTGTTACTAAACCGTAAGGTCTTAGGATTGTTGGGTTGTGTCTCCGTACAGTTCTACTACTTCCGTGTGTCCTCAGTTCGACCCAGAACCTTGATATTATGATGCTGATTGATTATGCTATTCCTTTGATGAATGTCTCAAAAATCCTTTTGAGCATTTACAGCCGTTATGCTGCCGAAATTGTCCCAGGATTTCAAGAGCTTCCAATGCTTTTGCATTACATTCTGCATCCTTATGTCGATGCTAATTCCATCCATGTTTCCTTGGTTTCTGTGCCAGGTTGTCGTCTGCTAACCGAGGTTCAGTTGCTCATAGCAAGAACCACAGAGATGGTAGGGATGAGGATCGTCCTGACCAGCCTTTGATGACAGAGTTCTTGTTAGCATTCGAGAGGAACAAGCGTGAGACTAACCGCTTGCTGGCACAGATTGAGCAGAACACCGCACATCAGCGTAAGAAGTTGGTTTCCATCATTGACTTCATTGGTCTGAAACCACCCACCTTCCATCATTCCATTGAGCCACTCGATGCAGATGACTGGCTCCCAAGCATCACTCACAAGTTGTATTCTGCGAACGTAGCTGAAGGTGACAAGGTCACCTATGCTACCTATCTCCTGGAAGGTCCTGCTAGTATTTGGTGGCAGAGCTATGAGGCTATGCTTCCAGCTGGTCAGATTCCTACCTGGAGGGATTTCACCGAGGCTTTTCGTGAGCACCACATTCCTTAGGCTCTCATTGACCGCAAGAGGGAAGAGTTCTGTAGTTTTACCAAGGGTAAGCTGCCTGTTGATGCTTACAGTAGAGAGTTTGGAAGCCTTGCCCGCTATGCTACAGAAGAAGTGTCCACGGACACTAAGAAGCAGGCTAGGTTCTGAAAGGGTCTCAACCCTAAGTTGCGTCGTGATCTCCACCTGCATCATTGTGATACTTTCCAGGCTCTTGTGAACAAGGCCATTAATGCAGAGATAGCTCAACTCACTTACGAGGTGTCTCGAAAGCACAACCGTGATCTGGGTTCTTCCTCCCGCTCTAGCTCCCAGAAGCGACGGATTTGGATTCCGAACTCAGCTCTTCCACCTCGATATGCATCGAGGCCATCCTATGTGGCGCCTCACCCAACTCAGCAACGTGCTCCACCCAGGCCTATTAGTGGACCACTTGCCAATGTAGGTCCACGTCCTACCACAAGAACTTGCTTCACCTACAGAGAACCAGGGCACTATGCACGTGACTGCCCTCAGTCCAGTTATACCCCACCCCAGTCTAAGAGGTCTGTTGGCCGTGAAAAGCCATCAGTCAAGATGATCAGTACCAATCCAGCCTCCATTGAACGAGCATGTGTGCACCATGTCTCAGCTACAGAAGTCCAAGATGATCCCGACGTCGTACTAGTTACGCTTCTTGTCAATTGTCACCAAGCTTCAGTTCTGTTCGATACTGGAGCATCCCACTCCTTCATATCCGAAGGTTATGCTCGGTTGCACGACATGTCATTTTGTGATATGCCAACTCCACTAATAATCCAGACTCCCGGTTCCAAAAGGCAAACCTCCAAGGTAAGCCATGGTAATGAAATCCTTGTTGACAGACTGGTATTCCTTGCTTCTTTGATATCTCTCAAGTCTTCAGATATTAACATCATCTTGGGTATGGACTGGATGACAGCTCATCATGCCAAGATCGATTATTACACCAGATCTGTTCAACTTACACATCCATCTAGCAAAATAGTCATTGTCTCCACTAGAGTTGCAAGGCGTCAACTCTATTCTCTTAATGCCAGCCCTCTTCTAGACCTTGAAGATATTCCGGTAGTCCGTGACTTCCCGGATGTTTTTCCAGAAGAACTGCCAGGTGTCCCACCTGACAGAGATGTAGAGTTTGTCATAGAACTTATCCCAGGAACTGTTTCAATCTCTAGGAGACCATACAAGATGGCACCTTTGGAGTTAGCCGAGCTTAAGATACAACTTGATGAGTCCTTGCAAAAGGGTTTCATCTGTCCCAGTTCTTCTCCTTGGGCTTGTCCTGTCCTCTTCGTCAAGAAGAAGGATGGTACGGATCGGATGGTTGTAGATTATTGTCCCGTTAATTTGGTCACGATAAAGAACAAGTATCCGCTCCCCAGGATCAATGACCTGTATGATCAGCTCGCTGGATCCTCAGTCTTTTCCAAGATGGATTTGAGGTTAGGCTACCACCAAATCAAGATCAGAAACGGGGACATCCCCAAAACGGCCTTTGTTACTCGTTATGGTCAATACGAGTACACGGTGATGTCTTTCGGCCTAACCAATGCTCCAGCTACTTTCTCCCGCTTGATGAACTCGATCTTTATGGAGTACTTAGATAAGTTTGTTGTGGTTTATCTCGAGGATATTCTTATTTACTCGAAGAACGAGGAAGAGCATGCTGAACATCTTAGGCTTGTATTAGAAAAACTCAGAGTGCATCGCCTTTATGCCAAGTTCTCCAAGTGTGAATTTTGGTTGCCAGAAGTGACCTATCTGGGCCACGTGATCTCTGGTAAGGGCATTGCTATCAATCCCGAGAGAGTCAAAGCCGTTCTCGATTGGACTCCACCCGAAACGGTCAAACAAGTTAGGAGTTTCCTTAGTCTAGCCAGTTATTGTCGCCGCTTCGTTGAAAACTTCTACAAAGTGGCCAAACCCCTCACGGAGCTTCTCAAGAAAGATAAAAGGTTTGAGTGGACCCCACAGTGTGAGCACAGTTTTCAGGAACTGAAAAGACGCCTGACTTCTGCGCCCATACTCGTGCCACCGGATTTCACTAAAGACTTTGTTATCTATTGCGACGCTTCCTGTCAAGGACTAGGTTGCATTCTTATGCAGGATCATCATGTGATTGCCTATGCATCTCGACAGTTGCATCCACATGAGGAGAATTGTCCTACACAAGATCTAGAGCTTGCAGCCATAGTCTATGCACTTAAGACTTGGCGACATTACCTTCTTGGTAACCGTGAAATCTACACTGACCATCAGAGTCTCAAGTATATCTTCATCCAACCGGATCTGAATCTCAGACAGAGACGTTGGTTGGAGTTGATCTCGGATTACGACTTAGGAATCACCTACACCCCAGGCAAAGCCAATGTCATGGCTGATGCTTTAAGTCGTAAATCCTATTGCAACAACCTCATGTTGCAACAATGTCAACCACCCCTCCATGAGGAATTCTGTAACCTTAACCTTCACATAGGTCCTCGTGGTTCCCTTTCTACCTTGGTGGTGAAACCTACCCTTACGGATCAGATCATAGAGGCTCAGAAGCATGATACGGGAATTTCCCAAATCAAGAAGAATATTTCCAAGGGAGTTGCTGGCTGTTTCTCTATGGATGAATGAGGTGTTGTTTACTTTGGTAACCGTTTGGTGGTTCCCAAATGTCAACAGATGCAGCAACTGATCCTTAAGGAGGCCCATGACTCCCCTCTCACCATTCATCCCGGTAGTACAAAGATGTATCAGGACCTACGCCAGAGGTTCTGGTGGACTAGGATGAAGAGAGAAATCGCTCAGTATATTGCCAACTGTGATGTTTGTCGTCGCGTTAAGGCAGAGCATCAGAGACCTGCTAGCACCCTTCAACCTTTAGCTATTCCTGAGTGGAAATGGGACAAAGTTGGTATGGACTTCATCACCGGCTTTTCCAGGACCAAGAAAGGAAATAATGCTATCTTCGTAGTCATTGACCATCTCTCCAAAGTGGCTCACTTCCTACCTGTTCGAGAGAGTATCACTGCTAGTCAGCTCGCTGACTTATATATCGCCCGAATAGTGTCACTCCATGGTGTTCCACTAGAGATCAATTCAGACCGTGGCAGTCCTTTCACCTCTCATTTCTGGGAAAGTTTCCAAACTTCCATGGGCACCCATCTTTCCTTCAGTACTGCTTTCCACCCCCAGACAAGTGGTCAGGTGGAAAGGGTCAACCAAATTCTCGAAGACGTGCTTAGAGCCTGCGTTATCTCATTCGGTATGGATTGGGAGAAATGTCTTCCCTTTGCCGAGTTTGCTTGTAACAATAGCTACCAATCCAGTCTTAAGAAAGCACCCTTCGAGATTCTGTATGGACGAAGATGTCAAACACCTTTGAACTGGTCAGAAACCGGTGAAAGACAATTCTTTGGACCGGATATGATCCAAGAGGCAGAAGAGCAAGTTCGCATCATTCGTGAGAATTTGAAAACAGCCCAATCTCGTTAAAAGAGCCAGTATGACCGTCATCATAAGGAAGTGGCTTATGAAGTTGGCGACAAGGCTTACCTACGGGTTACTCCTTTGAAGGGTACCCATCGTTTCGGTATCAAGGGCAAGTTGGCTCCTCGTTACATTGGTCCTTTTCGCATTCTCCCTAAACGAGGAGAGGTTGCCTGCCAGTTGGAACTACCCCCACATCTTTCTCGAGTTCATGATGTCTTCCACGTCTCTCAACTCAGGCGTTGCTTCTCGGATCCCATCCGCGGAGTGGACCACGAAACACTTGATCTCCAAGATAACCTCAATTATCGAGAGTACCCCGTTCGCATTCTGGATCAAGCAGAGCGTGTCACTCGACGTCATAATATCAAGTTTCTCAAGGTTCAGTGGTCTCATCATGCCGAGAGAGAAGCTACTTGGGAGCGAGAAGATCGTCTTCGACTTGAGTACCCCGCTTTCTTTCCTCCAACTCCTGAATCTCGGGACGAGATTTTTTTGAGTGGGGGCGAGTTGTCACATCCCTAGTTCTGGTATGGTCCTAGGCTTGATTTGTGCATCATGTTTAAATTCAAATGATATTGAAATGGGGATGTTGCAAACCCTAGCACCAAAGTTTTTTTCCCAATAGGTTCAACTTTAAAATGGATTTTCAATGAACCCAAAATGCTATTAAAAAATGTTCATGCTCTTTGGATAATGTTGGGAACAACAACCAGAGGTGATGGACATTTTTGCTACACATTTTGGATTTTTGAATCAATGCATAAATATTTGAATTGGAGCTGCTTAAATTATATAAATATTTTAATGGCTCCAAAAATGTTGGGAATTGGTGAGGGCCTCTGGAATATTATATCTAGATTCCATAAATATTTTCAGCATTTATGGAAGTGTTTTAACATTTCTTTTGGATTCAAAACAAATATCAGAAATAGAAAAAGAAAACAGGAAATAACAAAACACTTACCTAGCGCTTACCTGGAGGCCCAACAGGACCGGCCCAGCTAGGCCCAACCCACCACCGCAGCTTCGCTGTCGTCTTCCTCCCTGGAGAGAAGGACGAGCGCGTGCTTGCCGCGCGCTGGCCACGCGCCTCGCCAGCTCCTGCTTGCCGCTCCCCGTCGATGCCCTGGCCTTCTATGGAGACGCCACGCAAGCCCCGACCACCTCTCACTCTCCTTCGTGCTTCTCCTCTCCTCTGTCTCGCTCTCCCCCTCTGTTCCGAGTGCATCGGAGAGCACCGCCATGCGCCACCACGACCACTGCCTTCACCTCGCCTCTCAGACGTGCCCAGAGCTCCGCCTCGCCGCCTGCTACGTCCTCAACGAGCCAGACGACCCGGGAAGCTCTGCATCGACGCCACCATCTTTGTTTCCATCACCGGCCGCCGGAGATCCTCCTCGTGGCCCCGCTCGCTCCGACACCTCCCCAGCCCCGCCGTCTGCACCGGAAGACTCGCCGTGAGCAACTGAACCGCTCCCCTCGGCCTTTTTCTTCACGCACGCCCCGTAGGAGCTGCCCCGCGAGCACCCGAAGCCACCGTCCGCCATGGCCGGCGAGCTCCGTGCCCCTGAGCCCCTCCGCTCCTGCTAGTTGCTCCGGTGGGCTCCTGTTGCCCTTTAGGTGCTGCCTAGCACCCTCCGTTCGCTCGCCTCGAGCTGCTGCACCCCGCCCGCGCATAGCCGAGCTCCGGTCGCCGCCGCGAGCCCTGCTCCGGTGAGCTCCGTCCACCCCACGGCCTCCCACCTGCTCTGTTAGATGCGCGCGAGGGCCAGCCACCCTCAGCACCCATCCGCGCGTTGAATGGATGCCGGGGCAGCGTTTCCGGTGAGCGTCCACCACGGTTTTTGTCGTCACCGACCGAACTCCGGCGAGGCTGATGTGGCGGCTCAATTAGCGCTAATCCAACAGCCTAATCCCCCCCTAAGACTGATAGTGGGCCCCAGAGCCAAGTCAAACCCTGGTCAGTGCGGGTTTGACCCGGGGTTAACCCCAGTGTCACTAACGTGTGGCCCCCACACGTCAGGTTTGACCTGGTCAACCCTGCCGACACCTCTGTGACGTCACGCTGACGCAGTAATTGATTTCTGGATTTTAAATAATTCACAGAATTCCAGAAAATAGTTAAAACTTCTAAAATTCATAGTAATTCAACCGTAACTCCAAATCAAATAAATTATATATGAAAAATTATCAGAAAAATGCAAGGAATCCATTTATGCCAGTTTCATGCATGAAAAACCAACTTATACTTGCTGTATAAGTGAAAACGTAATAATGGCATGTTATCTACTTAATTTGGGGTTTGCATATGAACCCTTGGTTCATATGGACTCCAACCAAATTGATGCTAGATGCATTAGGGAAAATCATAGCATCTTTGAAATGTCATCTTCATGCATCATATTGTCGCATATGGTTGTTTATTGATTGCCGGCAACTTCCCCTCTCAATAGGTTCTACTCCGGAAGGTGTCCCGAGTACCTGTCCGAGGAGCAGTGCTTCTTCATCGATCTATCAGGCAAGCAACCCTCTTGAGCATTTCGACAAATCCCACTCTCTCGCTCCTGCTCCTTTTACTGCATTAGGACAACAGCGATTCAAACTGCTACTTTCTGCTGCGGTAGCTGAACCCATTCCTTTGCATGACCTGTCATTTCCACAGTAAATAGCTGAAACCCACTAGCATGAGTAGGAGTTGCTTGAGCCTTGATGTGCCTACTCATCCATGCTTGATTTCTTTATGCCAGCTATGCTTAGAGTTGTGTCAGGTCTGATTTATCGGAAATGAATCGGAGTGGTGAACATGTCCTATCGATAAAGGCTAAGTGTGTGAACACGTTTTGGTAAAGGTAGCGATGAGAGGCCATGTAGGAGTACATGGTGGGTTGTCTCATTGGAACCGTCCCTAAGCACTGAGTTCTGTGTATGTTATCCAAGTCAAGTTACTAGCACACATTGGGTTCCGGTCATCCTGCCCCTCTCGGCTTATTAATCCACTTGATCTCTATACAGGAGTTGCAACTAGTTTCTGGCGTTTGCAGGTAGTGCTACTTCTCTACCAGGTGGTGTTCGATGGGACGGGCTTGGGACAGACTAGGCATCATGGCACGGTGTACCAAGTGACACCCGGATGGTGGGCTTGGGAACCCTGCACACATCATTTGGGGCCATGAGCGACACCCCGGCCGGATCTCCTTGCGGATGGAACCCGAATAGGCGATAAACCTAGATGAGAGACTTGTGTGGTTAGTCAGGTCGTGGCCGACACCATCGCCCGGCTTCCGCTTGAAGGTTGTCGAGGTACATGATGTGTACATGGCTATAAGTGGCGAGAGCGTGTGTGAAGAAGTACACCCCTGCAGGGTCAACATTATCTATTCGAATAGCCATTTTCCTCGGATATGGAAACTTGGAGGACTTATGTAGTACATAGACAACTTGAAGTGGATACTCTAAAATCCGCAAGATAAGCGTGAGTGCTATGGATGGCCTTCTCGTAGGGAGACGGGAACGGATCCATAGTGGAGTATTGATATGGTGAATATGTGGACTCGTGTGCGCCTTCTCACCTCAAAGAAGTTTCTGATACTTGTAGTATAGGTTAGCCACTGAGTCAAAGCTGGCTTGCTGCTGTTCAAACTCCACCACCCCCCTTGTTGATAATGTCGCATATGTAGATAGTTCTGATATAAGACTAGCTGAGTACCTTCGTACTCACGTTTGCTTATTTATGTTTTGAAGTTGGTTAAACTAGTGACTTCGATGAGTAGCTTGTATCCCAGCTACGATCTCATACCCTTGGGAGGGTCGTGTATAGTCAGGCTTCTTAGTCTTTTCCTTTTGTAGTTGTCTATACTCAGACATGTAATGCTTCCGTTGCTTGTATGCTCTGAATGATGGGTCATGAGACCCCTGTTTGTATTGATGCTATGTGGCTCTTCTGGGCCCTTATCTATATGAGTTTGAGTTATGTTGTGATGCCATGTTATACAACACATACTTGCATGTTATGCGTACGTGTAACGTGTATTGCTATGTGTGGGATCCTTCAACCTAGTTGTTCACCTCTAGTAGCCTCTCTTATGGGGAAATGTAGTCTTGTGCTTCCATGTGCCATAGTAGTCCGCTACAGCCCGGTTCACCGGAGTCCTGCTAGCCCAGCACTACTGCTTCGGAACACTTGACTGGCCGGCATGTGCTTCACTTCGTTCTTGTGTCTGTCCCTTCGGGGAATTGTCACGCGGTGACATCCTGAGTCCTGCCTAGCCTGCTATAGCCCGGGTTCGCGGAGTCCTGTTAGCCCAGTGCTACAGCTCGGATTCATATGCTGTTGACCGACATACTCGTGGTTGATTCATGTATGCCTGTCCCTGTAAGTTAGTGCCACTTTGGGTTCACGACTAGTCATGTCGGCCCGGGTTCTTTGTCATATGGATGCTAGCAACACTATCATATACGTGAGCCAAAAGGCGCAAACGGTCCCGGGCCAGGTAAGGTGGCACCCATGGGAATACCGTGCGTGAGGCCGCAAAGTGATATGAAGTGTTACATGCTAGATTGGTGTGACTTAGGATCGGGGTCCCGACATCTTAGTTATTCTTTCAAAGCAAACATCGGTTGCTAACTACTTTTTGTGCAGTTTGCAGCTTCAAATCTGCCATCCCACTGCCACGGTCAACAATGTACTCATCATGCTTACAGTTTCCCCATTTTATGATGCCCATGATCAGCCTACGTGGTTCGTGTTGTAATAGCACTGCTCCACCCATCGAGCTAAACAAGCTTAGTTGTAGAAATTCAAATATGGTTTTATGCTGATATTAGTAAAACTGGGACATGTTTAATTGGTCAGCTAAATGTTACTACTTTAGTTTTGAAATGCATGTGAGCCACATATGGAGAGACCAGAAGGAATACTATTTCTCTACGCGCTCTGGTTCATCATGGGTGGGCAATGGACATTGTTTAAAAACAGTTGTAATATCTTCAATCTGCTTGCTCTTCTGCTTTTCTTTAACATGATCCTCTTCTCTTCTTTAATGAGTATGTTCCTTGTTGGGAAGAGTAGCAGAGACATTTGCGGTCGACTGGTCAGGTCGAGTTGTTCTCCCTTATTATATTTTGAATCTATCAGGCCATGTCAACTTGTTCTTCTTTACTATATGTTGAAGTTGTCATCTGCGAAGTATCATCACTTATGGAGCTCTCATATTTTGAGTAGTAGGCCACATTATATTAATGCACACACCAAATTACACATGCATGTCATCTCTAAGAAGGATTGCAGAGATAGCACAAAGGGGTTTACAGGGAGGTGATATTTGATTAGAATCACTTCTGCATTACAAAGATAACCTGACTTGTTTTTATGTTTTCATGCATGCCAGGTATTGAACATGATCAAAATGAATATGATAATGGGCACATGAGAGGAATATTGCGGAACAATTCACTAGCTAACTAACTTGGCATGGTGGAGGATGGCCTATCTTATTCACCCATCAAGGTGCTTGCTCTAACTTGGCAAGGTTGTATTGGTCGCACATATTTTGCATATGACCTCTTGCATCACTTCTACTTTGTTACACCACCATCTGCTCAGTTTAAGCATCATATATGAGTATATACCATACCTATCCGTTTTCTGTACCTATTCCATGTGTCAACATACTATGTTTTCCAGTCAAATGTTGTTCTTTCATAATATATTTCCAAAAGGAAGAGGGTGAGTGCAGATCCTCAAGGAGTACAAACTAAGTATTTGGAAAAGGTAGTGATACATGTTAAATCAGATAGATCATCACCCACAGAAAACACAGGCCCAACTGTACCACACTTTACCCCCTACTCCACTGGCCAAACCCCTATTAGAATTGCATAGAGCCCAGCATCTGGTACTGTCTATGATATCAATTCAAAATTTGAACTCCTAAATTTCTGCATGTGCCTTACCTTCTCTCTTGTATGAAAACAAATTTCACATGAATCTCCTTGCTCAAAGGATCATAGGATCTCACAACAATACTGGGCACTGCATTACTCTTGTCAGTACCTCTGCCCTTTGTCAGCATACTTACCCTCATTGATGTTTGATTATATAGCATCATTGTAAATGTTTGCTTCTTTATCCTCCCTTTGCTCAGAATTATAAGATTTATATTTACTCTTAGATACATGTAGAATTAACACAATGGTCATGAAGTTTTGTATTGCTCATGTAAGTACCTATTGTCATATACTCCCTCTATATCGAATTAATTGTTGCTCAATTGGATGTATTTAGAACTTAATAGTGCTAGATACATCCATTTGAGCGACAAGTAATAACAGACGGTGGTAGTATTAATGTACATGCATTGTGAGATAGTTAATTTTCTAGCATTATCCTGCATCTTATCTTCCCCGCCCTTTAATGTAACCCAAATTATCATATCTACATTTACTCTTACCAAAATGTTGAATAAAGCCAATGCCACTGCACATGTTGATGTCTGCATTCCTCTTGTCAGTACCTTTTTGCCTTGTAACGTTGTACTTAATTAATTGCTATTTGATTATGTATCATCACTCTGCACCTGAGCTTCATTATCCTCTATTTCTTCCAATATTATTTGATCTATATTTACTCTTTACAAAATGTAGAATAATGGCAACGCTTAAAAAGAAGTTTCATTGGGGAATTTATTGAATTATCCTTCCATCGACATGGAGAAGGGCTTTGTCCAGCCCGTGTTAACATGTAATGTAAGTTCATCCTTTTCAAGCCTTCAAACTTTGTTCCGGTATAGATTTGGATAGGCATCATTTCCTCCACTATTGTTTACTTTGGTGTTTACATCTGATTGGATGTTTGCAACAACTACCAGTTTTAAATTGTAGCTGTAAAAACATGTTCCTTATGCAGAACAGGTACATTTATTTGCTTATATAATTGTGAAACCTGTTACGTGTCTCCTTGTTTCTCTTTTAGAGTCGTATCTCTCATGCTAGGCAGAACTTTAGGGAAGATAGTGAGCCAAACCATCTTGAAGAGAGCGAGATGACCCCAAGGTCATGTCATGATGAAGACAGTGAGTTGAAGCTACTCACCAGTAGCTGTGATACAACCTCTGTGTAGTTCCTGCCTCAATCAGTTCGACTTCTTCAGTCTCAACTTAAAGCGGAAAGGCTTGCTTCAGCTCAACTCCGACTTGATGTCAATGATGCAAAGAAGATCTCAAAGGGTTGCCTTGCGGCCTCTGGTGCTATATGATACATCTCCAACGTATATACTTTTCCAAACACTTTTAACCTTGTTTCTGGCACCATTGCCGGGGGAGCATAGCTCTATTCTTTGAGTCACTTAGGACTTATATCTGTTGATCACTATGAGGAACTTGAAAGATGAAAGAACCAAGATTTTTCCCTCAACTATGAGGGGAGGTAAGGAACTGCCTTCTAGCTCTGCACTTGATTCACCTTCTGTTTTGAGTAAACTTGTGACACCTACTCCTACTATTGATTCTGATATTTCGCATGTTATTGATGATGTCATTTCTGCTATAGATTATGCTTATGATGAAACTACTTCTATGCTTGATAATACTGTGCCATTAGATGAATTTCTTGATGAACAACTTGCTAGGGTTAGAGAGAATGAAATTATTGAAACTGATAATATTGATGAAAGTGATGATGAAGATTCTCCCCTAGATACGAATTGCATGATGTGCATGAGGGTTATGTTATGGATGAAGAAACTTCTAGAGATCTTTTAGCTTGCAAAGATAGATATGATCTTAAGAAACTGTTAGCTAAGCTAAAAGAAAAGTCTTTGAATGTTAGAATGAAATATGACCCTGCTTTTGCTACTTCACCTATCTGTATTTCTGATAAGGATTATGATTTCTCTGTCGATCCCGAGTTAATTACTTTGGCTGAATCTGATCCTTTTGGCTATGAATCTGAAACTGTTGTGGCACATCTTACTAAACTGAATGATATAGCCACCCTATTCACTCATGAGGAAAAAATTCGTTACTACTATATCCTTAGGTTATTTCCATTCTCATTAAAGGGTGATGCTAAAACATGGTTTAATTCTCTTGATCCTGGTTGTGTGCGTAGTCCCCAGGATATGATTTATTACTTCTCTGCTAAATATTTCCCCGCTCATAAGAAACAAGATGCCTTAAGGGAAATATATAATTTTGTGCAAATTGAATAAGGGAGTCTCCCACGAGCTTGGGGGAGGCTTCTCCGATTACTTAATGCTTTTCCTGATCATCCTCTCAAGAAAAATGAAATACTTGATATCTTTTATAATGGACTAATCGATGCTTCCAAAGACCACCTGGATAGCTGTGATGGTTGTGTTTTCAGGGAAAGAACTGTTGAGCAAGCCGAATTGCTATTGAATAATATATTGAGTAATGATAATGATTGGACACTTCCTAAACTAACTCCTAAGCCAACTCCAAAAAAAGGGGTATTCTATTTCTCAGTCCTGAAGAAATGCAAGAGGCAAAGAAATCTGTGAAAGAAAAAGGTATTAAAGATGAAGATGCTAAGAATTTACCACCTATTGAAGAATACATGGTCTTAATAACCCGACACAGGTAGTAAATGTAAATTCTCTCTATAGATTTGATGAAGGTGATATTCCCCGTAATAAGTCTGCCAGCCAATGCTTGGATGAGTTTGATAATTTTATTGTTAAACAAGAAAACTTCAATGCTTATGTTGGTAGACAATGGAGACGCAATGCTTATATGATTGAACGCTTGAGTGATTATATGTCTAGAGTTAAAGGTGAACTTATACTTATTTGTAAACATGCTTCTATGGTCACCACTCAAGTAGAACAAGTGCTTAAAGCACAAGATGATTTTCTCAATGAATTAAATAAAAAGAAAAATGATAATGCTGTTAGAGTTGTGACTAGAGGGGTTAAAATGACTCTGGAACCTCTGTATCCTGAGGGCCACCCTAAGAGAGTTGAGCAAGATTCTCAGAGAACTAATGTTGATGCACCTAGTTCTTCTAAGAAGAAGAAAAAGGAAAATGATATGACTTTGCATGCTTCCAGTGAACCTGTTGTTGACACACCTGAGAATCCCAATGATATATCTGATGCTGAAACACAATCTGGTAATGAACATGAACCTAGTGATAATGTTAGTGATGATGTTCATGTTGATGCTCAACCTAGCAATAACAACGATGTAGAGATTGAACCTGCTGTTGATCTTGATAACCCACAACAAAGAATCAACCTTATGATAAGAGAGACTTCGTTGCTAGGAAGCACAGTAAAAAAGAGAACCATGGGTTCAGAAACCCATGAATTTTCCTCCTAAACCATCCAAGAAAAAGGATGATGAGGATTTTGAGCACTTTGTTGAAATGATTAGACCTATCTTTTTGCGTATGCATTTGACTGATATGCTTAAAATGAATCCTTATGCTAAGTATATGAAAGATACTGTTGCAAATAAAAGAAAGATACCAGAAGCTGAAATTTCCACCATGCTTGCCAATTAGACTTTTAAAGGTGGAATACCAAAGAAACTAGGAGATCCAGGAGTACCAACTATACCATGCTCCATTAAAAGAAACTATGTTAATACTGCTTTATGTGATCTTGGAGCCGGTGTTAGTGTCATGCCTTTCTCTTTATATCATAGACTTGATTTGAATAAGTTGACACCTACTGAACTATCTTTGCAAATGGCTAATAAATCAACTGCTATACCTGTCGGTATTTGTGAGGACATGCCTGTTGTGGTTGCAAACGTTACTATTTTAACAGACCTTGTTATTCTTGATATTCCCGAGGACGATAGTATGTCGATTATCCTTGGTAGACCCTTTTTGAATACTGCAGGGGCTGTTATTGATTGCAACAAAGGCAATGTCACTTTTCATGTGAATGGTAATGAGCATATGGTACACTTTCCAAGGAAACAAATTCAAGTCCACAATATTAATTCTATTGGAAAAATTTCAGCGATAACTGTTGGAGGTTTTGAATTTCCTCTCCCTACTGTCAAGAAGAAATATGATATTCTTATTGTTGGGGACATGCATATCCCCGTTGAGGTAACTTAGTGTTATTCAAAAATTCTCCGGTTTCATGTTATTCGAAAAGAGTTTGTTAAAAAGACTTGATCAACCTTGTTAGTGGATTCCTTTTGATGAGAATGAGATGGATGAAATTAGAAAGCACAACTCTCTATACCTTCTTTTTACTTGTTGTTATTTAGATTAAATAAAGAAAAAATAGTATTTTTTGTCTGTTTTCTGAATTATCCTTGCAATAAAATAATACCCCGAAAATAAAAGTTCTCCAAATGTCCTAAAAATGAAGTATGAATTTTTGTAGAATATTTAAGAATATCTCGCACTGAGAACACACCAGGGGGCCCCACCATCTGGCCACGAGGGTGAAGGGCGTGCCCACTCCCTAGGGCGCGCCCCCTACCTCGTGGACCCCACGTGGACCCCCTCCACTACTAGGAAAAGGGCTAAAGATAGGATTGACACTAATGGCGCACCAGAGAAGTGGTGCGCCACTACTATATTCTAATGGCGCACCAGGTAGAGATACACCATTAGTGTGGAAGACACTAATGGCGCACCAGGAAAAAGGTGCGCCACTAGTAAAACAAATTATTTTTTTCATTTTTTCAAACATACTAATGGCGCATCCTGGCAAAGTGCGCCATTAGTAGTTAGAACTACTAATGGCGCATCGGCGAGAGAGTGCGCCAGTAAATTTTTGTTACTTTTTGGCAAAAAAACATTCTAATGGCGCACCGCTGCTGGGTGCGCCATTAGTAAGCTTCCCCCACACTCCACCTATTCCCCTCCCTCCCTTCCTCCCCACTCGACCTAACCGTACGCCCCCTCCGCCCCAACCGTACGCCGCCGCCGCGCCTGCACGCCCCCTCCGTCCCCTCCGTCCACTACCGCCGCCGCCCCGACCCCCGCCCC
>NC_041392.1:390976892-391034759 GCF_002162155.2 Triticum dicoccoides
TCTCATGTCTGCCTCTTCAATGCCACCATCGGCCAGCCCTTCATATCGACCCTCGAGCTCTGGCCGCTCAACGGGTCGCTGTACCGCACCGACGCGGAGGCCCGCGCCTTCCTCGCCCTCGCCGCCCGCATCAACTTCAGCGCCCCCTCGCCAGATCCAGTCAGGTCTGCCTCTTCTTTCTTTTTCCCCATTTCTTTATTCTTCTTCTTCTTCTGTTGATTTGAACATGTAATTATTCAGTTACCGGATTCGTACAGTATACGTCCATACCAAATGGTGAATTATTTTTTTAACCCGAATTTTGTCACCTCCAGCAAATTTAACCCGAATCAAGATAAGATTAATAGCCTACTCGTACTTAAGATTTGGAATGCCTAGGCCACCAGAATCCTTGCTCTTACAAACCATGCCCCAATTTGTCAAGTGATGTTTTTGGTTTACCATCCACATCCCCCCCCCCCAAATAAATATGACAAACATCACTTTTAACCACTGTATTCCCTCAAACACTTCAGTTTTAACCACTGTAAACTCCCTGTGGCATGAATTTCCCTAGCAGCGAGTTTCATAACAGACAACAAGGAACAAGGGATTGAAAAACTTCTAGCCTGAAAAAGAACTCATATTTCTCATCTTTTCCTCGGAGAAAGGTTCCCTTTTAACCACTGTGACAACACAGAATTCACCATTTTTACTCGAAAAGATAGCCTGCAGAAGAATTCATCTCTGGATCAGAGAGCAGATAGAGTTTGTTTCTAAAAGGTTGAACCAAGATGGATGTTGGTCTTTCTTAGGGTCATAACCAAACAAACTCACCCATTTTCCCTTTTAACCACTGTATAATTTATGTCGAGAAACCGGTAAGGGTTCAAACTTTTCCTTGTTCAACCCCAACCAAGGTTCCACCATCAGAATCTGTTTTTCCAAATCCTCTTAACACTCCAACTACACTGGAGGGATTTGATTTCTATGTAGGAAGTCACAAGCCTTTCTGTTTGTAATTATACTTATCCAGTTACCATCAAGCAGTTGGCTGGGATTCATCCATAACAGAAACATCAATATTGCCAGGCAGGGAAATCTCAGGGTGTTCATTACCAAAAGCAGCACCGTCTAGTTCACGTGCACCAAAACATCTTTTATTTTCATTTTTATGTTACCAGGCTGGTGGTGGCTGACCAAGGGCAAGAGATGGTGGTGGCTGACCAAGGGCAAGAGATGGTGGTGGCTGACCATGGGCAAGAGATGGAGGTGGCTGAGGATGACCTAGCGATGGTCGTGCCTGAAGGTGGCCTCGCGATGGTGGTGGTGCCTGACAATGACCACGCACCGGTGGTGGCGCCGACGATCCCACAGCTGGGCGACATGACCACGCCAATTGATGTAGAATACTACATCCCACTTCCTCCACCGCCTCCACCGCCTCGCCACTCTTGGCGCATCAGGCTAAGGAAGGAGAAGGAGAAGAACAATGCATGAGAACTGAACTTTGTCAGGTATGTCAGATCTCCAAAATTATATATATATACTTAGTTACGTATGTTATCTCTAATATGCTTAGTTTCCTATAGGTTAGCTTCATTTTACCTAAGTTGGCTCTAATATGCTAACTTAGAGCTTATATGCTTAGTTTCCTACAGGTTAGCTCCAAAATAACTTATGTTAGCACAAAATGATCAAGTTTACATAATAAGCTTATAGTCTTTTTCTTATTCTTCTTCTTTTCCAAAATGACATAGGTTAGCTTCATTTTACCTAAGTTGGCTCTAATATGCTAACTTAGAGCTTATATGCTTAGTTTCCTATAGGTTAGCTCCAAAATAACTTGTGTTAGCACAAAATGATCAAGTTTACATAATAAGCTTATAGTCTTTTTCTTATTCTTCTTCTTTTCCAAAATGACATAGGTTAGCTTCATTTTACCTAAGTTGGCTCTAATATACTAACTTAGAGCTTATATGCTTAGTTTCCTATAGGTTAGCTCCAAAATAACTTATGTTAGCACAAAATGATCAAGTTTACATAATAAGCTTATAGTCTTCTTCTTATTTCTTTTCCAAAATTCTTCTTATTCTTCTTCTAGTGTTATTCTTCTTCTAGTATTCTTCTAGTCTTCTTCTTTTTCTTCTTCTAACTTCTTGTTTATCATTTTGCAGATTTGATTTAATTCACGGAAGCTTGCATGGATGGAGTGCTTCTTTTCCATTTGTGTTTTTATTTTGTATCAATGTGAAACTTTTGTGAATTGATGGATAACGGTGTTGGATGAACAATGTGAAACTTTTGTAATATGTAACGATGGAACTATGTGTTGGCTATGTATGTATATATGATGGAACTTGTGTGTTGGCTATGTATGTATATATGATGGAACTTGTGTGTTGGCTATGATTGTTATATGGATGCTTGTTGTATATATATGTGTTGGATATCTCATAGGTGAAATAGTGACCTGAGATTAAGAAAAAAAATTAAAAAAAATGTTACTAATGGCACACTACCGTGTGGTGCGCCATTAGTATAGCAGACACTAGTGGCGCACCGTGGGCAAAACTAATGGCGCACCACTGGTGCGCCATTAGTATACCAGATACTAATGGCGCACCACTGGTGCACCATTAGTAAAAAATTCTAGTGGCGTGATACTAATGGCGCACCAGTGATGCGCCATTAGTAGGCAAAACTGGTGCGCCATTAGTAGCCCTTTTCCTAGTAGTGCTCCACTTATTCCAGCACCCACACACTTCGTCTTCCTCCAGAAAAAATCCTCCCATAGCTCAAACACGTGTTCTAGCTCGTCTTGCTGCCATTTTCGATCTCCTTGCTCAAAGCCCCATTCACAAAACTGCTTTGGGGGATTGTTCTTCGGTATGTGACTCCTCCAATGGTCCAATTAGTTTTTATTCTAGTGCTTTATTTATTGCAAATTGTTGCTGCTTAGATGACCCTATTCTTGAGCTTGCATGTCAAATTTATATGGTCAAAAGTAGTTTTAATGCATGATATAGCCTGTAGGCACTTGTGGGAGTAGTTGCTATCAATCTTGTTGAGTTTGGTTCACCTTTATTTTGAGTCACTAAATTTTTTTCAGAAATTTTTCAGAGAAAGAAAATGTTTAGGAAAATGTACCAAGGTGGTTCCTCAAGGAAGCAAGGACCAAGGCTCGCAATACGTGTGCTGGACGATGAACCACCAAGGGAAGCACAAGTGTGGCCTTGTGATTGGCCATCAGAGTTTATGGTCCAAGTAGGTATCAAGGATGAATTTGACGTGTATCTATGTAACACTGAGCTTGAGGGCTTTGTGTCAGATAAGTGCCCACAATACTACTATTTAACTGATTCCTTTGTGAGAAGGTTTAAATTTACACCCTTACGCAATTCCCACACTGTTTTATTTGATCTTTATGATAAATCATATACCATGGACCTAGAAGATTTTAACACTGCTTGTAAATTCCCGCACTGGGGCAATGTTAGTAAACCTTGCAAATCTGAATATAAAGACTTTCCTGCTAGTATCACTATGGGGGAATCTAGGGAAATCACACAAGCTACCATAGGGAGCATTCATTTCCCTTCGATACATTATTTTGCTCTCTTCATTGGTAGATGCATTAACGGTAAAGATGAGGCTTGTCACATGTGCGTTCCAGATCTTAGTGTCCTCAAGAGCGCGGTATTAGGTGATAAACAATATAACTTGGGGGGCATTGTTGCACGAAGGTTGTATCTTAATGGTATAAGTGGAGATTTGTTTGGTGGAATTTGTGCAACTCGTGTAGCTAATTATCTTAATATACCCATACATGGAAATGATATGGAGTCGCCTCCTGCTTATCTAGATTATGATGCTATGGTTCGCCATCAGCTTATTGAGAGGAATGAATAGTTCCTCCAGTACCGACTAATATTCTACAGACGGCCCACTGTCCATGTTGCCCTCCCTACTCCTACTTTCTTTGACTTTCAGGCAAAAAGGAGATATGTTCTAACCAGGGAGGAAGCGAACGAATATGAGAGGAGGACGAAGGCAGCTCGCCTCCAAGCTACAGCTCGTCAGGCAGTAGCTGCTACATCTCAGTACGATCCTAGCTCCAACTTTGGATATCCATCAGGCCAACAGTGGCCATAGACCAACTTACGCCAAAAGCCTAAGCTTGGGGGAGTACGTATTTCTCACCGACATTACATTCATGTTCACACACTCATTTGAGTTGTCGATGCTCATACTTTTTCATTGTACTATCCATGCTAGTTTATTTTGCTTTTTAAGCCATCTTCTTGTGTGTTTGAAAAACCATAAGAAAAACAAAAAAAATTAGTTGTTGCTTTTAGCTAGCTTACTTTCCATGCCTGTAGTAGTAGTAATTAAAGGGAAACCCAAAAAGATTTCTCATTCCTCTTTTGCTTGTTGGGAGCTTTCTCGTGTAAATAGTTTCAATTCTTTTCTTTGGGGGTTGAGAGGAGAAGACCATGATGAAAATGTTGAGTGGCTCTCAGATGCCTTATTGTTGATCTAACCAATAGCCCATGTTACCTTGTCTTCTCCCTTGTATTAAATGCTTGCAGATTTCAGCTTAGTCCAATGCATGTGCACTATTATTATTATCCACACCATTCGGTCGTGCAAGTGAAAGGCAATAATGATGATATATGATGGACCGATTGTGATGAGCAAAGCTGGTATGAACTCGACCAATCTTGTTTGCACATTTTTTCCAAGTGTTTGTTATCCTTGCTCCTTTTTAAGGAATCACTAGACGGTGCGACATTGGAGAGTGCCCATTTCGAGCTTCAAGACGACAAGTACTTGGTGAACGTCCACTTCTACACAACGACCCCATCTCTTTCCCATGGTGATTTGGTATTCGATGCTAGGTCGGATCTTTCCCAAGGGGGGGGGATGATGCGGAGCATCCTATGGACATCACCATGTCAAGAGTCCGTTTGGCGAGTGACACGTGCGACATCTACTTGACATACCCAAAGGTGAAACATCTCCTTTGCACATGCTCACTTGACCTCTTCGAGGATGGTATACTACTTGACACCACTCTCGTGTGCATGCATAGGTATTGTCGAAACACTACGGACAACAAGGAGGAGTGCAAGCACCAAGGAACAACTACACCAACTACGAGGGAAGCATGGAAGCGGTGATTGAAGAAGACAGAGACAGCTCCCAGGACCCGGACATCCGGCCCTGGCCCGGACATCTGGCCCCTAGAAGTGTCACCAGCAGCAAGGAGCCAACGGCTAAGTCTGCAGGGCCCGGACATCGGGCGACCAACCCGGACATCCGGCGCGTCCCGAGCCCCCGGACATCCGGCCTCCAGCCCGTAAATCCGGACCCCACCATTACAAGAAGCAACAAGGCTGGACCCTGCCAGCCCGGACATCCGGCCCCAGTGCCCGGACATCTGGCGTCTCGGGAAGGCCCGGACATCCGGCCCGACGGCCGGACATCCACCCCCCTGCCTGCGTGCAGCGCATCTGGGCCGTGGCCCATGTACCCCTTCGCCCCTTAGACTCCCCCTCCACCTACGTTTTTAGGGTTAGCATTGTGATAACTGATTTGAGAGATAGAGCTTCGCTCATCCATATCAGATCTACTCCTCGAGAGAGACTGCCGGCGTTCTTGGGTACGGGGGTCCCCAGACTTGCCTGCCTGCGGCCTGTGGCGTGGCTCAAGTGGGGGCCCAGCGCAGCCCATCTTCATAAGCTCAAGCTCAAGACCCTCACGAGGGGCCAAGCCTCGATGGGGCGGACGACCGGAAGCTTCTTCAGAGGCAGCCTCATTAGGCAGGCTCGCGAGGAGGCAGAGAGATCAAGGCGAGGATACCTCACGAGGAGCCCGTGACGCAAGCCATGACGATCGAGACCAGGCGGGCGCCGGCCTGCGCAGTGTCCTTGTTTCCCCTTTGGTGCAAAGGGGGCAAGCACAGGCCAGGGCACCGGGCAAAGGTTACCATTCCGGTGCAACAAGACCAAGACCAGCAGAGCGGCAGGACGGAGGTCACCGTGGAGCCCAAGACGGCGTCATCACCAGTACTTTTGGCAGCCGAAGACCACCTTTGGTCAGGATAACTTGTACTAGATGTTCCCCTTCAAAATGGCCAATTGTTGGTGCCCTTCCCTCTCATTATTTGGGGAGAGGCCCAAGGCCTCTATAAATAGAGCTAGCCACCACAGAGATAGAGAGGGAAGAAGGGACCGAAAAAGAGAGATAGAGAGAGAGAGAGGCGATTGAACTCATCAAAGTAGTTCATCGCACCAGCTCAAGAACACCTCTCGCGAGGCTGTTCTTCCCTTGTACTATTCCTCATCAGCCCCTGAGGCAATCCACCACACCAAACACTGGAGTAGGGTATTACACCACAACGGTGGCCCGAACCAGTATAAACCTTGTGTCCCTCGTGTTGTTCGTTGTTTCCAGCTTAGATCATGCGAGGAGATTGGACGCAGATCGGTAGGGGAGGGATCTCCGCGTGCACCCTAGTGTTTGAACCTCAAGGGTCTGTCGGAACCCGAAATCCGACATTTGGCACGCCAGGTAGGGGTGCGCCGGAATCTTTCTTCCGCTGTTCGCGTACGATCTTCTGTCGTGTCCATGGCTGACGCTCGTCCGGCTCGCGCCGAGCGCCAGGCTGCTCTCGCCACCCGCGTCTCCCAGACGGCGCCCGTCGGCGGACGTCGTCGTCGTTCCCCGTCGCCTGCCGCCAACACCGCCACCGGCCCATCGGGGAACGAGTAGCAGGCCTCCTTTCAGCATCCTTCGGTGCGGCGGGAGGGCCGCACCGCCACACCGTCGCTGACTCCAGCCGCTTTGTCGTCCCACGCCCGTCGCGCCCCCATGGATGCGCACGCCGCGCTGCTTGTCGCAAGAGAGCTCTTGCACTACCGCCCCGTCGACGACCTCTACAAGGACTGGCTCGCCCGCATCACCGAGCTCGTTAGCGCCGCAGGGGGCTCCCCCTTGCCGTCCCTCTCGCTGCCTCGCCCTCCATTCCGCGCAGGAGGTGGGGATCAGGAGGCGCCTCCACCACCTCCTCCCCAAGAAGGCGCCCTGGCTTCAATGTGTGCAGCCCCAGGGCGAGACCCTCAGCGTCCGGCTCCTGCGCAGCAAGAAAGGAGCTGCCAAGAGATCCCTCGTCCCCAAGAAGGTGCTCACGCGCTCCCATCATCGACGCGCCAAGATCGCGTCCCCGCACTTCCACGCCATGACCACGCACTGCTCCAAGCGGTGGCGCGCGGTAATCCCCAAGGACAAGCCCAGCAGCATCAAAAGGCACCGGTGGCCACGGTAGGCTGCCGCGCCCTCACCCTTGAGCTACGCGGCATCGCATAGCCAGGCAAATTCAAGCCTGACCTGCCCCCTCGCTATGATGGCACGACGCACCCCTCTGAGTTCCTACAACTCTACGAGCTATGCATCGAAGCCGCCAACGGAGACGAAAGGGTCATGGTGAACTAGTTTCCCATGGCGCTCAAGGACGGGGCCCGAACCTGGCTCCTGAACCTGTATCCTAGCACAATCTCCTCCTAGGACGAGATGCGCACTCATTTCATCGCCAACTTCCAGGGCACTCGCGACCGGCCCCCGGCCGTGAGCGATCTGCGCCGCATCAAGCAGTAGCAAGGGGAAACCCTGCAGAAATACATCCAGCGCTTCAATAATGCTCGCCTCAAGATCCCCAAGGTGACTGAAGAAGCCATCATCTTGGCTGTCAGGACCCCGATTCCAAGTCACATCGATCTAGCCGGTAACACGTCATATCACTTTGCGGCCTCACGCACAGTATTCCCATGGGTGTCGCCTTACCATGGCCCGGGACCATTTGCGCCTTTTGGCTCACGTATATGATAGTGTCGCTAGCATCCATATGACAGGGAACCCGGGCCGACATTGCTAGTCGTGAACCCAAAGCGGCACTAACCTATGGGGACAGGCATACATGAATCACATCGAGCATGTCGGTCAGCAGCGTGTGAATCCGGGCTGTAGCACTGGGCTAACAGGACTCCGGGAACCCGGGCTGTAGTAGGCTAGGCAGGACTCCGGATGTCACCACGTGACATTTCCCTGAAGGGACAGACACAGGAACGAAGTGAAACACATGCCGACCAGTCAAGTGTCCTAAGCAGTAGTGCTGGGCGAACAGGACTCCGGTGAACCGGGCTGTAGCGGACTACTATGGCTCATGGGAGCACTAGACTACATTTCCCCATAAGAGAGGCTGCCAAGGATAAACAACTAGATTGTCGGATCCCACACATACCAAGCATTTCAATCATACACACAATATGCTCGATACGTGTAAATACAACATGGCATCACAACATAACTCTACAACTCAAGTATTATTCATTAGGCTCCGAGGAGCGAGAAATACAAACATGGGTCTCATGACCCAACATTCAGAGCATACAAACCAAAGCACATGCGGAATCTTAACATGTCTGAGTACAACCATCTATAAATGAAAAAGGCTGAGAAGCCTGACTATCTACCAGATCCTGCCGAGGGCACAAGATCGAAGCTGAGGTATCAGGCTAAACGTCGAAGTCCGTGCGGAACTACTAGTGAGACTGAAATCTCTCTGCAAAACATAAATTAAGAAAACATGAGTAAAAAGGTACTCAGCAAGACTTACATCAGAACTAGCTACATATGTATCAGTAACAACAGGGGGGGTCTAGTTTAACTGCAGCAAGCCAACTTTGACTTAGTAGGTAACCTGAACTACGACTGCAAGCAACTCTTTTGAGGTGGCGCACACGAGTCCACATATTCACCATTCAATACACCACTATGGATCCGCTCCCGTCTCTCCACTCACACTTATCTTGCGAGTTTTAGAGTATCCACTTTCACTTGTCTATGAACTGTTATAGGCAAACTAGAAGTCCTTCACCGCGGACACGGCTATTCAAATAGATCATTTATAACCCTGCAGGGGTTTACTTCGTCACACATGTTTCCACCACTTAGCGTCTGCACACGACATGTGCTCGGCAGACTTCAAGCGAAAGCAGACGTGGGTGTAGACCATGACCTGACTAACGACACAAGTCTCTAGTCCAGGTTTATCGCCTATTCGGGTTCCATCCGCAAGGAAATCCGGCCTGGGTGTCCTCAACGGCCCCAAACGATGTGTACAGGGTCCCGAGACACCAAACGGGTGCCCGACATACCTGGCCATAGTGTATCTACCGCATCATAGCCCACCCCTAGGGTCAACGCTACGCACGGCCGCCAACACATAACCTACAAACACCAGAAACTAGTTGAAACTCCTGGACAGAGGACGAGAGGGGTCAATAAGTCGAGCGGGGTCATATTTCAGGGCCCAATGTGTGCTAGTAGCTGTTTCATGGATCACAAACACAGAACTCAGTTCCTGAGGACGATTTCAGTGAGACAACCCACCATGTACTCCTACATGGCCTCTCACCGCTACCTTTACCAAATCGTGTTCACACACTTAGCTCACACACCGTAGGACATGTTTACACACCTCCGATTCATCCCCGATGAACCAGACCTGACACGACTCTATGTAATAGCAGGCATGAGAAACAAGCATGAATGAGTAGGCACATCAGGGCTCAAACAACTCCTACTCATGCTAGTGGGTTTCATCTATTTACTGTGGCAATGACAGGTCATGCAGAGGAAAGGGGTTCAACTGCCGCAACATGTAACAGTTGAATCGTTGTTGTCCTAATGCAATAAAAGGGAGCAGGAGCGAGAGAGTGGGATTGTATTGGAATGAACAAGGGGTTTTTGCTTGCCTGGCACTTCTGAAGAGATCATTGGGTCTTCATCAGTGTCAACGATCACAGCGTCGTTACCACGTCTATCGAGAGGGGACAAATATCGGCAACAGAGAAAGAAACACAATCAATGCAATGCACAATATGCTGCATGATCATGACATGTCAATATGTTGCGGTTTGAGCTAATGCAACTAGCAACATGTTAAATGGAGTTGGTTTGAACCCTAGGTTCAATCAAACTCCATATGTGAGAGTTTAAATTCTATTTATGTGAATTGGCCTAAACAGCAGCCATAAGTTGTTCTAACATGCATGAAAATGCCATAAACAGATTCCTTGAATTTTTCTGATATTCATATATAAATTATTTCATTTGGAGTTACGGTTTAATTTCTATGATTTTTTGAAGTTTAAGTCATTTTCTGGAATTCCTAGATTATTTTAAAATCTAGAAAATCACTTACTACGTCAGCATGACGACAACACGACGTCAGCAAGGTCAATAGGGTCAAAACTGACCCGTGGGGTCCATTGACCAGTGAGTCAGACACTAATCCCGCGTTGACTTGGGCTTTGACCCGCTGTGGGGCCCGTTGTCAGTGTCTAAAAGTGGTTTAGCTGGTCGTGATTTGGCCGGCGGCGACCTCAAGCCGCGGCGGAGTCCGCTCGGGATTGAGCTACGGGCGACGGTTTCGGGCGAGGTTTGCGGCTATGGGTTGCTGGCACACGGGCACATCCAGTGGTGGCAGCGACTGGAGCTGGGGTGGCCTGTAGCGGCGGCGGCGGCGAGTTGGGCGGTGGCCGGAGTTCGGACGGCAATGGTTTGGGTGATGCCGAGCAAGGGAGGAGCCGTGGTTAGTCATGTTCGACTCACGGAAGTGCGGTGAGTGCAACAATGAGCTCGAACGCCAGGTTGCGCGGCCGTAGCTACGATGGCAACATGGCCGGCGGCGGGGAGCTTCAGGCTCGATCAAAAGACGGGCCTAGGGAACAGGAACGGAGGGGGAGAGTGAGGCGGAAACAACAGGAGCTCACAGGGAGCTCGAAGAACGGCTCAGCGGGCTTGGGGACGTCCTCGGTGGCGCGAATCGACCGGCAGTGACCCACGGGTCCGAGCAGGAAGAAGAGCTCGGGGTCGTCGTCACGGAGCTCCTGGCGGCGCCTGGATTGGTGCAGAGGACATGGGGGTCGAGGCGGTTCCTCTGGACCCATAGGGGAAGCACGGGATGGACGGTGGCCGTGGTAAATTGCATCGGCGACGACGAGCTCCGCTCGGGTGTGCTCGGGAGAGGGATTAGAGGGCGAGGGGGAGAGCAAAGAGTGAGGGAGAGGAGCGAGGGGCCACGGGGCGTCTCCGTGGCGTCACTAGAAGGCCCGGGAAGGAAGCAGGAGGTGCCCAAGGCGGCGTCGGCGCGCTCCAGCGAGCTGCTTCGTGCGCTGGCGCGGGGAAGAAGACGCCCGTGCCCCTGGTGGGCTGGCTGGGCCAGCTGCGCCGCCAGGTGGCGCCAGGTAAGGAAACTCTCTCTCTCCTTCTATTAGTTTTTCTGTTTTCTATTTATTTGATATGGTAGGAGTTAGTAATAATACTAACTCATTTCCATAAATCCTGGGATATATTTTGGGCTCTATTTGAAATATTTACAACTGCCCAAAATTGTTTCCAAGATTATTCGAGCATTTAAAATGTTTATATTGATTCAATGCCCAAATTCAAATACCTAGTGATTTAATTCAAAGCCCAAATGTGTCCAGCAAAAATGCAAATCATCTTGGGTAGATGCTTCCACCTTAAACCAGAGATGATGAACATTTTTAAAAGGCATCTTGAGTTCATTGAAAATATTTTTATTTGAAACTATTTGAATTGCATTTGTGCTAGGGCTTGACCATCCCCATTTCAGAGTTTCATAAAACTTAAACATGATGACATGATGATCATGCAAGGTCAAGCAAAGGCTAAGGCTAGGGCTGTGACAACTCACCCCTACTAAACAAGAATCTCGTCCCGAGATTCAAGCCGTGAGGTAAGAAGACAAAGGGACACAAGCTAACACAATCTTCACAATCCAGATGTCTTTCTCGAGGATGTTGATTCATTGCATCACCTTGATCTCGACGTCTTGCTTTGAGAACTACATCCAACATGACAACGAGTAGAAAGGGAGAATTTAAGAAGAATCGACCTTCCTGAGATTCAAGCAACTTAGGATCATCTTAATGATCACAAGATCAACTAATGGAATGAGACATAGTAACATCTCTCGAGCTGAGACACGAAGCATACACCTAAAGGGATGGAGTGAAACGGTTGGCGAAGGTTCACTAGGTAGGCAACCATTCCATACTCGAATAAGATGGAGCATGAATTTCAAAGTAGCAAGGAGATATTTGCCATGATTTCGTAACGTGATACCTCAGAGAAGGTGACTCGTAGAATTATTCCCTTAAGTGGCAAAAATAATTACTTTTGATTCGGAGATCATTGAAACTCTTTATACCAGCCTAAGGCAATCACAATCGATCATTTCAAGGAGTTCGAAAGAATGACATACTCGGACTAGAATGGATGATGTGGACTACCTTGTTGAAGACAACACAATGGATGATTTTTGCTTATCACCGGAAATGGATGGGACCCATGACAAGTCCACTTTTGAAGATGATCCTGAACAACAACTACTAAGGTGCAAGCTGGGAACAAAATGCAAATGTTGGGAATGATTCTGGTAACTGGGGAAGAACTCAACAGTCGAGAGTGAGTCCACTGTTTGAAAAGGTTATAGCATAACCGAGGAAACTGGAAGAAAATCCCAGTTAACGTCAATGGTAAAACCTGGTGCTTGCGCATGCCCTCAAGAACTTGAGCATCTCCATATTCATCAAGGTTTTACAAATATCCGTGTCAAGGATCCCAGCAACACAACATACCACCATGATGAATGGTGATGGGTGATGCAGATGCAAAGGAAGATAACACTTTCTCATATTTCACCTTAGCGAGGCCAAGGGAACAAAATCTGGATGATCGACTGAGAGACATATAGCACTCCGCTTCTAATATTCTCCTTGATGTGCTAGTGTATCCCATTCAGAGATATGGTTTGATATATAGAACATCAAGTAAAAGATCGGACTTCGGGAGCACAAGAATCCGTAAGCATTAACTATAGAGATAAATCCTACGAAATCCTCATGGGAAGGTGGCCAACTTTCTTCAATCGAGATACTACAATAATAGGTCTTCCGGCTGGATGTGTTGGCCACGACATCCACTTTACCGGTTATCGAGAGACCAATATTATAGTTCTTGGAAAATGTTGCAACCATCATATCTGCTAAGATTCAGATCTGGTTGGTGTCAGGATATTCCAGACTCATCGAGTCTAGAAAGGAAAATGAAGGTTTGCAACACAAATCGACGAGACGACGTTGCGAGATTCTCGGGGGAATGAACTACGGTAGTAAGCTCCAAAACATGAGCCGATTCTGCAACAAGCATGTGAACACGCTGTCCTAGACAAGCATGGTCACCTGGTAGTCTTAAAATGAAACACTGCCGAGTTCAGGGGGAACCATCAACAAGGATATTGAAGTCCTTGCGTAGGTCTAACTCTTAAGAAGAAACTTCTTCTCCTTGAACAAATCAATCAGTGGCTTGGTGTGCTAGGGATACATATAGAATGTAGATGATCAGTCTATCAGACCATAGAATACTTCACACATGCATGACTGACTTGGGATGATTCCAGAGGAAGCGAAAACAAACTTTCTCGAATTCACGGCGGCAACTTACATCAGATGCACATGAATTAGAGGAAGTCACATCTTTCAACCGGACATATGCTTCATGATCGGGACATGAGGGCAATGCTTACAAAGTTTCCAACACTAGTGTAATGTTCAACGTGAATCATGGGGGAGACAAAATGCTGCTGATGGGCTCAACAGCAACTCATCGGAATCTCCATATCACTGGACTTCCACCATCATGTGAACACGATGATAGCATTGGTCAGACCAAAATATGTAATGGTGTATGCTCGAGGGATCAACCAAGAGTAAGACAACATTACGAACATCGTTGGTTCTGATTTGATTTGATGATAGCCCACACTCAAATCAAGGGATTGATAAGGCAATAACGCCGACAATTGATCACGTGGATCAATCGATGAAGATATTATCTTTCTTCAACACAGATACAAGATATCCCTTAGGGATGAGCGTGGTAGGACAAGCTTTTATCTTCTAACTCTCCAAGTTGTGGTTAAGCTTAACCAACTAGCTCAGGGGTATCCAACACAGATTCCTAGAGAAGAGGGTGGCTACAAGAAACCAACTTGATCACGAACTCAACATAGCGATCAGGTGACAGCCGGGTGATACCTCCGAGAAGATATTCGGAAAATCACGAACCACCGATATGTTATTAAGCTCAAGAACAATCTTGCTTTTCAGGGCAAGACGATATGATCAAGGAGCGAGGGATTATCACAGTCCTAACTCATTGGTCGATGAGTGCACCTGGAAATATGGACTGGGTAGCACGATCAATCTTAGGATGGTGATTTAGTTACCAGCACGCTAAGAATGAGACTATTGTCCATTAACTACCAAGCAACGGAGTTGCTAGGAATATTGCTTTCACACATCACGGTTCACTTGTCGGCATTCCGGTTATAATAACACGGAACTGAGGAATGAACAATGATGGCAAGAAGTATTACTGCGTCAAGAATTCATAAGAGGTGGTGCAATTCTCATGACAGTCCTGACATAAAAGGGGTAATACTCTAGGGTAGAACAGAGCAAAAGCTCGATGGCATTTGATCTGCAGAACACAACTACTTTGACCCAATCCTGGATATGGATGAGGTACTGGAGTTTGTTTCTCCTAGTCATTCTAAAATAGAATGGCTTGACGGACCACAAGAATAATAGGCATCGATGAACACGAATGCACAACTATTCCTGACTAACAATTTATAGATGATCGTCGAAATACAGCTGAGAATGGACAACTCAAGGAGCATATAACATTTTGAGTTGTGGATTTATGGGTTAGTATGTCGAACGAGTTCAACATTTTTCTTCCGGATAACCCATGCAGAATGGTAGAACTGGCACAATCACAATTATGAATGGAGAACTCCTCAGGAGTACTCTAATAGTGATCTTTTGGTTCAAAGAACTTCTGCCTTAATGGTTCATGGTATTTGGAAGAAGGAAATACCACGGACCTCGAGGACTATCGCAAAGGTTACTAATATCTTAAGGGAACTAGAAAATACTAACGACATGAAGTAGGGTGAATCTCGGGTTCAAAAACCGAGGAATAGAATATCTACTACTAAATGGCATCACGGGATGCTATCAAGAATGATGGCCAGAATCATCACACTGGGATACAAAGCATTGCTAGATTACTAGGTGACTCCCTAGAACACCTACGGTCATAATAATAGCTCCGGCATATATGTCGAGAAAATAAATTACCTCAACGCACCGGTTAGTGTGCTTATTCTGACCATAAAGGACATCGGGAACGGAAAGAAAGGATTGCAAATGCATCAGATTATCTAGAAACCTGGGATGACTCGGACAACATAACGGCTGTAAATGCTCAAAAGATTTGAGACATCCTTCAAAATTGTGGCATAACCACTCAACAACACAATATCAAGGTTCTGAGGCCAGCTATGAACATATGGAAGTAGTAGGAACTGAACTGAGGCTTGAAACTATCAATTATATAATTCTATGGATTAGTAACACGTCATCCTGATAGATAGATGAGAAGGCCTAGTTCTTAATCCCGGTAGAAAAGAAGAGGTTGACTCAGATCAGAAGGCATAGGGTAAAGGAGTAAACAGAGCCTTACCTTCCCTTCCACAATCAATTCCCTTACATAACTAAAGAATTTCTAGACTCGACTTCGACTAGTTTGGCTTGGTAATCCTACAGGCAGTCAGGCTCTGATACCAACGCTGTCAGGACCCCGATTCCAAGTCACATCGATCTAGCCGGTAACACGTCATATCACTTTGCAGCCTCACGCACGGTATTCCCATGGGTGTCGCCTTACCATGGCCCGGGACCGTTTGCGCCTTTTGGCTCATGTATATGATAGTGTCGCTAGCATCCATATGACAAGGAACCCGGGCTGACATGGCTAGTCGTGAACCCAAAGCGGCACTAACCTATGGGGACAGGCATACATGAATCACATCGAGCATGTCGGTCAGCAGCGTGTGAATCTGGGCTGTAGCACTGGGCTAACATGACTCCAGGAACCCGGGCTGTAGTAGGCTAGGTAGGACTCCGGATGTCACCGCGTGACATTTCCCCGAAGGGACAGACACAAGAACGAAGTGAAACACATGCCGGCCAGTCAAGTGTCCTGAGCAGTAGTGCTGGGTTAACAGGACTCCGGTGAACCGGGTTGTAGCGGACTACTATGGCTCATGGAAGCACTAGACTACATTTCCCCATAAGAGAGGCTGCCAAGGATAAACAACTATATTGTCGGATCCCACACATACCAAGCATTTCAGTCATACACACAATATGCTCGATATGTGTAAATACAACATGGCATCACAACATAACTCTACAACTCAAGTATTATTCATTAGGCTCCGAGGAGCGAGAAATACAAACATGGGTCTCATGACCCAACATTCAGAGCATACAAACCAAAGCACATGCGGAAGCTTAACATGTCTGAGTACATACATCTATAAATGAAAAAGGCTGAGAAGCCTGACTATCTACCAGATCCTGCCGAGGGCACAAGATCGAAGATGAGGTATCGGCTAAACGTCGAAGTCCACGCGGAACTACTAGCGATACTGAAATCTCTCTGCAAAACATAAATTAAGCAAACGTGAGTACAAAGGTACTCAGCAAGACTTACATCAGAACTAACCAGCTTTGACTTAGTAGCTAACCTGAACTATGACTGCAAGAAACTCTTTTGAGGTGGCGCACACGAGTCCACATATTCACCATTCAATACACCACTATGGATCCGCTCCCGTCTCCCTACGAGAAGGCCATCCATAGAACTCACACTTATCTTGCGAGTTTTAGAGTATCCACTTTCACTTGTCTATGAACTGTTATAGGCAACCCAGAAGTCCTTCACCGCGGACACGGCTATTCGAATAGATCATTTATAACCCTGCAGGGGTGTACTTCGTCACACATGTTTCCACCACTTAGCGTCTGCACATGACATGTGCTCGGCAGACTTCAAGCGAAAGCCGACGTGGGTGTAGACCACGACCTGACTAACCACACAAGTCTCTAGTCCAGGTTTATCGCCTATTCGGGTTCCATCCACAAGGAAATTCGGCCGGGGTGTCCTCAACGGCCCCAAACGATGTCTATAGGGTCCCGAGACACCAAACGGGCGCCCGACATACCCGGCCACAGTGTATCTACCGCATCATAGCCCACCCCTAGGGTCAGCGCTATGCACGGCCGCCAACACATAACCTACAAACACCAGAAACTAGTTGCAACTCTTGGACAGAGGACGAGAGGGGTCAATAAGTCAAGCGGGGTCATATTTCAGGGCCCAATGTGTGGTAGTAGCTGTTTCATGGATCACAAACACAGAACTCAGTTCCTGAGGACGGTTTCAGTGAGACAACCCACCATGTACTCCTACATGGCCTCTCACCGCTACCTTTACCAAATCGTGTTCACACACTTAGATCACACACCGTAGGACATGTTTACACACCTCCGATTCATCCCCGATGAACTAGATCTGACACGACTCTATGCAATAGCAGGCATGACAAACAAGCATGAATGAGTAACCACATAAGGGCTCAAACAACTCCTACTCAGGCTAGTGGGTTTCATCTATTTACTGTGGCAATGACAGGTCATGTAGAGGAAAGGGGTTCAACTACCGCAACATGTAACGGTTGAATCGTTGTTGTCCTAATGCAGTAAAAGAGAGCAGGAGCGAGAGAGTGGGATTGTATCGGAATGAACAAGGGGTTTTTGCTTGCCTGGCACTTCTGAAGATATCATTGGGTCTTCATCAGTGTCAACGATCACAGCGTCGGTACAACGTCTATCGAGAGGGGACAAATACCGACAACAAAGAAAGAAACACAATCAATGCAATGCACAATATGATGCATGATCATGACATGTCAATATGCTGTGGTTTGAGCTAATGCAACTAGCAACATGTTAAATGGAGTTGGTTTGAACCCTAGGTTCAATCAAACTCCATATGTGAGACTTTAAATTCTATTTATGTGAATTGGCCTAAACAGCAGCCATAAGTTGTTCTAACATGCATGAAAATGCCATAAACAGATTCCTTGAATTTTTCTGATAATTTTTCATATATAAATTATTTCATTTGGAGTTACGGTTTAATTTCTATGATTTTTTGAAGTTTAAGTCATATTCTAGAATTCCTGGATTATTTTAAAATCCAGATCACTTACTGCGTCAGCATGATGATAGCACGATGTCAGCAAGGTCAATAGGGTCAAAACTCCCCCGAGGGGTCCATTGGCCAGTGAGTCAGACACTAATCCCACGTTGACTTGGGCTTTGACCCGCTGCGGGGCCCGTTATCAGCGTCTAAAAGTGGTTTAGCTGGCGGTGATTAGCACTAATTACGCAGACAAGTCAGCACGCCGGAGTTTGGCCGGCGGCGACCTCAAGCCGCGGCGGAGTCCACTCGGAGTTGAGCTACGGGCGACGGGTTCGGGCGAGGTTTGCGGCTATGGGTTGCTGGCACACACGTGCATCCAGTGGTGGCAGCGACTGGAGCTGCGGTGGCCTGTAGCGGCGGCAGCGGTGAGTTGGGCGGCGGTCGGAGTTCGGCCGGCAATCGTTTGGGCGATGCCGAGCAAGGGAGGAGCCGTGGTTAGTCGTGTTCGACTCACGGAAGTGCGGTGAGTGCAATGGTGAGCTCGAACGCCAGGTTACACGGCCGTAGCTATGATGGCGACATGGCCGGCGGCGGGGAGCTTCGGGCTCGATCGGAAGACGGGGCTAGGGAACAGGAACGGAGGGGGAGAGCGAGCCGGAAACAACAGGAGGTCACAGGGAGGTCAAAGAATGGCTCAGCGGTCTTGGGGACGTCCTCGGTGGTGCGAATCGACTGGCGGTGACCCACGGGTCCGAGGAGGAAGAAGAGCTCGGGGTCGTCGTCACGGAGCTCCTGGCGGTGCCTGGATTGGTGCAGAGGACGCGGGGGTCGAGGCGGTTCCTCTAGACCCATCGGGGAGGCACGGGATGGACGGTGGCCGTGGTAAATTGCCTCGGCGACGACGAGCTCCGCTCGGGTGTGCTCGGGAGAGGGAGCAAAGGGCGAGGGGGAGAGCAGAGAGTGAGGGAGAGGAGCGAGGGGCCACGGGGCGTCTCCGTGGCGTCGCTAGGAGGCCCGGGGAGGAAGCAAGAGGTGCCCAAGGCGGCGTCGGCGCGCTCCAGCGAGCTGCTTCATGCGCTGGCGCGGGGAAGAAGACGACCGTGCCCCTGGTGGGCTGGCTGGACCAGCTGGGCCGCCAGGTGGCACCAGGTAAGGAAACTATCTCTCTCCTTCTATTAGTTTTTCTGTTTTCTATTTATTTGATATGTTAGGAGTTAGTAATAATACTAACTCATTTCGATAAATCCTGGGATATATTTTGGGCTCTATTTGAAATATTTACGACTGCCCAAAATTGTTTCCAGGATTATTCGAGCATTTAAAATATTTATATTGATTAAATGCCCAAATTCAAATACCTAGTGATTTAATTCAAAGCCCAAATGTGTCCAGCAAAAATGCAAATCATCTTGGGTAGATGCTTCCACCTTAAACCAAAGATGATGAACATTTTTAAAAGGCATCTTGAGTTCATTGAAAATATTTTTATTTGAAACTATTTGAATTGCATTTGTGCTAGGGCTTGACCATCCCCATTTCAGAGTTTCATAAAACTTAAACATGATGACATGATGATCATGCAAGGTCAATCAAAGGCTAAGGCTAGGGTTGTGACATCGGCCTTCTCCAATGGCGTACGCGACATCAAGATGAAGGAGGAGCTAGCAATCCATGAAGACCTGTGCACATCCCTGGAGCTGTTCAACTTGGTGACCAAGTGCGCCAGGGCTGAGGAAGGGCACCTTTCCCTCCTCGAACTCCCGGCTGCCGACCCAGAAGAGAACAAGCCCAAGGCCAAGGACATGAAGCGCAAGGGGGCTTCCGTGCTTGCAGCTGAACTAGACACCAAGCGAGGCATGGATCAGCCTGAGTCATCCAAGGGCAGCCGGTACTGCGTGTACCATGACCTCCACACCCACAACACCAACGAATGTCAAGAGTTCAGGCCCGTGAGAGATGGACGTGTCGGCCGACGCCCCGAGCGCAACGACAGGGGCTATGGCCGAGGAGGAGGAAGAGGTGGCAGACGATGGGAAGACCTTGGCCCTCGGCAAGGGTGGCGTGACCGACCTCGCGAGGATCGCTGGCAGGACCAGCCTCGCAAGGGAGGCTGGAGAGATCAGCCTCGTGAGGATCACCCATACGGCAACGCATGCCTTCCTCCTCTGCCGCCACCGCCAAGGAGGAACGAAGACCAACATCAAGACAAGGGGGCTGGGGGATTCCAGGAGCCGTGCACGATCGCTTGCATCTTGGGTGGCGCGCAGGCCCCAGTCTCACAGCGCATCCTCAAGAAGTTTGCTCGCGAGGTGAATGTAGTCCTCCCCAAGCTTGAGGCCACACGCCCTCTTAGGTGGTCTGCGTGCGCTATCACATTCAGCTCAGCGGATCAGCTCAAGTGCGCGGCAACGGCCAGAGTCCTCCCGATGCTTTGCTCCCCAGTCATCAGCAACGTGCAGGTCACCAGGACCCTCATTGACGGCGGACCAGGACTCAACATCCTGTCCGTCGAGATGTTCGGCAATCTCCAAGTGATGTATGATCATCTCCAGCCGACCAAGCCCTTCTCCGGTGTCACTGATGGTTCCACTGTTCCCATAGGGTAGGTTCGCCTTCCAGTCACCTTCGGATAGCACAACAACTACCGCACGGAGCTCATCGACTTCGACGTCGCCCACATCCGTCTGCCATACAACGCCATTCTCGGGTACCCAGCCCAGGCCAAGTTCATGGCGGTGACTCACCATGGATACAATGTCCTCAAGATGCCAGGAAGCGGTGGAGTCATCACCGTACCCTGTGAAGAAAGGGACGCAGTGTGTTCACTTGAGCGCGCGTTCCAAGCCGCAGCAATCAAAGACCCGGACCACAGGAACGGAAGGCTTCCCGAGGTGACCCTTAAGAAGAAGGTTTCGCCTGACCCAAGCCATAAGGAGGTAGGCGCCTCCGGAGGTGTTGCATCAGGATCTGTGCCCAATCAGGGAGCGCCACCCTCTCTCGCATAGGAAGGCGCGCCCGGCTCCCTCCTCAGGCAGGGCTCGGGGGCCCTTTCTTGGAGATCCACGGACCTTGCCGAGGTCGCGAGGGAGGCGCTCGGGCACCACTTGGAGGGGTACTTCCAGGCACATTTCCCTCAGGAAGGTACAAAGCAAGGAAAACCAAACCCTCAGGAGTTCATTGCAAGAAACACCCAGGAGCTACAGGAATCGAGAGTTATGCGCGGCAGCCGCCGCCTGCCCACCATAACCCCACATCCAGGCGAGGATGGTGGGCTGCGCGTCTACATTGACGTGCCAGGGCTCAACCGAGCCGCATCTCTGGAGCACCTCTGGCCTTCGCGCGCGGGGAGTTGCGAGTGTCCCCCTCATAGCTATGTTCGCATGCCTTTCGGCCTGCCGAACGTGGTCGCCGCTCATCAGCGCTTGCTGAGGAGCATTCTGGAGGCTCAGGAGGTCAGGCATCGTGCGGTCTTGGCAGAGGTGGAGATGGCCCTCGGGAACCCACCTGTGCCCCTGGAGCGTCCCGAGGCTCCTGGGCCTGGGGGCTCGTGAGGATCGACGTCTTCATCGCGCATCGCCCGCTTCTTCGGCATCACTTCATCTTCAACGGCACCAGGTGACATCTTTCTAAGTCCAGTTTTTAGCTGGGAGCGCCCACAGGGCTGCATCATTCCCAGGTCGCGTGGGTCCGTCCCTGCGGCATGTATCCGTTTTGCCTATGCTCTTTACTTACTTTGTTGGGGGCGCCCCTCGGGCTGCATCATCCCCGAGCTGGTCGGGCCTGGCCCAGTGGCGTTTGCTTTTCCCGCGTCTACTTAAAATGAATTTGCTCTTTCGCACTTAATTGTCACCTGTTGCTTATCGCGGACTTCTCTGCCTTCATGCAAAGCGCTTGCACGTTAAAAGGGGGGTACCTGAGCATCGCGACTCATGGGCTCCTACTGGCTCTCCAGCCCTCACCCCCTGGCCTTGACCGACGGCATCGCAACCTATCATACCAGCGATGGCTGAGCTAGCTCGAGGGCCGGGACCTGAGGACGTAGAGCATTTGCATTCTAACCACCCTGTAGGAACACACCATTGATAAAGGCCCGGAGCCAGGCGCAACCCGCCTCGAGATAGGGCCTCGTGAGTCCCGCGCTGGCTCACGAGTGCCCAGATACACCTCTCCTAGCCCTACCGTGACGGCCACGTGCCAGGGTGGGGCTGTACACGCCCCGAGGGCTCCTCCCGGAGGGGAGCCCCCTCCCACGTACCAGTAGAAGCACCATGCTCCGTGCTGGCTGACGACGCTGCCGAGGAGCGGCTATGCCCGTACACATACGGAAGCGCTATGCTCCGCGCTGGTGATAAACAACTGAGGGCGGCCTACGGCCGTACCAACCTCAGGGAGCCCAGAGCTCAGTGTCCGGCACCATTACAATGCCTCCCCTCGGGAGCGCCGCGCGAGGGGGCTGGACACGGGGGCTACACCCGGGTCTTGCCCGAGCACACGCCACCCAGCCAGGTCCCTCGGACCTGGTCGTCACGCGCCCCTCCTCGAGCGGATCCAAGGTATGGAAACCCGTTTGAACGTCAAGGGGGACTCCTGAGCATCGCGACTCAGGAGCCTAACTTGCCTCGTAGCCCCTCACTCCTTAGTCCCGTCCTGTTTTCTGGTCGGGGCTAACACTGGGTGAGGTATGCGCGGGGCCGGGCCCTACCGACGCAGAACGATCAATCCGCTCCTCGTTCCCCCCTTTGCTACTTGTTGCTCTTGCGTCAAGGGGGACTCCTGAGCATCGCGACTCGGGAGCCTAACTTGCCACGTAGCCCCTCACTCCTTAGTCCCGTCCTGATTTCCGGTAGGGGCAAACGCTGGGTGAGGTACACGTGGTGCCGGGCCCTGCCGACGTAGAGCGCGAGCAAGTAGCGGAGAAAATGCAAATTCTAGGAAATTCAAAGCAAATATTACAAGCCATAGATTGTTTCACGACGTCAAACACAAGTTTAAACGCCTCCGTGAGGCATGGTGCATGTTGCAGGAATAAAAACATGACATAAGCCACGAAGGGATCACTCTCTAGTGGCGCCGCCTCCTGTGGTGGAGTCGCGTTGGGCGACCCCACCTCCTGGGGCTGCGGAGCTAGCGGCACCGCGCCCGGGCAATATGCTAAAGCCACGGACCCTCCCGAGCAAAGCTTCGGATCGGCCTTTCACGGCCTCAGCGGCAGCGGCGGCAAGGTCGCCGCTCACGGGTTCTAGCAGGCTATCGAAGTCAACATCGGGGTCGCGCAGGTAGACATGGCTGAGGACATGCGTCAGTGCCGTAGAAGACAGGGCACGCGCCTCGGCCTAGGCCTTGGAGCCAAGGCCATCTACGACATCTTCAAGCGCACGGACCAGGAAGGGAAGCAGCTCGGCGGGGCCGTCTTCTGCACCGGCTAGCGGCTCCTCCAAGCCGCTCTCGTAAAGCGTCTTCAGCACGGCACGAGCCCTCTTCTCCATCTTCGCGAAGGCCACCCGATCCTCCGCCAGGACCTTCGCCTTGGCGTCTAGCTCGGTCCTCTCCGCCTTCAGCGACCGCTCCAGCGTCTCCAACCGGCCGTGACGGTCATCAAGCTTGACGTCCCGGTCGTTGACGGCAGCCTCCCGAGCCTTCATCTCCTTCTCTTTATCCTGGCGGCTGTGGACCTCCTTGGCGAGCTCGTCGCGCAGGCCTTGCATGTCGGTCTCCAGCGCCTCGCAGCGAGCCTTGGCAGCCTCGGCATCGCCCAGGGCAGTGTCGCGAGCGGCCTTGGCTTGGTTGGCGGCCTGTTTCACCCCCTCGGAGGCCGCCATGGCCTGGCTCAGCGCTGCTCGGAAGAAGGCAGTGGAACGGGCCCAGCCAGAAGCTAACTCCAGGCGCCCGGCCACTAGGCGAGGGTCCGTGCTCAGAAGATCCTCCCACAACTGGCTTAGTTCGATGGTGACCTGGTCCAGGACGGTGGCAGAGGGAACAGAAGAAGCGGGAACCGGCGGAGCAGGCGAAGAAGACGGCTGCGTGAGCACGGCTTGGCAGGAAGGGACCCCCTGGGCCTTGGCTGCCCCGACTGCAGCATCGAGCGCAGTCGACTCCAGGGTCAGCGGAGCCACGAGGGCTGACTCCTCGCCGAGGCGTCCCAGTCGGCCTCGCGAGGATGACCAGGCAGGGGAGGCGCGAGCCGTGCCGTCTTTCCCCTCAATGGACGAAGGCGCCATCCCGGCAGGTGGACTCGCCCCAAGCTGGGCCACAAAAGCCCCTTTCAACCTCTTCGCCGCAGGCACCAGCCTAACAAAAGAATATGGACGTCAAGCATCGGCGGCAAAACCAAGCAAAGCACAAATCGAGCACTTACTGGTCTTCGCTCACGGACCCAAGCAACCTCCAGCCGAACTTGAAGCCCGAGAGCCTGCAGCTGGGGTCAGCCTCGGGAGGCTCGGAAGCAGAAGGCACGTCAGGAGGGCTGGAGCTAGCCTCGGATCGCTCAGGGACCAGAGAAGACCCTGGGGGAACCAGCCTCGACCTGCTCTTCCTCCCGACCAAGGGAGAGTCCTCCCCTCATTTCCTGGCGCCGGCCTCGTCGTCGTCCGGCATGGAGCGGAGGACCTGGGACCTGCGCCGAGGGAAAGACTCCCTCGACTCCTCGCCAGTCGACTCAGAGTCAGACTCTTCTTCCTCCGCCTCTTCTTCCCCCTCGCTCTCGCTGGAGCTGTCGGAGGACACGTTCACCATCGCCAACACCGCAAGACCCTCGGGAGCTTCCATGGGCACCAGCCCATCCCCATTAAAGGTGGGCATGGCGTTCACCACCTGCTCCCAGTCGTTGCGAAGGAACAAGGGGACGGGGGCGCCCACCGGCTTCGCCACGTCTCCCCCAACCAAGGAATGGAGGGCCGCGACCAGATTCTCATCGGTCAGGGCCTCAGAGCTTAGGTGCAAGGCGGCGTCCGCTTCACCAAGCCTCCACAACGGGAGCGAGTGCTCCTGGAGTGGAGCCACCCGGTGCTCCAAGAACTCCCTCAGGAGCGTGGCTCCAATCAGCTTCGCCGTCCCCAAGTTGCTCGGCCTCAGGTCCGCGTTCATCCTCTTCAACACCGCCCTCATGTGGGGGTCGGCGAGCTCCTCACGGGACCACGCGTCGACAGCCTTGGGCTGCCCCGTAGGCAACACCAGACGGGGGTGGAGGCGCCCGACGTCCACCATGACCCACTTGCTCCGGAAGCCTTCGATTCTCTTCCCAGGCTTCGAGATAGCATTGGAATTGGAGTATGCATTGAAGCTCGCACATGCGGAGACATGGCCACCAGAAACCCGGAGGGAAAAATAGTGGCGCAACAAAGCCACCGAGGGCTTTACCCCGACATGGGCCTCACAGTAGTAAGCAAAAATCGCCAGGAGGAGAACAGAGTTGGGGTGGAGATGCAGAGCCTGCAAGTTGTACTGGCGGAGAACAGCAAAGAAGAACTCAGAGAAAGGAGGCACCAGACCGGCGAAGATGGCGCTCACAAAAGGCGGATAGAAGGTGCTCCCCCTACTTTCAGGATGGTCGGAGCCGGCCTTGAGCACAGTTGCCCCCTTGCTGCCCTGCGCCACCGTCATCAGGCGCGTCAGGGCGCGGTTCTTCTCTGGCAAGTTCGAGGAATCCAGGGCCGGCGAGTACCAGAACTCGGTCAGGGACTTGCGAGGCGCCATGGCATGCCGGGCGAGAAGGATTGAGACAGATCTGGAGGATTTTGGAAGCAAGAAGAAGGAGAGCGAGAAAGGGGATCTGGGGCAAGGTGTACGAGAACAAAGCAGGTAAGTCTGGCCCGGGCACCTCTTTTGTCAGATGGACAGTTGGCGAAGCATCGTGGGAAGCGCAGATGCCCACGCCCAATCAATCACCACACGGCACCCAAGGCCGCAGGCTATTAGGGCCCGCTAGGCCAAGCCCGGGTGCGCCTTGGGCCCGGGGGCTACTGTCGGCGTTCTGGGAATGGCGGTCCCTAGACTTGCCTGCCTGTGGCCTGCGGCGTGGCTCAAGTGGGGGGCCAGCGCGGCCCATCTTCATCAGCTCAAGCTCAAGACCCTCACGAGGGGCCAAGCCTCGCGGGGCGGACGACCGGAAGCTTCCTCAGAGGCAGCCTCATCAGGCAGGCTCGCGAGGAGGCGGAGAGATCAAGGCGGGGATACCTCACGAGGAGCCCGTGATGCAAGCCATGACGATCGAGACAAGGCTGGCGCCAGGCGGGCGCCGGCCTGCGCAGTGTCCTTGTTTCCCCTTTGGTGCAAAGGGGGCAAGCACAGGACAGGGCACCGGACAAAGGTTACCATTCCGGTGAAACGAGACCAAGACCAGCAGAGCGGCAGGACGGAGGTCACCGTGGATCCCAAGACGGCGTCATCACAAGTACTTTTGGCAGCCGAAGACCACCTTTGGTCAGGATAACTTGTACTAGATGTTCCCCTTCAAAATGGCCAATTGTTGGCGCCCTTCCCGCTCATTATTTGGGGAGAGGCCCAGGGCCTCTATAAATAGAGCTAGCCACCACAGAGATAGAGAGGGAAGAAGGGACCGAAAAAGAGAGATAGAGAGAGAGAGGCGATTGAACTCACCAAAGCAGTTCATCGCACCAGCTCAAGAACACCTCTCGCGAGGCTGTTCTTCCCTTGTACTGTTCCTCATCAGCCCCTGAGGCAATCCACCACACCACACACTGGAGTAGGGTATTACACCACAACGGTGGCCCGAACCAGTATAAACCTTGTGTCCCTCGTGTTGTTCATTGTTTCCAGCTTAGATCACGCGAGGAGATTGGATGCAGATTGGTAGGGGAGAGATCTCCGCACGCACCCCAGTGTTCGAACCTCAAGGGTCTGCTGGAACCCGAAATCCGACAGAGACCGTGGCCCCTCTATGGAGAAGATCCACCTTGGATTTAAGACCCCTCACGGGAAGATCCCCTCGTGGATTCAAGACCTCCTCACGGAGAAGAACCGGCTACCCTTTGTATCGTCCGTTGTTGATCATGGATCTTGTATCTCCCTTTGTATTCATGGAACTAGTGCATGTGTGATCATTCTTGTTGGTTTTAGTGTTTCTCTCGTGTTTCCCCTTGTTTTCCCCTCGTGTTCTTCGTGTTCTTCGCGGGATCCGCTCCTTTCGTGAAAGATCGGCCGTATAGGGTTCCAGCCTACATCAGCGCCCCCTGGGGCTCACCTAGAGGGCTTGTGGGCCCCCTGGACCTCCTCTAACCTCAACTCCAACTCTAAATAAACCTATTTGGGGAGGAAAATCAAGGAGAAGGACTCATCGTGTTTTATGATATGGAGACGTTGCCGCCTCCTATTCTTCATCGGGAGGGCTGATCTGGAGTCCGTTCGTGGCTCCAGAGAGGGGGATTCGTTGCCATCATCATCACCAACCTTCCTCCATCACCAATTTCATGATGCTCACCGTCAGCAGTGAGTAACTACATTGTAGGCTTGCTGGACGGTGATGGGTTGGATGAGATTTACCATGTAATTGAGTTAGTTTTGTTAGGGTTTGATCCCTAGTATCCACTATGTTCCTAGATTGATGTTGCTATGACTTTTCTATGCTTAATGCTTGTCACTAGGGCCCAAGTGCCATGATTTCAGATCCGAACCTATTATGTTTTCATGAATATATTTGTGTTCTTGATCCTATCTTGCAAGTTGTAGACACCTATTACGAGTTAGGATCTGCATACCCCAAGGTGACAATAATTGGGATTCTTTCCGGTGATTACCTTAGTTTGAGGAGTTCATGTATTCCCTAAGTGCTAATGCTTTGGTCCGGTTCTCTATTAAAACGAGGCCTTAATATCCCTTAGTTTCCATTAGGACCCCGCTACCACGGGGAGGGCAGGACAAAATATGTCATGCAAGTTCTTTTCCATAAGCATGTACAACTATATACGGAATACATGCCTACATCATATAGATGAATTGCAGCTAGTTCTATGTCACCCTAGGTTAGGACTGCTACATGATGAATATCATCCAACATGATTATCATTGCCGATACATTACGTACGATCTTTTCACATATTGATCTTTGCTAAGTTACTTTCGTTACTACTGCTATTACAATCACTAGAGAACTGCTACTGTTACTTTTGCCACCATTACCGTTACTTCCATATTACTTTGCTGGTAAACACTTTGCTGCAGATATTAAGTCTTTCAGGTGTGGTTGAATTGACAACTCAGCTGCAAATACTCATGAATATTCTTTGGCTCCCCTTGTGTCGAATCAATAAATTTGGGTTGAATACTCTACCCTCAGAAACTGTTGCGATCCCCTATACTTGCGGGTTATCATACCTGATGAGGGCATCAATACCATTGTTACACCCATAGCCCCTACTGCTACATATACTGGACCAATTACTAGAGCTCGCGGATGCCAATTAAATTATTAGGTACTTACGTTTCTTGGTAATGATTCTAATGTTCATGAGAATATGATGATGTCTAAATTGGATACATTTATTTTGCTTACAAATGAAGGGCCTAGCATGGATAAGAGGGATGAACACTAGAGCAAGACCAAGCATGGAGATGATGGCATGCACAAGGGGAACAAGAACGGAGTTACAAGTGATGATTTCAGGACTTTGAAGCCACCATAAGGAGTGCATGAAGCCTTGGAAGAAATATACAAGATCCCACTCTTTCCAGAGGCTATTCTAGGTGCGCGTCACCTTATTTTTGGGCCAGGCCCATGTAATTTCGAAATACTTGATTATAGGTTGTTTTCAGAGTCCGTATATGTGGGGAAACAAGAGTTAGGGTTGGTTTCGGACCCCTCCTCCAAGGGCCACAAAATTCCCCCCTCTTTCCTCCATAAATACAGCCCTTAGGGCATCGTTTAGACTTTGGGTTTTGTTTAGATTAAAAGTTCTCCATAGCTACAACTTCGCGTACTTCGTTTGTGTTCAACGACCAGACCAAGATGTCACAGAACCCCACCTTGATCAATAAAGCTTTCATCTTCTATTCGCAATATCCAGATTGCAATCTTAGTTTCTTGCTTGTTCTTTGTTTGCTTGCACGAAATAGACCCTCATGGTCAGGTTGATCATGCTCCGGCGTGGTCAATAACCCCTCGGAAGTTGGTTTAGTGATTGCTAAGGCACGACGTCTCGCACGTTCGTAGTCGGATCGTCAAGGTCGACTCCCACAGAAAATGATAGCTACCATCTCATCGAAACATTAGGACACCTTCGCCTCTATCAATACCCCTGGCCGCAGCGGCAGAGGGCGGTGACGACCCGTCTCCTCGAGCCGCTTGACAACACACCCTTGTACCAGCGGGCGCTGGTAGCGTCGCCCCGCCCGAGTGCGGGGCCACCACTCCTGGTGCGACGAGTAGCTTGCAGAGTCTAAGGTCGGTGATCCCCGGGCCACATGCCCCTGCGAGGAGGGCCTGGCCGGAGAGCGGCGCGGGCACACTGCCAGTGGCGTTGAAGAAGAGGAAATAGGTCACCATGGACGAGTAAGCGCCTTGCCCACCTCGCCTCCAACGCGGCAAGCATCGCTAAGCTATTTCTCCTTGCAGGTCCTCTTTGGGCAAGAAGGTGAAGGAGCCCCCGAGCCGAGCGGCCGTCTCCTTGCAGCTCGCTGTGACCGTGGGGTGCGACGAAGGTGTGGCCCACCAGGGCACCGCGATCACGCCCGGGCAAAGGGCGGCTTCTCCGCCGCCCGCTGGAGGGGCGGGACGTTGGATGACCGCGTGCTCCTTGACCCCGTAGGCGACCCTGTGTACGTGGGGGTGACAGTGGTTCTTCCCAGGGATCCTTCGGCGAGCTGCTCCCTGGCCTCCCGGGCGTCCACCGTCTAGACAAGCACTGAGCCGGCGAAGGCGGGGCTGTCGGTTACTGCGCCCGCCCGCGCTGGCGCCCAGGGAAACCATGGGCTGACAACCGCCTGCGAGAAGGTACCAGGCTTGCGGGGTGCGTCACCCCGCCCAAGAGGGATAGAAGTGGCGTCGACCAGCTTTTAGCCTGCGACGGGCACAAACAGGGCTTATCGCGCCGCGGCGGCGGGAGAGGGCGCAGGGCTCAGCCCAGGCCAGGCCTTGGTGCTCGCCAGCGGGAGGGCCGGAGTCAGGCCTGATCTTTTGTAGAACGTGAAGGGCGCGCTGAACCAGATCGAGGCGGAGCATCATGATGTTGACGTGTGCCTTGCGGATGAGCACCTGCACCTGGCGCGCTGGTGGCACCAACTTGTGGTTGTTGTTAAGTTCGGCCACCTGCAGCATGATCCTCCCGCTCAAAGGACGAGGAGTCCAAAGCAAGCTTGTGAGTGCACTATCCAGGAGGCCAAGGCAACGCACCAGTGACGTGAGGCGGCGGAGGCTCGTGAGCAAGAGCTGCTGGCCTCAAACGCCATCCTGGAGCAGCAAATGCAAGCATGTAGAGACGCCCTCTCTCCTTTTCATGGAAGGGCTGGTGATGCAAGAGGCGAACCTCAAGGCCCTCGAGCAGGAGCTAGCGATGACTTCGTCCGAGCAGAGTCCGGAGCGCAAGCAACTGGAGGTGCTGGACTGCCAGGTGGCAGCCGCTGAAGCTTCTCTAGATCAACACGTGGAGAAGGATAACACCTCCCCGGCATCCAAGAAAGTGATGATCTAGGCCGAGGCTAACAAGAAGATTGCGGACACCAGTCGGGCTCTCACCAAGGAGCACCACAGGAAGCTGAAGCTTCAGGAAACCCGCTTCTATGCCCAGTGCGGGTAGCTAAAGGGCGCGATAGATGACCTCAGGAAGAAGCGGGCTGAAGTAGACGAGCAGCGAGAAACCATGCTGGGAGCTCAAGCCGTCGCTGAGGCTGAGCTAGCATCGCTCCAGGAGCAGGTGGGGGCATTATGTCCCTTGTGGAACGGGCGTCGAGTGAAGCGAATCAGGCTTGGGGGCTGCAGCACACGCGCTCCGAGATGTTCCAGGACCTCGAGCGGAGGGCTCGCCGTGCGTTGGGCTCCATTTGCAAGAAGAACGTCCCCAGCCCGCTCGTGCCTGATGTCGTCGGCTACCTTGCCTTTTTCACCAAGGTCGTGGAGCAGCTCGAAGGGAGCATGAAGAAGGTGGGTAAACTCATTGAAGAGGAAAGTCGTGACCTCCTTGCCCAGGCGTTGATGTGCGTCTTCAGCCATCTCTTTCGCTCCGACCCCTGCTTCGACTTCGAGACCATGATAGCCCCCATCCCAGAGGTTATCCGCGATGCCCTTGCAGAGTGGGTGGAGGATCACGTGGATGTGCTGAGCTCATGGTTCGCCCCTAATAGTCGCAAAGACCGATGTGGAGCTGAGGAACACGAGGGCAATGATGGCGACGACAGCGGCGTCACGTCTCCTTAGGCTGCCCCTCTTTCTTACCTGCTGATACTTAATTGTGATCACGTGGGGGCATGAGGAACCTTTGCTGGAATCCTTAATGATGTATCGAACCACGTTTGTGTTCTCATGGGGCTTGTTTTTCCTTCACACTTTACTTTTGTGCCTTATGTCGTTAGAACACAACCCCCAAGCGGGGCTCGACCAGCGCTGGTATGCCATGCCGCGATGCCTGGGAAAGGCCAGGAGGTGAGAGCGCCAGGGCCAACGAGTGCTTCTGAGGCAAAAAGCCCGGGGGGCAACGTGTGCTCATGTGAGCAGGCCCGCAGCGCAGAGCCCGACCGCTTGGGCTCTTAATGCTGTCGCGACTGACCCAAGCGTAAGCACCATACCCAGCCCCTCCTCACGTGAGGCTCATGAGGGAGCCCATGATCGTGCATGGATCATGAAAAAGAATGAAACCAGCAAAAACACTGCAAAGAAAACTAAATTCTTTTCTTGGAGAAGGTGCAAAAACTACAGTCTTTACTTACAGAGGCCGCAACTCATTTACAAGCAGAAAACGAAAATGGCTACCGTGTCCGGCACCATCATTTATACTCCCACCAGCACGGAGCATGGGGCTTCCACTTGGGCGTGGGCATGATCGTTGTTTGATCATTCTGCCAGCACGGACCATGGGGCTTTCACTTGGGCGTGGGTGGGAGCTCCCACAAGGCCGTGGGGCGGCGCATCGGGAGGCTCCGGGGCGTGTGAAACCCCACCTCATTCTTACGTGAGAGGGTCATGGGTAGAACTTGTGGAGGTGCTCGATGTTCCAAGAATTTTGCACGGGCACTCCATCCTCCGTCTCCAAGCGTGCAGTGCTTGGCCTAGAGATGTGGGAGACCCTGAAAGTGCCTTCCCACATGGGCAAGAGCTTGTGGAGGCCCTACCTAGAGAGGATCCACCGTAGGACGAGGTCGCCGACCTCGAGAGTGCGAGGGCGGATATTACGGCTATGGTAGCGCCGCAAGGCCTGCTGGTACCTTGCGGCATGAAGGGAGGCCTAGCGGCAGGCCTCCTCTAGGAGCACTAGGTTGGCTCCTCGTCAAATGCCTGGACTCGCGGGGAACCATGCTTGAGCTCTGAGGGGAGGACTACCTCGGCTCCGTAGACGAGGAAGAAGGGGATCTCTCCGATGGGCTTCATCACGGTTGTGCGGATGGACCAGAGCATGAACTATAGGTCATCCAACTAGCCCTTGCCGCCTGCCTCAAGCTTCTTCTTGAAGCTCCTGGTCTTGAGGCCCTTGAGGACCTCAGTAGTGGCATGCTCGCCCTGACCGTTGCTTAGTGGGTGCTCCATCGAAGCATTGCATATCTACGTTCCAAGGTTACCACAGTATGATCTGACGAGGACGCTCGTAAACTGGGAGTCATTCTCAGTGATGATACGGTTGGGGATGCCAAATCGTCTCACGAGGCCCTTGATGAACTTGACGGCTAAGCCCGCCGAGATAGTGCGTACGGGTTCCACCTCCGCCCACTTGGTGAACTTCTCGATGGCGATGTAGAGGTAGCGGTAAGCACCAACCGCTCGGGGGAAGGGGCCCGTATGTCCAGCCCCAATACCGCGAAGGGCCACGAGAGTGGGATTGTCTGGTGTCCTTGAATGGGCTGATGGATTTTCTTGGCATGGAACTGGTGGGCTTCGCATGACTAGAGCAGCTCGGTGGCATCGCTGAGCGCCGTGGGCCAGTAGAACTCACTGTGGAACACCTTACCCGCGAGGGTGCGCGATGAGGAGTGGTGCCCGTAGTCTCCTCCATGGACGTCATCTAGCAACTCGTGCCCTTGCTTCTCCAAAATGCACCGTAGCAAGACGCCATCGGGGCTCTTGCGGTACAGCTCACTGTCTCATAAGCAATAAGCGGCGGCCTGCCGGGCCACATGCTCTGCTTCTGCATCTTCTTCCGGAAGGGTGCCCTGGAGCAGGTAGGCCTTGAATTCCATGACCCAGCTATCCTCTGGAGGCTCCAGTGCCAATAGCGGGCGGGTCCCACAGGTCGGGCCACAGTTGGGTGCACCCACGGATGGTGCGAGCGGGAGTTCCTTGAGGAGCAGCGTTATGCCAGAAGTGGGGGGCATGGCTGATGGCCTGAAGAGCCTTTCTTCGAAGATGCTAGGGCTTTGCGGATCGCGACAGGACGCTCGCTTGGTGATGTCATCAGCTTCCTTGTTGATGCCGCATAGCATATGCTACAACTCTAAACCTAGAAAATGCTTCTCGACCTTACGTACCTCTTCTAGATATGCCACCATGTGCTCGTCTTTTGGCTTGTACTTTTTGTTGGAGAAGTTAACGAGGAGCCGAGAATCGCCCTTGATGGTGAGGCACTTGACTCCCAAGGCTGTAGTGTCCTTGAGGCCAGTGATCAATCCCTCATACTCTGTGATGTTGTTGGAGACCTTCTCGCCATGCTAGAAGCATAGTTGGACAACGTAGTAAAGTTTTTCCTCCGCTGGGGACATGAGCACGACTCCAGGCCCCGCGCCCTACCTGGAGAAGGCACCATCAAAGTGCATGATCCACCTGGCAGGCGCCTCATCTCCAGGTAGGAGGGACTCGTCCTTACACTACAAAAAAGACACATCTGTGACATTTTGGGCTGAATGAATTTTTTTCCTGTCATGCTTATGACACTTCTATGATGATAATTATGACAAAACCCGGTATCATCAAAGATGTGGTGGGCTCCTACTTCTATGACAGAAAATCATGAAAAAAATGGGCTTTTCGTCCTGGGCGGGCCGGAGACGCAGCTGCATGACATTCTTTGCGTCGTCCATGACGGAAAAAACATGGTAGAAGCAAGGGCGAGGAAATTATCAGGGAGTTCCCGATTACGGTGGGTGGTCGAGGCCGAGCGATGCACGGAGGTTTGCGCGTTTCTCTCATACAAGTACGCACGTGTGTGTGAGGCGTTGCGCTCTAACTGAAACAGAGCGAGGCGTTGGGCTCTAACGGAACCGGAGCGATTGCACTAGCTACGTTACTGAACCCTGATCGATCCCTTGCTGTTAACTGAACCCGAGTGATTCCTTCACTATTGCTGCTAACTTAAGCCGATCGAACCCGCTGCCTCCTTCCCTTAAGGAATAGTGAGTGTTGTTAGGGGGGCTGGATGAACAGTTCCTGGGGGGTGGATGAACAGGACCCAGTGGTAGTAGAGGCCATTGCCGCTGGATGAATAGGACCCTGTGGAGGGCTGGATGAACAGGACGACCCCGTGGAGGGCTGGTTGAACGGTAGCCGGTGGAGGGTTGGATGAGCAGTAACCTTTGGAGGGTTGGTTGAATAGGACACCATGGAGAGGGCTGGTTGAACAGTAGCCGGTGGAGGAGAAGTGGAGGCTGGATGAACAGTGGCTGGTGGAGGCAGGAGGGGAGACACCATGGATGAACAGTCGCAGGTGGAGGCTGGAGGAGGTCGACGGTGGATCAACAGTAGCCCGTGGAGTCAGTTGACGTTGGAGATGAACAATTGCCCGTGGAGTCCTGTTTTGTGCTACGCCACACCCCTCCAGAGGAACAGGACCCCCGTTTCGACCGTATTGAACTATACAAGTCAGATCTCGAGGAGAGTTACAATCACTTCAAGACCAGAAAGTGGATCCGAAGATATTGGGCTGAACAGTGGTTCAATTATAACTTTGTCACTCCTAAATATGGTGAAAAGAATGCTATCAAGTGCCCATGGGGCGATATTCTTTACAAGAATCTGCAACCCGAGTCGAAGCCTGAAGCTATTGCCCAAGGCTTCTATCCTTGCATGGTCCGAGAACCTCAGCCAAAAAATGCTGACCAATCGTCTCTTCTATGGTGTCGTGATGACAATATCTTCAATCGCAACTTTCAGTTCACAAAGGAGTCGGCAGCCAAGAACTGGAAGGAACTTGGACTACACTTCAACCCTGATACGTCTGCTCCAAGGCCTGATGGCACGTGTGACACCAATCCTAATGTCATCAGCCCCTTCAACAGCTTCGATGGGATCCTCTCCCACATTCCTACTCAGAGGGCCACGGTGGAAAATCTGCTGATGATGCAGACTCTAAAGATGCATCTGCACCACCGAAGCAGAAGAAGAAGTCAAAAGCTTTAAAGCCCTTTGCCGCACAAAAAGCTTCGACTGTGAAGCCATTGAAGATTGCACCTCCTGAACTAGTGTGCAGTCTGAAGACTTGTCTCATGTCTCCAAGAAGACCAAGAAGCCCAAGAAGATTTCTGGGCATGATCTGACTCCTGCTGCCGTTCTGCGCAATGAGGAAAACACCATTGATCTGTCAAGTGATGAAGATCAAGGATATGAAGCTCTGGAGATGTTGATCAAGAGCAAGCAAGAGGCTGAGATCTTCCATGATCTGCCTCTCTTCGATGCTGATATTCTGAACAACTTCATTAATGAATGGTTTCTGGGCCAAGGCATGTTCATTGGCATTGGCTCCGTGAAATGTGATGCTGATGTCCACAGGTAGTGATATTCTGAACAATATTTCACGGAGCCATTGCCAATGAACATGCCTTGGCCCAGAAAATTGTTGAGCTCAAGAAGAAGATTGATTATGAGAAGGAACATTTGTTTACGTAATAGTAAAGCAAATTGCATTTCTTTCGTCCATCATGGCATTTTTCAAAAAAGTCCCTTTATTTCAGAGAATTCAACCCGCAGTCCTGTTTTAAGTTAAAACGAATCGTTGTTTTTGTATTTTACACAAAAGTCCCTTTCTTTTCTTGAAATCAACCCGCCGTCCAGATTTAAGTCACACCCGAACCGTTATTTTACATTTTTCGAACCCCCCCTGATGTTTTATGTAATTCATCCGCGGATCATATTGTAACATCCCAAATTTTCAATTTGGAATGTTATACATTAGATATCAGTGAATATCATACTTTTATCTTCTTTTGGCCTGATCCAGAAATTCTAAGCAACTCAAGGACCCACAGGGAGAGTTGGGGATTTCATTATTTTCATATTTGGGCTTTCTCAAATTTTGAAAATAGGATCATTTGATTTTATTGTCGATGCTGAAGGTGGGCCGTACCAGGCCGTTGGTGGAGCCACGTCGTGGGCCGCAAGCAGGCAAGTATGGGTACCCCCGTTCCCAGAATGCCGACAAGGTCATGTGGGCATGCGAAATCATGATAAGCATAAAGCTGATCATATCCATAGTGTTAAAGATGTTACATTTGACAATGATAGACTTTGTAGTGCTTGTCAAGCAGGAAAACAAGTTGGAGGAACTCATCCCATGAAAAACATTATGACCACAATAAGACCGCTCGATCTACTTCATATGGATCTTTTTTGTCCCAACGCCTACAAGAGTCTCGGTGGTAACTCGTTCGGATTGGTCATTGCTGATGATTTTTCAAGATTTATGTATGTGTTCTTTCTTGATGATAAATCTTAGGTGAAAAAGATCTTCAAGAACTTCTCTAGGAAGGCCCAAAATCAATTTGAAGTGAATATCAAGAAGGTTTGTAGCGACAAAGCAATAGAGTTCAAGAACGCCAATGTGGATACCTTTCTTGATGAAGAAGGGATCTCACATGAGTTCTCGGCTACGTACACGCCTCAATAAAATGGAGTTATTGAGAGGAAGAACCGGACATTTATTGAGATGGCAAGGATGATGCTTGATGAATACAAGATGCCAAAACACATTTGGGTGGAAGCGGTTCAGACAGCTTGTCATGCAACAAGTCGACTATATCTCCACAAGCTTATCGGCAAGACAACATCTGAGCTTATTACCGGTAACAAACCCCAAGTTGGATACTTTCGACTATTTGGCTCAAAGTGCTACATTCTTGAGAAGCATCGTCATTCGAAATTTGACCCTAAATCTCATGAAGGTTTCCTACTCGGTAATGGCTCAAACTCTAACACTTACCATGTCTACAACATTTTCAATCGAATGGTTGAAGAGACGGTAGTTGTGAAGTTTGATGAATCTAACGGCTCAAAAGTAGAGCAATTGAGAATTGATGTAGGAGATAAAGATACCTCAGAAGCAATTCAAGACTTGTCTATTGGCAAGATTCGCCCAACAGAGGTGAAGGAGAGTACCTCGTCTGTTCAAGTGGAAGCCTCAACTTCACACCAAGGTGAACCACAAGTTGACACGGAGGCATCCACAAGTGCAACATGTCAAGACGAAGGAAACGAGGAAGTACAACAAGATGAACTTCATCGACCTCCTTCTCCACCTCCACAAAACAACAACAACAACACCAACAACAATGAAGAAAGACAAGAGGAAGAACAAGACAATGAAGAGGATGTTCCACCCCGACCCAAACAAAAGCTCTCACGAGTTAGAGCAAGAGTCTCAAGAGATCATCTCGTCGAACAAATCTTTGATGATATTCAAAACGGGAGAATTAGTCGCTCTAAAACTCGTTTGGCTAACTTTTGTGAACATTACTCATTCATTTCTAGTATTCAACCTATGAAGGTTGAAGAAGCTCTTGATGATCCGGGTTGGGTGAACTCTATGCATGAAGAGCTACACATTTTGAGAGGAATAAAGTGTGGACTTTAGTAGAAAAGCCGTACGACAAAACAAAATGTCATTGGAACCAAGTGGGTGTTTCATTATAAGCAAGATGAGGATGGACAAGTTATACACAACAAGGCCCATCTCGTCACCTAAGGATACACTCAAGTCGAAGGTATGGACTATGTGAAAAGTTTGGAAGGCTAATGTCGCAGAAGTTTGAGATGTCTATGATTAGTGAACTCAAGTTCTTTCTTGGTTTGCAAATCAAGCAAACTAAGGAGGGTATCATTGTTTCCCAAACAAAGTATACCAAGGAGTTATTAAAGATGTTCAACATGCAAGAAAGCAAAGGTATGAAAACACCCATGCCTACTAGTGTACATCTTGACTTGACTAAGGATGGAAAACCATTGACCAAAAGGCTTACCGCTCTATGATTGGTTCATTGTTATATCTATGTGCCTCCTGTCCTGATATTATGCTATGTGTGTGCATGTGTGTATGATATCATGTGGCCCCTAAAGAATGTCATCTTAAGGTTGTGAAAAGGATAGTGAGATAGTTAATTCATACAACAAAATTTTGGCATTTGGTATCCTAAGTGGTCTTCTTTTCATCTTGTTGGCTACTCTGACTCGGACTATGCCGGTGACAAGGTTGATAGAAAGTCCACTTCGGGTACTTGTCAATTTCTTGGTAGATCTCTTGTATCTTGGTCCTCCAAGAAAAAAAAACTCGGTATCCTTATCTACCATCGAAGCGGCATACATTGCTGCCGGATCATGTTGTGCTCAGTTACTTTGGATGACCCAAACCCTTAAGGATTATGGGATATATGTGAAACATGTTCCATTGCTTTGAGATAAGGAAAGTGCTATTAAATTGCCGACAATCCCGTGCAACGTTCTCGGACTAAGAATATTGAAGTTCGTCCTCATTTTTGTCAGATTCGGGATTCCGCAGACCCTTGAAAGGTTCAAACTCTGGGGTGCATGCGAAGAACTCGTCCTCCCCAGTCTGCTTGCCCATCGATCCCACAGCCTAGCTCGACGGACCTAATGGACAAGAGACACATCAGTTTACCCAGGTTCGGGCCACCCTGCAGTGTAAAACCCTACTCCTGCTTTGTGGTGGATTGGCCTCGAGGGGCTGCGGATGAACAAGTACAAGGGAAGAACAGCCCGAGGAGGTGAGGTGTTCTTGTGCTCGATGAGCTTGTGGGTGAGAGGATGATCTCAATGCTCCGTGCTCCTCTATGGTGGTGGCTAAGTCCTATTTATAGTGGCCTTGGTCCTCTTCCCAAATGCCCGGTGTTGGTGTACAAAAGCAGGGGCCCTTATGTACCCCTTTACTTGTGCACGGGCAGTCATAGCCATGCCTGCGGTTGGGCTCGGCAGGGCAGTGGAAGCGAAGATACAAGGCCGCCGAAGTAGCACCCAAGAAAAAAGCATAAAGAGCGAATAGACAAGATGGGCTTCCCCCGGCAAGAGCCTTGTCGGGGCCTCCCACATGGCCCTCGCAAGAGCCTTGCCGGGGTAACTTGCCCAACACCAGCATGACCGCCACCCTTGAGGTTGAGAGTCATGATGTTGTTGACAACGTCAAGACCGAGGCTCAGGAGCGCCTGCATGGTGGCATGCAGATCATTGCGGAAACCAAAGGCCTCCAAGCCTAGGTGAGCACCAGAAGACGAAAGCCCCCGGCAAGATCTTGCCCGGGACGACTGAAGACCCCTGGCAAGACCCTTGTCGGGGACGCTCGCAAGCCCCCGCCAAGACCCTTGCCGGGGATGCCCACGAGATCCCGGCAAGGGCCTTGCCGGGGGCATATACGGAGCCAAAGCCAGGCCCTCACTTACCAAAGCTTCGCTTCCCCGCACCCGTTCTCACGTGGCAACCAACCTACCAACTAGGCACACACCCATGTGGTAGCATGCGGCCTCTAGGCCATCCAGCCAAGCACCTGCGTGGTGGCATGCAGATTTTCATGAAGACCCTGCCACCGCACCAGCTCAGCAGCCAGCCAGCATGGCGCTGCATGCCTCGTCACTTGGGACGCTCGTCGAAGCAAGGCGAGGAGGCGATGGACGGGATGGGCCTCTTTACCATTCTCGATAAAGCAAGAGGACACATAGGCGGCACATTAAATGCGTTTGTCCTAGGATGTCTGGAGATAAACTTGTACATTGTACATACTTTCCAGCTCCTGTGTGCCACTGTGGCAACCCCTTTGGAATGTAAAAGGAGGCCCGAGGCGTACTAATGGAGGATTCAAAAATTTTGGACTGGGCATGCACGACAGCTATTCAAGAACTCAAGAACACTAAATACACACAAAGCAAGACTAGGGTTTTACGCATCGCTTGCGGCCCGATCCTGGGTAAAAATCCCACCGAGTTGATCTTCTAGACCCGCTCTTTGCGCAGACCCATGCCCCACAAGCGTAGAAGGGATTCCGTCGAGGGATCCCATAGGTGTCGTTCTAGAACACCGACATCTTTGGCGCGCCAGGTAGGGGGCAACTGAAGCTGCGAAAATCTGGTTTAGAAGTTAGCGCATCGACTTCATCATCGCCCTAGCCCCCAAGAAGAAGGGGATCACAACAATCGGATTGTCCGGAGCCGGCCCATCCGCGCCAGCGCGGGCAAGTGATGGGGTGGCCGCGGATGGTGTCGGAGGCACGGCCCGTGAGCATCCACAACACTCTGCCAATCGGAGCCAGGGAAGCGGCATTGTTTGGATCCAAGACGACGAGCCACATGCCGCTGGGTCCGGGGGCGGGGCCGTGCTACAAATAGGTTGCGCGGCAGCCTCTATAACACCCTAGCCGGTGCCCGCGCCATGGATTTCCCTGGCCGCGCGCGATTAGCAACACCGAGACATTGATGCCCCGGGGTGCCGCCGCGGGAAGAGCCATTTGCTTCACTCCCAGGACGCACCGGGCCGGCGTGCGCACCAAGACGCTGGCGGAAGCGGCGTGCGACCAAGAGACCGTGATAGAGCTCCTTCAAACATGGTTAGGATTCGTAGAGCGTCATGGTCCACACAGCTTTCACCGCCACCCACGCCAGCAGAAGCGTTGGCGCGCGTGCAATTGCTCCTCGACTTCCCTCCTGCTGCGAAGAAGCTCGACGAGTGGAGGGCCACCATCCGGAGCCTCATCAGCTTTTCCAACAAAGATGAATCGAGGTGCACGCCGGAGGAGGGAGCACTGGGGGTGCTGCGACCACCATGCACTCCCCTCCCCCACACCAACAACAGCAGCCGCCGGCTTGTCGGGCCGACGCTTGTGACAACATTTTAATAGCGTCGTCCGACCCGCGGGCCCGCTGCGACCAACATCAAGCCCTTCGAGAGCGAGCTCACGAGGATGCTCGGACTACCATCGAGCACCGGCGGGAAACGCGCCATCAGTCAGATAGGCGTGTGGGGTCCACTATGGTTGACCTAGCACCGGGGGATTCCGACGACCTACCTTACGAGGTGGGTTGTCCGGCCTTTACCCGTGAGCTGCGGCAGTTCCAGTGGCCCTCCCACAGCACGTTCAAGCCTGATGTTGGGGAAAAGTACAATGGCAAGACTCACCCGTGGGAGTTCCTCAGCGTCTACACCATCGCGATGCAGGCCACCGGGGCTCGCGACGACAAGGTGCTTGCCAATTACTTTCTGTTGGCACTTAAGCCCAACGTCATGTCATGTTTGATGCACCTGCTAGTGGATTCCATCTCTTCTTGGTTGGATTTGTGTCACGAGTTTGTTGGCGCCTTTACTGGAGGCCACCAAGCTCCTGGCCAGGCGAGTGATTTACATGTCATCCCCTAGAAGGACGGCGAGTCCCTGCGCAAGTACATACAGAGGTTCAACTATGTGCAGTACAACATCCCAGATTTTCATCCCGCCGTTGTCATCAATGCATTGCATCAGAATTTGCGCAATTGCGAGATGCGGGAGGAGCTAGCAATGGAAAAGGTTAAGGATGTGGCCGAGCTGTATGTCCTGGCCGATAGGTGCGCTCGGGCTGAAGAAGGAAGGAAGTAGCCCGGCGAAGATGCCGGTGCGGAAACCTACTCCAGAGATGAAGACATTGTCCCCCCGGCAAAGAAGGGCCGACGCCGCAACAGGAAGTGTAAGGGCCAGACCGTGCTTGCCGTTAAGGGCTTCGGCGACCCCGACGCTGCCAAGAAGGCCAAGGTTGACGACCCCGGTAAGGAAGTTGCTGGTTGCATTGCCTGCCGAGCCTTGGCAGCTGTCGAAAAGCCAGGAGGCTCCGACAAGCAGTACTGCAAGATCCACCACACCAAAGGCCATGACCTCCAGAATTACCGGCAAGTTGACCTGCTTGCAGAGAAGCAGAAAGCTGAATATGAAAGGTGCGACAAGGAGAAGGGCTAGGATGGTGCTGAGGGGTCCGACAAGAAGCATGGTGGACGAGGAAGCCGCCGCGACAAGGACAATCAACAAGAGAGGCCCGCTTGGGGCCGCGACAAGAAGGAGGAAGATTATGGTCATGATGAGGATGACGAGTCCCGCGAGCACGAGTTCCAGATAGCTACGAAGGCCATGTGCATCGACGGTGGTGCCTTGCTGCATACCTCTCAACGTCAATTGAAGCAGTGGGCATGAGAAGTCACTGCAGCAGAATCATTGTTCGGCGCCCAGAGGCCACTGAAGTGGTCCAGCACGCCTATTATTTTTGCCACTGAGGATAACCCTGACCACACAACTGCGGTCGGGTGTTTGCCGTTGTTGGTTTCCCCAACAATGTGCAACCTCAAGGTGACGAAGATACTAGTTGACGGCGGGGCCGGTCTGAACTTGATCTCGCCCGCTGTGATCGAAAGGCTACAGATCCCTGATGGAGAACTCGAGGAGACGAGCATGTTTCAAGGGGTCAATCCAGGGAGGAGTCAACCGAAGGGAAAAGTCACGTTGCCCGTCATGTTTGGGGGCGAGCTGAACTATTGGACAACAAGATCTTTTTTGATGTTGCTAAGATCCCCTTGCCATATAATGGGATCCTCGGCCGCCCACCGCTGGCCAAGTTTATGGCGGCATCACATTACGCTTACAACATGTTGAAGATGCCTGGGCCAATGAGCATCATCACTGTCCCGTCGACAAGAAGCACGTGCTTATCTGCGCCAACCAACTCTACCGGGAGGCAGTTGCAGCGGCTACCACCAAGACGCATGTTCCTGCCGCTGAGGCCCAAGGCGGGAAGAAAACTAGCAAGGCCCCTTCCAGCAAGGCTTCCTACCCCCGCAAGGACTCCTACACCTCGTCCGGCAAACGTGCCTCTTCGGACCGCCGCATTAACGTTGAGGACTTTGCCAGAGGGTTCTGCCAGCGGGGGCAAGAGGTCCAAGGCGGCCCCGCCAGAAACCAAGAAGGTGCCCGTCAAGGAGGATGGCACGGGTGGAGCTTTTACCATAAGCTCCACCCTCGACAGCAAATAGGAAACCGCGCTCGTCGCCTTCCTGTGGGCGAATGTCGACGTGTTTGCATGGCAAGCATCCGACATCCCCGGTGTTCCCAGGGATGTGATTGAGCACCACCTTGCTGTCTATCCCCATGCACGGCCCATCAAGCAGAAGGTCAGAAAGCAAGCTTTGGAGTGACAAGAGTTCATCATTGAAGAGATCAGGAAGTTGGAGCCGGAAGGCTTGGTCAGAGGAGTGCTCCACCCCACGTGGTTGGCCAATCTAGTGGTAGTGCGTAAGGCAAATGGGAATTGGAGGTTGTGTATTGACTACACATATATCAATAAGGCTTTTCCAAAGGATCCTTTCCCTTTGCCACGCATTGACTAGATCATGGACTCCACTACCGGGTGTGACCTCCTGTCATTCCTCGACGCCTACTTAGGATACCACCAGGTCTTCATGCTGAAGGAAGACGAAGAGAAGACTGCGTTCATCACCCCATGTGGTACGTACTATTTCATAAGGATGCCTTTCAGGTTGAAGAGCGCAACTTCGACATTTTCCCGAGCAGTCCAAATTGGTTTTGAGCCTCAGCTGCATAGAAATATGGAAGCCTATATGGATGGTATAGTAATGAAAACCAAAGACAAGGCCACGCTCGTGCAAGATTTAGACGAGACATTCGCCAACCTACGCAAGATCAACCTCAAGCTCAACCTAGAGAAGTGTGTGTTTGGAGTTCCATCCAGCAAACTTCTTGGGTTGTTTGTGTCTCAACGTGGAATCGAAGCTAATCCCGACAAGATCAAGGCAATTGAGCAGATTGAGGTGCCAAGATGTGTCAAAGATGTTCGTAGGCTTGCCGGCTGTGTTGCTGCTCTAAGTAGGTTCATCTCCAAATCTGCTGAGCACGTCGTCCCCTTCTTCAAAGTTTTGAAGTAGGCGGGTCCAATGAAATGGACTCCAGAGGCAGAGGCAGCGCTGCAATATTTTAAGAGGTACCTCTCCTCCACGCCAATACTAGTCGCACTTAAACCGCAAGAGCCGTTACTGCTATACCTAGCGGCAACGAATCAAGTGGTTAGTGCTGCGCTAGTGGCATAGAGGGAATTTGAGGGAGAAGCAGCGGTAGTAGCAGAGCCTTTGGATGATAGCCAGAGTTCTCCCCGGTAGGGCCTGATGCCGGCAAGGCTGAACCCCTAGCGGAACCTGGTCCTGGCAAGATGGAGTCCACGCAAGCGGGCGAAGTCAAATAGAACAAGAAGGTGGTGAAGCACCCGATTTATTTTGTCAGTTCCCTTTTACAGGGGGCTAGATCAAGGCATTCTGGCATACAAAGGCTACTTTTCGGCCTTCTTATGGCCTCGAGAAAGCCGCGTCACTACTTCCAAGCCCACGAGATCACCGTCGTCACCTGCCTCCCTTTGCAACGAATCCCGCACAACCCAGATGCGACTGGGAGGATTGTGGAATGGGCATTGGAGCTGCCGAGTTTTGGCCTCAAGTTTGAAAGTACTTCAGCAATCAAGAGCTGAGCATTGGCGGAGTTCATAGCAAAATGGACCTCAACGCTTAATGAGGAGATTCAAGAGACCACGTTCCTCGGCAAGGAGACAAGCCGTGATTGGATCCTGTACTTCGATGGGGCTTTCTCGCTGCAAGGTGCTGGTGCCGGCGTGCTACTCATCGCACTCACCGGAGAGCGCCTCAAGTACATGGTCCAGATGCACTTTCCCCGGGAAAAGTCAACAAACAACAGGGCAGAGTACGAGGGATTGCTTGCCGGTCTTAGGATCACAGCAGACCTCAGAATAAGGAAGCTCATCATCAGAGGTGATTCGTAGCTGGTCGTCAAGCAAGTTAACAAGGATTACCAGAGTGTGTTGATGGAGGCCTATGTGTATGAGGTGAGGAAGTTGGAGGAGCATTTTGAAGGTCTACAAGCAGAGAATGTTCCCCGAGCGGCGAACAACATTGCCGACGACTTGTCAAAATGCGCTGCCCTCAAGTTGCCTGTGGAACCAGGTACCTTTGTGCTTCAATTGACCTAGCCATCCGTTGAGCCATCAACAGGACATAACAAAACAAAGGAAAGCAGGCCCCGGCAAGTACTTTCCTGCTGAGCTCCCAGGAGCCGCCGGCAAGGACGCTACCGGGTGCCCCAAGCTTGCCGAAAGGCAGCAACCTACGGCAGGACCCCAAGCCCTGGCCGTAGAGGCAGCTGCCCCTGCGGCCGAATATGAGGCTTTTGTCCTTGTCGTCAAGCCCCAGGCTCCAGCAAGGGCGTAGCACACCGTCCGTTTCCTCCAAACAGGGGAACTCCTTGAGGAACGGGAAGAAGCAGAGAAAGTAGCCTGTCGGTGTAGCATGTACCAGTTTGTGGATGATGCCCTATATAGAAGGAGATCGAACATCGTGAAATTGAAGTGCATTCCTCGGGAAGACGGACTGGAGTTGTTGGCAGAAATACATGGAGGCATGTGTGGCTCCCACATAGGGTTGAGAGCCCTTGTCGGCAAAGTGTTCCAGCAAGGTTTCTTATGGCCCACCGCTCTCCAGGATGCAACTGCACTAGTAAGCAAGTGTGAAGCATGCCAGTTCCATTCAAAGAAGCTTCATCAACCAACCCAAGCTCTTCAGACAATCCCTCTTTCTGGGCCATTTTCGGTTTGGGGGCTCGACATACTGGGCCCCTTTCCCCGTGTTGTCGGGGGCTTTGAGTACTTGTACGTCGCGATCGACAAGTTCACAAAGTGGTCGGAAGTAGAACCAGTGAGAAAGGTGATAGCACAATCAGCTGTCAAGTTCTTCAAGGGGCTAGTCTGCCGTTTTGGTGTACCGAACAGAGTCATCACTGACAACGGCACGCAGTTCATGAGCCACACCTTTATGCAGTATATCCGAGACCTCAGCAGCAAGGTTTGTTTTGCTTCTGTGGCTCATCCCAGAAGCAACGGCCAAGCCGAGAGAGTAAACGCAGAGGTGTTGCGAGGCCTCAAGACCAGGACTTTTGACAGGCTATACAAGTGCGAAAGATGCTGGGTTGATGAGTTGCCAACGGTTATATGGTCGATGAGAATGACGCCAAATAGAGCCACTGGCCAGACACCCTTTGCCCTAGTATACGGGGCAGAAGCAGATCTCCCCATGTAACTCATATACGGGTCAACTCGATTGCTCGCTTATGATAAGCATGAGTAAGAGAAGTTGCCCCAAGATGATGTGACGCTCCTTAAGGAAGATCGTCTTCGGGCTACTGTGTGAGCTGCTCACTACCAGCAATCCTTGTGCCGCTACCATAGCCACAAGGTTCATACCCGAAGCCTTGAGGAAGGCGCCCTTGTTCTTCAGCAAGTTCAATTCGCCAAGAATTCCAATAAGTTGAAGCCAACATAGGAAGGCCCTAATTGGGTAATACGAGTCACTAGGCCCGGCGCAGTCTGCCTGGAGACCAAAGATGTTATTCCAGTGAGCAACTCCTGGAACATCGAACATCTTCGTAAGTTTTACCCATAAGGCGCGGTTGCCCGGCCTCCCGGCAGACCACTTTTTGTACAAGCCTTGCCGGCAAGGCATGTAACCCTTTGTACAAAGCAAGGCGCAGACCCTGAGCATTAGATAAATAAATGAAGTGCTGGAGGCCTAGAATTAGCATGCATGCTAGGCCGAGTCTCTCTGTTAGGATCAGTGCATGTCTTTCTGTGTCTTCCAGTCTGTTCTTGGTTCGCAGGCTGCACAGGCGCTTCTGCAGAGCTATTTGGAGGAAAGAAGGAGGATTGACACCCCCGACCTCGGCAAGCCGAGGTTGCCGAGGCTGCGAGTTCAGATAAGTTTTCGCTCACCCGATGTGCGTTTCTGTATGAAGCTTGAACGTATGAAACTTCGTTCATTCCGGTGCCACTGTGCTCCCTCCTTCCTATAACTGAAATCCCTTTCAGGCTGGAATTTGGTTGTAGTTGCGGTGGAAGGTAAGCAAGCGAAGGGCCCGATCCTGCTTTACCGCTACTCCTACCAAGGGCGTGGTTATGACCGTGGTATAATGCGGGGGGATGGCAAGGTTTGTTGCCGGGCGACGTCGTTTGTTTCAAATGACAAGGACTCGCTCCTTAGTGTGGGCCTCGCTCACGCACAAAAGAACCCGTCAAACACCCTTTTTCATTAATACGTTGTTGAACAAGTACAATTCATACGAAGTGTAAACATGAGCAAGGGGTTACAAACTCTAAATTCGACAAGTGCCCGCTGGCTTAAGATAAAAAAAGAGATCAGATGCCTGTAATCCCTTTCTTGTCCCTCTGCTCAGGAAGCAGATCGGGATAACAAGAGGGCAAAAGGAGTGCCTAGATGAGGTACGAGCAGCAGAAGAGACCAAGAGAACATCCTGGCGGCCGCCTAGAGTGGGGGCCGGTGATGATGTTGTCGGTGAAGAAGCCAGAAGATGAGGTAGCAGGCCAGCAATACGATACAAAGGCGTCGATGCCATCGTACTCTGACTTGACGGCCCACCACCCGCCTTCCTCGTCTTCTCCGGCCTTCCAGCGCCGGCCGCCAGAAGCGACGACCCTAAGAAGTTCAAGGAGCTGGATCGAGGAGCCGCCGCCAAGAACTACCCCCCCCTCCCGGGCAAATCACTATACCAGGGAGAAGGCCAGGTGTAAATGGTGCCGCTGCCGACGTCGCCTAGGGACGGGGCGTCCAACATCTAGTCAGACCCGTCCCCGTCATCCTCCCAACCGGTCCCCTCATCATCATCGTCGCTCGAGGAGGAGCTCTCGTTGTCAGTCGAGCTCTCCATGCAGCATCCTAACCTGTGTCCCGAGCACCCAAAGACCTTGACAGAGAGCAAGTCGCCCTCCACTAATTTGAAGAGGAGAATGTGCCCCTTCATCAAGTAGTGGGCGCGCGCGAAGGTTTTCCAACCCCGATGAAGGAGCATTACATGAGGGGCGGGGAACCTTGTGTTCACCCACATGTCGCCATTACAACACCCCTTCATGTGAAGCCTCAGCCTCGGCGGCTGGTCGATCTCCAGCACCCTAGCGAATGCCTCGGGAAGGAGAAGGCGGCTACGCGGCGACTCGTGCAACTGCAGGATGAACTCCAGCGCCGTGTCTCCGACATGGCCGCTCGACGAAGCAGGAGGAGATGGTGGCGGGGATGGTGATGGTGACGACACGCGTGTCCCCTTTTCGCGCCCACCTATGCCTCGACCGCCTCGCCCACCGCGGCCCCGTCCAGCGCCCCCGCCTCGAGCGTGGCCTTCGCCTTGGGCGTCGGGCTCTTCCGTAACCACCACGACTGTCTGGCGAGAGGAGGACCTAGTCGCCGCTGCAGAAGGACGGTAGAGGCCATGCCCTCTCGGCATGGAAGTGGGTGTAGAATGGGGACGAAGGGGAGGGGCGAGAGAATGCCTCTCATCCTCCTCCTGAGTTCCCTCTTTATAGCCAAGCAGGGAAGGCTGGAAACCGGCTCTCTGCGTCCAAAGATCCCTTTCATGTCCGGCTCATTAAGTTGGCAATGAGCATGGTCATCGACAGCCCTCCCCGTGCCAATCAAAGGCGCATGGGTATCGGCATTGCGCGTCTGCCCATATCCCACACGTCCGTCACCTACCCCGCGCCATGCGTGCGGCGTACATGGCGAAAAAGGAGGGCATGGTAGGAAATATGGGATGGCGGTTCCAAGGTTAAGAGAGGCGAGGAGAGTAAATGAGCAGTGGGGTTTCCCCCTTTTCTTATGGGGAAGACGCGGGTCGCCTCTTTACTATACCGCGGGATGACACAAGCATGCTGCAGTCATTCGTGACACGACCACCACATCACGCACTCAATGCGGATCGTGGGGAAGCGCAACTGGCGATGGAATTACTGTGGTTAAAACTCTACCATGCGTGCCTGCGCACCGTTCTGGGCCTCGCCCAACAACGCTCCGCGCTTATGTGTGGCCCAGGCCCGGGGGCTCCTGTTGGTGTACAAAAGGAGGGGCCCTTCTATATCCCTTTACTTGTGCACGGGCAGTCGTAGCCACGCCTGTGGCCGGGCTCGTCAGGGCAGAGGAAGCAAAGATACAAGGCCGTCGAGGTAGCACCCAAGCCAGAAGCATAAAGAGAAAAGATACTAGATGGGCTTCCCCCGGCAAGACCCTTGCCGTGGAGGCCTACATGGCCCTAGCTAGAGCGTTACCGGGGCAACTTTCCCAGTGCCAGCAATACCGCCACCCTTGAGCTTGAGAGTCATGATGCTGTTGACAATGTCAAGGCCGAGGCTCGGGAGCGCCTGCATGGTGGCATGCAGATCTTTGTGGAAACCAAAGGCCTGCAAGCCTAGGTGAGCACCAGAAGACGAAAGCCCCTGGCAAGATCTTGCCGGGGACGACTGAAGACCCCCGCCAAGGTATTGCCAGGGATGCTCGTGAGCTCCCGGCAAGACCCTTGCCGGGGAGGCCCACGAGATACCGGCAAGGGCCTTGCCGGGGGCGTCTACGGAGCCAAAGCCAAGCCCGCACTTACCAAAGCTTCACTACCCCATTTCTGTTCCAACGTGGCAACCAGCCTACCAACTAGGCAAGCACCCGCGTGGCAGCATGCAGCCTCTAGGCCAACCAGCCAAGCACCTGTGTGGTGGCATGCAGATCTTCATGAAGACCCTGCCACCGCACTAGCTCAGCAGCCCGCCAGCCAGCGTGGCGCTGCATGCCTCGTCACCTGGGACGCGCGTCGAAGCAAGGCGAGGCGGCAATGGACGAGACGGGCCTCTTTACCGTCCCCGATAAAGCAAGAGGACACATAGGTGGCGCATTAAATGCGTTTGTCCTAGGATGTGAGGAGATAAACCTGTACACTATACATACTTTCCACCTCTTGTGTGCCACTGTGGCGACCCCTTTGGAATAGAAAAGGTGGCCTGAGGCTTACTATTGGAGGATTCAGACTTTTTCGACTGGGCATGCACGGCAGCTAGTTCAAGAACTCAAGAACACAAAATACACACAAAGAAGGACTAGGGTTTTACGCATCATTTGCGGCCCGAACCTGGGTAAAAATCCCACCGAGTTGATCTTCCAGACCCGCTCTTTGCGCAGCCCCACGCCCCGCAACCGTAGAAGGGATTCCGTGGCCTTGCCGGCAAGGCATGTAACCCTTTGTACAAAGCCAGGTGCAGATCCTGAGCATCAGATAAATAAATGAAGTGCTAGCGCCGTAGAATTTAGCATGCATGCTAGGTCGAGTCTCTCTTTGTTTGGATCGATACTGCTTAGCGGCAACTGATCCCTAGCATAGAGATCATGTGCATGTATTTCTGTCTCTTCCATTCTGTTCTTGGTTCGCAGGCTGCACAAGCGCTTCTGCAGAGCCATTTGGAGGAAAGAAGGTGGATCGACACCCCCGACCTCGGCATGCCGAGGCTTCTGGGGCTGCAAATTCAGATAAGTTTTTTCTCCCCCATTGTGCATTTCCGTATTAAGCTTGAACGTACGAAACTTCGTTCGTTCCAGTGCCACTGTGCTCCCTCCTTCCTATGCCCAAAATCCCTTTCAAGCTGGAATTTGGTTGTAGTTGGGGTGGAAGGGAAGCAAGCGAAGGGCCTGATCCTGCTTTACAGCTACTCCTGCTAAGGGCGTGGTTATGACTGTGGTATAATGCGAGGGGATGGCAAGGTTTGTTGCCGGGCGACGTTGTTTGTTTAAATTAACAAGGACTCGCGAGCTTAGTTATTGGAAGTTGCAGCCGAGCAAATTTGGGCAAATTGACTCAGTTATATTTTCCGATAAAAGGTTTCCCCCGAGCCCCCTTCCAAAAGGAATAGAAGGCGAAAGCTAGACCTAGCCGGGGAATGTGTTAAGGCGGCGAACAACAACAAGACAACTAACTACATTTGCTTTTTCCCTCCATGAGATGAGCCAGTGCATTGGACCGATGGATAATAGAACTGAGCTAGCCAAACGCTTGGAAGTGGAAGGGCCACTATCTAAGCTATTAGTGGGCTGGTTTGAACTATTGATTTACTGAATCGAGTGAAGCTGTGTTGCGTAACATATAGGTCGCTCCTTAGTGTGGGCCTCGCCCACACACAAAAGAACCCGGCAAACGCCCTTTTTCATTAATACGTTGTTGAACAAGTATAATTCATACGGAGTGTAAACATGAGCAAGGGGTTACAAAGTCTAAATTTGACAAGTGCCCACTGGCTTAAGATAAAAAAAGAGATAAGATGCTGCAATCCATTTCTTGTCCCTCTCCTCAGGAAGCAGATCGGGATAACAGGAGGGCAAAAGGAGTGCCTAGATGAGGTACGAGCAGAAGAAGACACCAAGAGAACGTCCCGGTGGCCGCCTAGAGTGGGGGCCGGTGATGATGGTGCCGTGGAAGAAGCTGGAAGATGAGGTAGCAGGCCGGCAATACGAGACGAAGGCGTCGATGCCATCATACTCTGACTTGACGGCCCGCCACCCGCCTTCCTCGTCTTCTCCGGCCTTCCAGCGCCGACCACCAGAAGCGACGACCCTGAGAAGTTCAAGGAGCTGGATTGAGGAGCCGCCGCCAAGAACTACCCCCCCTCCGGGGCAAATCACTCTGCCGGGGAGAAGGCCAGGTGTAAATGGTGCTGCTGCAGGCGTCGCCTAGGGACGGGGCATCCGACGTCTAGTCAGACCCGTCCCTGTCATAGTCCCCACCGGTCCCCTCATCATCACCGTTGCTCGAGGAGGAGCTCTCGTCGTCGGTCAAGCTCTCCGCACATCACCCTAACCTGTGTCCCAAGCGCCTGAAGACCTTGACAGAGAGCAGGTCGCTCTCCACTAATTTGAAGATAAGAACGTGCCCCTTCATCAAGCAATGGACGTGTGCGAAGGTTTTCCAACCCCGACGAAGGAGCATTACATGAGGGGCGGGGAACCTTGTGTTCACCCACATGTCGCCATTACAACACCCCTTCATGTGAAGCCTCAGCCTGGTGGCTGGTCGATCTGCAGCACCCTTGCGAACGCCTCTGGAAGGCGAAGCGGCTACACTGCGCCTTGTGCAACTGCAGGATGAACTCCAGCACCGTGTCCCCAACATGGCCGCTCGATGAAGCAGGAGGAAATGGTGGCGGGGATGGTGATGGTGATGACGCGGGTGTCCCCTTTTTGCGCCCACCTCTGCCTCGACCGCTTCGCCCACCATGGCCCCGTCCAGCGCCCCCGCCTCGAGCGTGGCCTTCGCCTTGGGCGTCGGGCTCTTCCATAACCACCACAGCTCTCAAGCGAGAGGAGGACGTAGTCGCCGCTGTAGAAGGACGGCCGTGGCCACGCCCTCTCGGCATGGCAGTGGGTGGAGAATGGGGACGAAGGGGAGCGGAGAGAGAATGCCTCTCGTCCTCCTCCTGAGTTCCCTCTTTATAGCCAAGCAGGGAAGGCTGGAGACCGGCTCTATTCCTCCGAAGATCACTTTCAAGTCTGGCTCATTAAGTTGGCAATGAGCAAGGTCATCGACCGCCCTCCCCGTGCCAATCAAAGGCGCATTGGTATCGGCATGGCGCGCCTTCCTATATCCACGCGTCTGTCACCTACCCCGCGCCATGCATGCGGCGTACGTGGCAAAAAAGGCGGGCGTGGTGGGAAACGTGGAATGGAGGTTCCAAGGTTAAGAGAGGTGGGGAGAGTAAATGAGCAGCGGCCCAATGGTTTCCCCCTTTTCTTATGGGGAAGACGCGGGCTGCCTCTTTACTACACCACGAGATGACACAAGCATGCTGCGGTCATTCGCCGCACGACCCCCACATCACGCACTCAATGAGGATGGTGGGGAAGCGCAACTGGTGAAGGAATTACTGCTGTTAAAACTCTACCACGCGTGCCCGCGCACCGTTCTGGGCCTCGCCCAACAACGCTCCGCGCTTATGTGTGGCTCAGGCCCGAGGGCTCCTGTTGGTGTACAAAAGGAGGGGCCCTTCTATATCCCTTTACTTGTGCACGGGCAGTCGTAGCCACGCCTACGGCCGGGCTCGTCAGGGCAGAGGAAGCAAAGATACAAGGCTGTCGAGGCAGCACCCAAGCCAGAAGCATAAAGAGCAAAGTGACAAGATAGGCTTCCCCCGGAAAGAGCCTTGCCGTGGAGGCCTACATGGCCCCAGCAAGAGGCTTGCCGGGGCAACTTTCCCAACACCAGCAAGACTGCCACCCTTGAGCTTGAGAGTCATGACGCTGTTGACAACGTCAAGGCCGAGGCTCGGGAGTGCCTGCATGGTGGCATGCAGATCTTTGTGGAAACCAAAGGCCTGCAAGCCTAGGTGAGCACTAGAAGACGAAAGCCCCCGGCAAGATCTTGCCGGGGACGACTCAAGACCCCCGCCAAGGTCTTGCCAGGGACGCTCGCGAGCCCCCAGCAAGACCCTTGCCGGGGAGGCCCACGAGATACCGGCAAGGGCCTTGCCGGGGAAGTCTACGGAGCCAAAGCCAGGCCCGCACTTACCAAAGGTTCACTACCCCATGTCCGTTCCGACGTGTCAACCAGCATACCAACTAGGCACGCCCCCGTGTGGTAGCATACAACCTCTAGGCCAACTAGCCAAGCACCTACGTGGTGGCATACAGATCTTCATGAAGACCCTGCCACCGCACCAGCTCAGCAGCCACCCAGCCAGTGTGGCGCTGCATGCCTCGTCACCTGGGACGCGTGTCGAAGCAAGGCGAGGTGGCATTGGACTGAACGGGCCTCTTTACCGTCCCTAATAAAGCAAGAGGACACATAGGTGGTGCATTAAATGCGTTTGTCCTAGGATGTTAGGAGATAAACTTGTACACTGTACATACTTTCTACCACCTGTGTGCCACTGTGGTGACCCCTTTGGAATATAAAAGGAGGCCTCAGGCTTACTAAGGGAGGATTCAGACTTTTTGGACTGGGCATGCACGGCGGCTAGTTCAAGAACTCAAGAACACTAAATACACACAAAGCATGACTAGGGTTTTACGCATCGCTTGTGGCCCGAACCTGGGTAAAAATCCCACCGAGTTGATCTTCCAGACCCGCTCTTTGCGCAGCCCCATGCCCCGTAACCGTAGAAGGGATTCCGTGGAGGGATCCCATAGGTGTCATTCAAGAACCCCGACACCAGGCGGGAAGGGATCCCACAATGGCCAATTTTGAAGGGAGACAACTAGTACATGCTATCGTGACAATAGTAGTGTTTGCCTGCACAAGCTCCTGGTGTGACTATTAAGTGGGTGGTGTGTTGGATGTAAAATTCCCCGCTCTCAGCCCCTACTCTAGGCTGGGCATGGTTTGGAGGTGACGCTTCTGTAATGGCGAGGGATCGCATTAAGTCCAAGGACACGTTTAATAGTGAAGGACGGACAGGGGACCGAGGACTTGCAGGGCCAAGCACGACAGATTCCAGTTTTGCCCACCAGATGCGGGCCTCGAGAGTTTGGAGTTTGCATCCTTAGGCGGGTTCGGCTATCCGATGATCGGTAGAGTCCTATTTGACTCCAGGCTCGCCGAAGAGATAGCTGCCTCCGGGTCTCCAAAGAAAAGTTCCATAATGGGAGAGGGTACGGTGGGTTTTAGATACCCATCTTCGGAAGAAGTAATCTTCCTTCGATCTAATGCCGGGGCAGGGATGATAGTTGGTCCTTGAGCGGTGCTTGATGACGAGTACGATGAGTTTCCCTCTTGGAACAGAGGAGCAATGGTCGAAGCCGTGAACCCTTCTAAGATCAAGTCTCCTCGGACATCGGCGATGTAATTCAGGCTCCCGAATCTGATCTGATGACCAGGGGTGTAGCTATCAATATGTTTGAGGTGACCAATTGAATTGGCGCGCAGAGCGAAGCCGCCGAGCACAAAAAGTTGACTGACGATTGATGGAGCTGTCATCATGCATAGTAGATCGGACAGGTTTAAAGTGTCCAGGGGCTTGATGGCCGATGAGGTGTTCGGCCTAGGGAGGCCGCTCTGCACTTCAGCCACGAGGGGCCGTGGTATGCTCCACAGTTCGGAGGGAGCGCTTCGTGTTTCCATTGACTGTGATAACACCGTGGGGACCGGGCATTTTGAGCTTTAAGTAAGCATAATGCAGGACCGCATTGAAGCAGGCGAAGGCGGTTCCTCTGTGAAGTGCATGATAACCACTATAGAAAGGGATGACATCGAAGATCTAGTCTTCGCTTCGGAAGTTATCTGTTGAACCGAAGACTACTCACTACAAAAAAAAGACACATCCGTGACATTTTGGGCCGAATGAAATTTTTTTGTCATACTTATGACACTTCTATGACGATAATTGTGACAAAACCCGGTATCATCATAGATGTGGTGGGGTACTACTTCTATGACTGAAAATCATGACAGAAAATAGGCTTTTCATCCTGGGCGGGCCGGAGACGCAGCTACGTGACATTCTTTGGGCCGGACATGATGGAAAAAAGTGTGGTAGAAGTGAGGGCGAGGATAATATCGGGGAGTTCCCGGTTACGGTGGGTGGTCGGGGGCCGAGCGATTTGTATTTCTCTCGTACGTACGCGCATGTGTGCGAGGCGTTGGGCTCTAACTGAACCCGAGCGACTGCACTGCAGACTACGCGTTATTGAACCCGAGCGATCGATCGATCCCTTGCTGTTAATTGAATCCGAGTGTGATTCCTTCGCTACTTGTCGGGGATATACCCCGTGGTATGACCCGGCTAGGCCTTGGATAAACCGGCGGATGGTAAACCGGCGGAGAGTTAAGACAGAGAGTCAAGACATATGGCTAAGAAAGACGGTAAACCGGCGAGTGTTAAACCGGCAGAGTTAAGACAGATGGTAGCACTGACAGGTGTTAAGACAATGTTAAACCGGCAGACAATGTTAAACCGGCAGACAATGTTAAACCGCCAGACGTTAAGAATCCCATGAAGAGAAGTCATAACAGTTAAGTCTTAAGTTCGAGTTGGACTCTACATGTAATCCGCCCCTTCAACATATATAAGGAGGGGCGGGGCTCCCCAAAGAGGGAGGAGGGAGAGGGAAACAATCTTAGGGCTAGACACAAAGAGGAGAGCCGGTTTACGGCGACTCCCTCGTGATGATAATGATACCTAGCCTCAAACAGCATGTAGGGCTATTACCGGATGATGTTTCCCGGGGCCCGAAGCTGTCTAAATCCCTGTCTTGTGTGTTGATCTGTTGCACGTCTCTCGATTCCTCTCAACCTCTCTCAAGCTACCACATAGATGCGTTGGCCTCACAACTAAGTCCTCACACTAGGACTTCTGTCGTGACAATTCCACGACAGTTGGCGCCCACCGTGGGGCTCGCGCATGGTGGAGTTGAGTTCTTGAAGGGATCTTTCACAGGTATTCGAGAAGTTCGTAATTTTCAGATGAAACAAGCCGGATTGCATCTATGTGCACCGTCAAATGCATCCAGGCGATCCGTCGTGACCGAATCACTTTCCATTGCATCGTCGCGAGAAGCCAAGCGCACAAAGGGGATTTCATCAGTATGGATTATGACCATCAAATTACTGTTGTTTTTGTCTGATTCGCCGAGTCACCGTCACCATCGCACGTGAAGGTTCAAGACATCAAGTGGAGTACCACTTTGACTCAAATCAGACTCCTGGCTCAAAAGGAAAGAAAAAAGGGTTACTAGGACACGAGAGATATATCAGGAGGAATATTACTTAATTGATGAGACACTAGAGCTAAAAGTTAAAAGTGAGCCAATCTGATTCTAGTACGATTTAGATTTTTAATTCCGTCTGTGACCGAGAGCAGGTATCCGAGTCAATCGGGAAGAGTTCAAGTACTACTACGGGATCATCAACACGGAGAAAAATCGCATACGGCCAACACATGACCTAGCACTCCAAATCTCAAGACCACAGCCTCAGGAGCCACGCTTCACGAACAGGCTGCCCATGCATGTGTTGAAGCGTTTTGCAGCTTAGCAATAAAAAAATAAAGGAGGACCATGACCCGGACGGGCGTGAGTTATCCACGGCCACTACAATTGGGTCAAACCCACCTGGGTCGACCGGGCCGCTCCCCCGCTGCTGCAGCTCTATCATGGCCGACCAGTCGCCCACTCCTCTGCCTCCTACTGCCGCTCCGCTGCGGCTCCGCCTCGTTCCGCCGGCCTGTCAAGCCGCCCCTGCCGGAGCCTCTGCTACAGGATGGTATCAATGAGCTAAGCTACTACCGCAGCCACAACCTGACAACAATCCGAGTCATCGCCGTGAGTCGCCTTCGATAAGTCGCTGCTCGCCTCCACTGCATTACTTCAATCGGAACGCTTCTAACCCGCCGGCCTTGCTTCTCGGTCAGCTTTAAACCACCGCCATCTCTGCCTCATTGGTTTATCAGTACAAGCACGGCTCGGAGGAAGACTGGGCTCTTTCCC
>NC_041392.1:391034957-391104993 GCF_002162155.2 Triticum dicoccoides
GCTACCGATGTACCTGTCTGCCCGCCGCCGGCTCGCAGGTCGCCCTGATTAAATCACCTCGCTGCAAGAACAGATCAATTTCTAGTTTCCAAAGCTACAAGGCAAAAGTTGCGGAGTGCTCAGCACCGGCAAGCCGGGGACTCGGTCTCTGTTTCCATCCCCAAGTCGTCACCGCAGCTTTGCTCCCTCTCCATGGAGTCATCGTCCTCCAACGCCAGCACCTGCTTCGCCGGACTATACCCGCGCCTGCTCTGGTCATCGAGCGCCCGCCGGCGATTAGCTCGAGACTTGTCATCTGGATCAAGATATGACCACCGCAAGCCGCCGGCTGCGGTTGTGCCTAGGTTGCCTGCTGAGCCGGGTCAAAACAGCCCCCGCCTCTGCGCCATGGCTCACTTCGTTGAGCCACCTCTGAGCCGTTTCAAGCTGCTGCATCACTCAGACCCAGACTCTGCTTTGTTGACAAGTCACCCGCAGTGCACAAACCGCCGTTGCCTAAGACGCCTTCTGAAGATGTCTTGCCGGGTCAATTGTACTCCGAGCCGCCGCCTCTTGCGATTTAGGCCTCTACCTCACCACTTACGCTGAACCGACCATGGCCTCCTGTTACCAACCCGCTGTTGCAGGCGCGCGTTGAGCCGCCGCCGCTCGACTTCTGTCACCGGTCGATCCCGCCCTGTTTCCATGGCAGTTGAGCCGCCTCCGCCGTTTCCTCATCAAGCCCGCCTTGAGCCGTGGCCATCACTTGCTTCGTCAAGCCCGCCTCGATTTGGTTGAAGGACAGAACCGCCTTGAGCTGCAACCGTCACTCGCCTCAGTGGCCTACGGTAACCCGCCGCGGCCTCGACCCGGCTGCGCCGTCGCCTCTAACTCGCCAGAGCCTCCTGGCACCTCCCTATGGCCTCGGAGCGACGCGCCCCTTATTTAAGCCATGAATCACCGCCGCTGAGCCGGCCATCTTGTCAAATCACGTAGCAAAGCACCGTTGCCCGACTACATCGCCGCAAAACCGCTAACACAGCAAGTCGTCGCTCCACCTCCGACTGCGTGTGTGCCGCTCCGCTCGCTGGTCGGCTATCGCTTTCACCTCAACTCGCCTCGAGCCACCTTGAATCGCCGGTTCTCCTCCATAGTCTTGATGCACCATCCACCTTCAAGCCATTGCCCCCGGCGTCAAGTCACCCCGTGCCTCCGTTGCAGGGCTGCACTTCTGTTATGTTCCGGGTTATTTCCACCACGAATCCATCAGCGGTGCCTGATTACTAGTTCACTGCGCCTGGCTCTCTCCAGATGCATCTTATGGTTGCGTTGGTTGCCCCATTGGAGGAAAAGTAGAGTACGAAAAAAAAGAAAAAAAAACAATCTGATGACTACTGGCGAGTTACATGCACGGTTGTAGACTGTTGTTATTGTTGACCAATCAAACACAGCTGCAATATTTATCAAAAGCTCAGCGAGATATCAAGGATGAGAACTGTGGCAGCATTTGGCAAGGTCCTCGAGGTGATCAGTACAAATTCCTTCGGATGCATATAAGGATCAAACGGGATTCGGCAACAGTACTAAAAGGTTATTTACGGATGCCACATACAGATCATCTGTTGTATGAACAAACCAGGTAAGATTATTGTTATGCTGCGGGTATAAAGCATGCACTGGCAACGTTCTACAAAACGGTGTTTTTTCCTCTGTGTCACATTACCTGATGAACGGACGGTCGGTTCACGCGTCCGAACCGATTTACAATGCGGAGGACAACTAGCCCGTCCGCACCGGCCTATAATATCGCGGCTGACTCATCTGTCTGCTCCTACGGTGGATTCACCCATGATTGATTTCTGCTTCACCATGGTGGTCATCAACTCCGTGGTGGATAACTACTGGCCTGGCGTATCAGGTGAAATCCATCCAGTATATTTTTATATTATATATTGCTTTCTTTAAAAGAGCAGCTGCTCCGGCTTGCAAAGTTATCTAATGCAGGACCCTACACCGCCATATTGGTGCAAATTTAAAGGCCGTGAAGAAAATTTCCGGCTTAAAAAGAAGGACTCCGGTTTAAAATCTGGCTCAAGGCAAAACTGTCTACCACAAAGCTTTGAAGCTCTCAGTATCCGGTTTAACAATTTCCGGTTCAACAAAGAGTAAATCTCTCGCAAGTTTGAGTTTTCAGGAAAAATTAAAGGGACCAAAGAGAGTCTGCTGCACCGCACAGCTCAAACATAGGCACCCCTTGAGCACAGCTCACAGTATCATTTGGGGGCTTGGTCATATTCGAACCATAGCTACACCTCTTGATCCTGCTATCAAGCCAATGTTATCATAAGAGCAAAGCTCTGGTTATTTACGTAATCCGGCTATCAAGCCAATATATCATAAGGGGCCAAAGAGAGTCTGTTGCACAACACAACTCAAACATGGGTATCCCTTGAGCACAACTCACAATATCACTTGGGGGCTATGTTCGAACCATAGTCACACCTCTTGATAGGCTTAAGGCCACCAGGGAAATCACTTGGGGGCTCTGGTCGTATCCGAACCATAGCTTATACCCTCTTGATAAGCATAAGGGCACCAGGGAAATCATTTGGGGGCTTGGTCGTATCCGAACCATAGCTACACCTCTTGATAGGCATAAGGCCACCAAGGAAGTCACTTGGGGGCTATGGGTTCGAACCATAGTTACACCTCTTGATAGGCATAAGGGCAGCAGGGAAATCACTTGGGGGCTTGATCGTATTCGAACCATAGCTACACCTCTTTATCGGTGCAATGCCACAAATGTGACTACATGGGGGCTCTGGTAGTATCCGAACCATAGCTTAAACCCTCTTGATCATACATATACATCATCATATATTACATCATATACCATCATTACGTCATCATAGCATGTACCATATGTGCATGGATATACCGGTTTATATGGCAGGAATCGGTTTGCAAACCAGGTTATATTATTCAAAATCTTTAATAGCCAACACGGCTGGGTTTTAATTATGGTTATCAATAACCAGTATTATGATTAAGGTTTTCAAAGTCGCTTTAGCGCAATGGCTATCATATTATCAATGGATATGATTTATTCTACAATGGAAGGAATAGTCCCGAGTCGCTGCAAGCTTACGACCCGACACTTGGGGGCTACATTATTCAAGTTGGGACTGCATCAAATACACAAGTCTCATGTCGCTGCAAGCATGCACCATGACACTTGGGGGCTAATGCAAAGTCATTGTTTGCTCACCTTATTCAAGAACCGACTCATCACATCGTAATGAGCCGGCCCTTGGGGGCTACCAATTGCTCCTGTCAACAATTCAAGGTACAAAGCTTTTAATCCATTATATTGAAGGGTCCACTGCTCAGTTGGTAAAGCACAAGGCTCTCAACCTTGTGGACGTGGATTCAAGCCCCATGATGGGGGTTACATCATATGATGTTATTTTCATTCAAGAATATATCAAGTCCCAGCTCAATATTATCTTATTGAGCCGGCCCTTGCGGGCTACACATTGCTGCTCAAGTTTACATGATCATATTTACAAAGTCCCTGCTTATTATTGCATAATAACTCGGCCCTTGGGGGCTACACTGGTTGAAGTTTTTATGAGCATAAGGCAATTTCAAGTCCCAGGTTGCTGCAAGCATGACAACCCGACACTTGGGGGCTACATATGTGGAATACTCAGTTCTGACGGGTGATTGAGATGAACAACCTGGATTTCTTCAAGCTTGTGACATTCATATTGAAGCAAGTCTTAAGCTGTTGCAATGCTACCTTGTTAAGACTTGGGGGCTACAAGTGATAGGCATATAAGAGGTATATTTTCAAGCTTGATGTTAACTACAATTATGACCCGGTGCCATCAATATTTGTAAACCGGTAATGATAAACCGACAAGCTCAAGTCTTAAACCGGCAAGTTCTACATTCTTAAACCGGCTGAAGATCAAATGAGTATTTCAAAGGCCAATATTTTTATTAAGCATTGGGAGCTGAAGTCAAAGGAGTTATTCTTCACAATATTTCTCCGTGACAAACCAATGTCAGCAAATTGATTATGAAGCTGGTCCATTGACTCGGATTTTATAGAAGAGGGAAGTGACAAGGACTTAAGGATGCTCAGGATCAGTTTAACATGGATAAATCCAAATTAAACTGGGGGCTAATGTTGGGGTTATACCCCGTGGTATGACCCGGCTGGGCCTTGGTAAACCGGCGGATGGTAAACCGGCGGAGAGTTAAGATAGAGAGTCAAGACAGATGGCTAAGAAAGACGGTAAACCGGCGAGTGTTAAACTGGCAGAGTTAAGACAGATGGTAGCACCGATAGGTGTTAAGACAATGTTAAACCGGCAGACAATGTTAAACCGGCAGACGTTAAGAAGCCCATGAAGAGAAGTCATAATAGTTAAGTCTTAAGTTCGAGTTGGACTCTACATGTAACCCGCCCCTTCAACATATATAAGGAGGGGCAGGGCTCCCCAAAGAGGGAGGAGGGAGAGGGAAACAATCTTAGGGCTAGACACAAAGAGGAGAGTCGGTTTACGGCGACTCCCTCGTGATGATAATGAGACCTAGCCTCAAACAGCATGTAGGGTTGTTACCGGATGATGTTTCCCGGGGCCCGAAGCTGTCTAAATCCTTGTCTTCTGTGTTGATCCATTGCACATCTCTCGATTCCGCTCAACCTCTCTCAAGCTACCACATAGATGCGTTGGACTCACGAGTGAGTCCTCACACTAGGACATCTGCTGTGACAATTCCACGACACTACTGCTGATAACCGAAGCTGATCGATGCTGCCTCTGGATGAACAGTGAGCGTTGTTGAGGGGGTTTGGATGAACAGTTCTCGGTGGGGGGTTGCATGAACAGGACCCCGTGGTAGTAGAGGCCGTTGCCCTGGATGAACAGTGCCCCGATCGATCGAGGTGGTGGATGAACAGGACCCTGTGGAGGGCTGGATGAACAGGACCCCATGGAGGGTTGGATGAACAGGAGCGCGTGGAGGGCTGGTTGAATAGTAGCCGATGGAGGCTGGATGAACAGTAGCCCGTGGAGGGGTGGTTGAAGAGGACCCCGTGGAGAGGGCGGGTGGAATAGTAGCCGGTGGAGGAGTGCACGATGGAGGCTGGATAAATAGGAGCCCGTTGATGAATAGTCGCAGGTGGAGGGTGGAGGAGGTCGACGGTGGATGAACAGTAGTCCGTGGAGGTTGGAGGAGGTCGACGGTGGAGATGAACAGTATCCTGTAGAGTCCCATTTTGCAGTATGCCACATCCCTCCCAATCAATAGGACCCCCGTTTCGACCGTAGTGCTCCAACACAAGTCTGTTTCCTCCATTTTGCGGTACGCCAGACCCCTCCTGATCAACAGGACCCCGTTTCCACTGTAGAAGGTCTGTTTCCTCCGTTTTGCGGTATGCCAGACCACTCCCGATGAACAGGATCCCGTTTCGACCGTGGCTAGTAGAACACAAGGCCATTTCCTCCGTTCTGCGGTACGCCAGGCCTCGTTTCCATCACCTCTTCCGCCCAAGCTGGTTGGCTCCCGATGAACACGACGACGACACAGTTTCTTCATTCTGACCCAGCCATGTACACAAGCCCTGGATGTACGTATGCGCGAGTAGGCGTTTGATGCCCCACCCATATGTACGTACGTGGCCGTATTTACTTTCTTGCAACATGGGCGTTGTACGTATGTGTACATGCTATGTGCGTGCCTTTACTACGACACGTGCACGCCTCTAGTATGACACGTGCCCTTCCTTACACGGGCACGGTTCATTGCTGCAGCCTGCAGACAGACCAATCGTATGTACGTACACGCTCACGACCAGAATGATAAAGCTTTGACCAGGTGGGTCCTGACTGTTAGGCACTTCCTTGTATGCGAAGATGTAGCTGGTGGGTCCCAGTAGGCAGGGGGCGAATCATTTTTTTTGCCCATAATATGGATGCGCTTCCTTGCGTGCGAAGATGTAGCTGGTGGGTCCCAGCAATCAGGGTGAGAAAACATTATTTTTCAGGGTACAAAGGATGCAGTTGCATGCATGCGTCCATGGGCATGGTGCGTCCCCACTGTCAGCCTCTCACGTACAGTCATCTTCCGATGACTCTCGGTTGTTGACCATGTTGACCACACCGAGCCGAGTGCACCAAGTCCGATGGACAACGGCGAGGCCCCAGACTGGAATGATCCAGAGATGGGGAAGACGCGGCAGTGGAGTCGCAGATGGAGAGGAGTGGGAAACTTGACTGGTTCGGGTGCGTGGGAGCATTGCCGCCCACGGGAGACAGGAGCACGAATAGAGGTTGAAGAAGGAGCACGGCTGTTGGATTAACATCTAACGGTCCAGCTGCTAGAATCATTTGTTGATTAAGTTGACAAAGCCGTGCATACATGTCTGCTTAGTAGGCCCACAAGTTAGCCTCCAAATCTGTCGGGTCCTAGCTATCATCAGAAGGAATGGTTTTTTTCGCATAACAAGGAGGCACTTCCTTCCATGCAAAGATACAGCTGGTGGGTCCCAGCTGTCATGGGGAGGAAATGGCTTAATAAGGAGGAACTTTCCTTGCGTGCGACCATGGACCTCATGGGTCCCAGCCGTTAGGCTCTCCAAGTATAGTCCTCTTCCGATGACTCTCGTTTGTTGACCACGTCGCGCCGAGCACAGCGAGGCGATCGACGAAGGCGAGGTCCCAGACTGGAACGACCCGGAGATGGGGAAGACGCGGCAGTGGAGTCACAAACGGAGAGGAGTGGGAAACTTGACTGGTTCGGGTGCGGGGTGGGCCTACACTCGGCAGAGAATAACAGGAGGTGCGGAGTGGAGGGATGGCCTAGCGGTCGGCGGGGTACCGTTTCGCTGAGGCGTGCAAAACAATGCCGCTGGATGCTGGAGGCTAGAGCAGGCAGTCCCAGCTGCGCTGCGGGAAGAAGACGAGATATTGAAGAAGAATGTTGGCTATTGGATGTAAATACAACGCCTTGTTAGGCTTCGAACTACTGGCCCACATGTCAGCTAGTCCATTTGTTTTTTAGTCCATTCGGTGGGCTGGGTGAAACAATGATGTAGCATCTATGTAGCCCGTTTATATATATGGTAGAATTTAAAGCCCATTGGTATTTTTCTTGAAATCCATGGACTTGCAGGGCTGGGTGAAAATATCATGTTGGGCTGGACGGGGAAATGTTATAAAAACAAAAACACATGATTGCACTTGTATTACTGCATTGGTCAGTAAAATGTTTCAAGCTTTTGTACGCAATCACTAGGAGTTAACTTGCCAAGTTATATATAAACAATTATTAATATTATTTTGTAAGAACTTTCAACTTACAAAATAAAATATCATTTTAATTTGATGAGTTAATAGGACGTGGGGTATCATTATTTTGTAGGCTAGACGTGGGACAGTTGAGTTGGTTCTAGGGAAAAGTACTGGGAGAAAACTCAGTTTACATCAAAAAATAAAGTGGGAGAAAATTCAGATATAGGATTAATGAAAACGAAAAATAAAGGAAGTGGGAAGGTCTACAAAATGTTGGACGAAAGACAGGTTTAATGGAACCTTATGTTCAGTTTTGCATTCTTATAGAAAACATAGGTTTAGTTTTGCATTCTTATAGAAAAATAGAACCGAGCTGTGCGTCGTCTTGAAAAAACAAACATAACTTGGGCTACTGATGTTATAGACAAGATAGGTTGGGAGGCCCATAGGCCACTTGATACCTGCTGGATCCAAAAAATGTTAAAACATGTCGTGTGCTGCCCATGTTAAACAACAAAACCTAGGCCATGGACCTGGTGGGCCCGGTACTATCAGCCTCTCGATGAACAGTTGTCTCCCGATTCCTCTTGTTTTGCCGACCATGTTGGGAACGACAGACGGATGCGCTGCGGCAAGAGCACCAAGGCGGAGGACGATGTCGTGACCTCGGACTGAACGAACCAGAGCGGGGGAAGACGCAGGCGGAGGGGAGTATGAGGGTTGACTTGTTCGGGAGCAGGGTGGGCCGGAGGAGGTACTGCCGCTGGACAATGTGTGGGAATATAGGGATGGCCAGCTGTTGCATAGGAAGGACGAAAGATTGAACAAAATAAAGAACTACAAATGGATAGGTGGTTGGTCCCATATGTCTGTGTACGAGACCTGTTGGGTCCACCTGAGAAGGTGAATAGGTTGGTAGGAAGGAGATTGAAAGCACGGCACGCGAGTGAACTAGCTTTTTTTTAAACGGACAAGTGAACTAATTACATACATGAGCAAATAGCCACTAAAAAGAAAACAGGTTAATGTGTTCTTAAAAGAAATATTTCGGACAAAACAGATAATTACCACACATAGGGTAATGCATGAGACACTCAGATGATAAAGGTGCTTATAAACAGATAAAGTACAACATCTAGACCTTCCTGGCACGCTTGATCATGATGTTGCGGTTGTCCGTGTACTCATCGGTTACGGGAAGCAGACATGCCCTCATGTCCAAGATCTGGCTATACATGTCGTAGCATGTGTATCTGTCCTTTGCCACGTAGGTTATGTAGGCTAGATTCAGAGGTACCTCCACGTGTTCAGGTCCTTGGTATCGTTGTCTTCTTTCAAGTTGGCGTATCAGGGGTCGATGATGGTCTCGGCGAGGCCAACCACAGAGTCCTTCTCCCGCCTGTTGCAGATGATCTTGTATTGCTTCTAGATGTCGACAAGCTTGTTGCACCAGATGGCCGAATCATCGTGTTCTTCCTTCTCTCCACTGTAGCGAAGGTGCAGCCGGCACTGCTGATAAAACGGGCGAATTCTCCAGAACCTCTGATGGCCCTACAACAGTGGTGGACGAGAACCTCATCCCGCACACATACCTGGGCGACAGCGATCCGCTGGTCCCTGTCAGGAGACGAATGGATGGGCACAAGGTCTAAATCCTGCGACCTTGTGCTTTCTCATCCTGTAGGTACTGCTTGAACTTAGCAAGGCAGAGCTTCACCGAGTCTGGATCGTTGGTGTACATCACATTCAACTTGGTGCAGCCATAGGACTGAATGGCGAACTCAAAGGGGAACTCCTTGCTGAAGTCGATATCCAGCAGGCTGACCCCTCGGATCGCCATTGGAGTATCTTCAAGTGAACGAGTGGCTAGGCGGCGGCAGCAGTTCGTTTCTTTGCTCTTGGGGAGCTGGATTCAACAGTAAACTGAGTGTGTACAGGCGACAATAGTTACTACCCATCCCTCGCCTGCTGCACTCCCGGCAAAAGATGCACCCTCAGCGCATTCAAACACCTCCATTAAGAAACCTACTCCGGCCACACGTCGGTTCACGAGCGGGTCTGTATTGGCACTTTCACACAGATAATACTACCAGGTTTGAACTGTTTGTTATGGTTGTTGTCCTCTGCATCATCATGCCATGTTTCCCAGCTTGCAAGATTCAAAACCCACAAATAAGATCCAAATAATAAGTACAACAAAGATGCCTACACATCTCATTGATTCCCAGCTTGCAAAATTCATAACCAACAAATAATATTCAAATCATAAGTACAACCAATATGCCTACACATCTCATTGATTCCCAGCTTGCAAGATTCAGAACCAACCCACTAGAGCCTTTTGATAAAGTGAATATCGGGATTAAACCCATCTTGGCTAGCCGTGTCATACAACCGAAGAACTTGGCAAATGCTCTTGACTGTCACAACATCTGTAGTTGAGTATTACTGTTTGCACAGCACAAATAAGAAGAGCCTGATTACTATAATTGTGGCACTCCTTGAACTCAACCTGCAGCTCCACTCGGACCAGGCCTTCCTGGACTTCCATGATTCAATTCATGTGCCTTTTTCTGCATGTCGGTGTACAAAAGTAGGGGCTCTCCTTTTGACCCCTTTACTTGTGCACAGGCAGTCAAAGCCACGCGCCGCGGCCACACTTAACAGGGCAGAGGAGGGAAGCCAGAGAAAAGCCAAGGCACAAGACGACCAAGGCGATGCCAAGACCGGAAGCACAGGAGGGTAAGAGGGCGAAGTGGACTCCCTCGGCAAGATCCTTGCTAGGGAGGCCCTCCACAGCCCCAGCTAGAGCCTTGCCGGGGCAACTTGCCTGATGCCAGGGCAGTGAACCACCCTTGAGCCCACCGACTCCAACCTAACCAGCTGCGTTGGAACCAGGGCTCGGGAGGCGCCTCTGTGGTGGCATGCAAATCTTCGTCAAACTCGTAAATATATGAGTTCAGATGAGGAGTAGAAGACGGCAACCCTCGGTAGGATCCTAGCCGAGTATATCCACAAGACCCCCTCGGCAAGACCCTTGACGGGGATGACAGCAATGCCACGACAAGACCCTTGTCGTTCCCCGGCAAGACCCTTGCCTAGGGCGTCAGCAGGGCCCTTGCCAGGCCCACACCAGCCAAGACTCCGCCGTCGTTCGCATGCAGCTGCCAGCCCAACCACCTGGGCAGGCACCTGCGTGGCAACATGCAGCTTCCAGGCCAACTCAGCAAGCACCTGTGTGGCGGCATGCAGATCTTCCTAAAGGCCCTATCACCGCACCATCTCATCTTCCTGTCTACCTACATGGCGCTGCATGCATCGCTAGCCTGGGCGGATGTCGAAGCGAGGCGAAGCGACGACGGACGGGACGGGCCTCGTTCCCGTCCCTGATAAAGCTAATGGACACCTATGTAGCGCATTTAATGCGCTTTGTCCCGTAATGTCATGCGATAAGCTCACGCACTGTAGGCCTTTCCACCTCCTGTGTTCCACTGTGGCAGCCCCTTTTTCCTATAAAAGGAGGCCCGAGGCGACCAGGAGAAGGATTCGGCTTTTTGGAACAGGGCGGCCACCGTAGCTAGTTCAGAAAGCACAAGAACACTCAATACATCCACCAAAGCAGGACTAGTGTTTTACGCATCCTCGCAGCCCAAACCTGGGTTAACGATCCGTGTGCTTGCGCTTAGACCTGCTCTTCTCATGACCCCGCGCCCGCCAATCGTAGAAGGGATCCCAAGGATCCCATAGGTGTCGTTCCCACCGATATCTTTGGCGCGCCAGGTAGGGGGTGCAGTTGTGAGAATCTGGTCTAGCGGCTGTCTTAGCAGTTCCTCGTGGCCATGGTTTCTGGAGAAGAAGATAGCCAAGGGAACGACACCGCCTTCAAGCGCGAAGGACGCCGGTGCGGCGACAGGAAAGCTAAGTCATACGAAACCGTAAGCAATTTCCTTTTTATATATGAGGTTATTGTCCTCGAAGGTCCTGCCCTATGTATGAAAGCCTGCACGCAAAGGGGCCCTTCTGCAATTGGCAAGACCCTTGTTTTATTTCGAGTCCGCTCGACAGCTCAGGCAGCCGCGCCGAGAGTGGCAGGGTAGCCTTCCGCAATTGGCAACGCTCTCGATTCTGACTCCAGTCAAGCTCGACAGTTCGAGCGGCCGCGTTGAGAACGGTAAGGTGGTTCGCTCGGCAGCAAGCACACCCGACAGGCCATTGGGGATCCGTCCTCAAGGTGCCGCCCTGGGTTTACGCACCGGCAAGCCTACCCGCTTAACGTAGCGTAAACATACAAAGGGAAGATCGAACAGGAAAATAACATGCATTGTACCAAAAGTGCTGCAGAGTTATATTACATCAATTGTTGTTGCGGTTCTACCTAAGATAAAAACTGTCTTGGTCATGAACCTGCAGTGGTAGTGGGAGACAGGGTGCCTAATCTCGGCGCTGACCCTCCACCCTCTCAATTTCACCGATGTGGGTGATGATGGGCTTGATACGCTCCTTGAGCGCCGCGAGGTCCACACCCGCCGGCAAGCTGTCCAGCGCACCATCAAAGTCGAGGTTGGGGTTCCAGTACGCCATCTTGGTGAGAACCTTGGTCATGGCACCTTTGCAAAGCCTCCGGGCTTCATTAGCCAGCGAGGATGCCCGGTTGGCACGAAGCCGCTCCAAGGCACTGACAACCCTCTCAAAGAATAGGGTCAGGCTATAGTTGGCGTTCAAGTTCGGCTCCGGGGCGTACCTCACATCCGGTATCCCCATGGCAGCCAGCTGCGTGGTGGCCTTGTCGGCAACAGCGGTGAGGCGATTGAGCCAGTGGTTCTTGCCCTCCACGTGTTCCTTGTGGGCAAGGGCATCGTCCTTCCGCATCCGCTTCTCAGTCTCCAGGTTCTTGGTCAGGGTCTCCTCCCGGGCCTTGCTCTCCGACAACATCCCCCCGAGACCCTCCAGCTTCAACCTGAGGTATTTGATGGAGTTGTTGGCCTTGGAGAGCTCCCCAACCCTATTGAGGATTGCGCCCTGCGCCTCCGTCAGAGCGCTGTTGAGCGTGTCCTTCTCCTTGGACAACGCCAGGACCTGGTTTTTCAGCCCATCCCGCTGCACCTCGAGCTCCTTCATCTTGTCGGCGTGAACCCGGGCTTGGGCATTGAGTGCCTCCCTATGCCTCTGCTCCAGCCCCTGGGTCCGCTCGATGAGCTTCTCCACCTCCTCATCCTTGCCGTGGACCGTTGCGGCAAGCTTCTCCTCACGCGCGGCAAGGTCCTCCTCCTGGGAGTTCAGCACGGCCTGGTGCTGGGCTCGAGCTGCCTCGGCTGCATCGGCTAAGCTCTCCCCCGTCTCCTGGGCCTTCTCAATGTGGGCATGCTTCATGGTGAGCTCCACCTCGCGCTTGGCCAGCTCGCCCTGGACGACCTTCAGCTCCTCATGAGCTTGGCGGAACCAAGTCTTCGTCTCGGCAACGCGTACCTTGAGGTCCGCCTCCGCCTGTCCACCGTTGCCGCCTTGAACTTGGCCTTGTCCAGGCAGGCGTGGTGGAGCGCCTGGAGCTTCTGGAAGTTGGCACCCATGGCCTGGAGAAGCTGCTCCTCCTGAGAACCATCGCCACCGGCACTCGGCTCGTCAACAACCTCGAGTCCGGCAGCGGCAAGCACCTCTTCGTCGGAAACCTCTCCCTCGATGGGCGCCCTGGAGCTCGACGACCCTGGGAGGTGGACGAAGAGGTTGTCGCTCACCCTCAGGTACCTGCCGGAGCCAGAGGCAGTAGAGGAGGAATGCTGGTGATCAGTCCCCTCCTCCTCGGCAATGGGCTCGCTGGCCTCCCCACCTCGATGACGGTGTCCAGGTCCTCCCGGTCTGCCAGGAGAGGATCTGGGTATCGGAAGGGGGTTTGCAGTGAAGCCAAGACTAGGATTCAAGAAGAACAAAAGAGAAGGGATGGAAGGCGAGTGGCTTACTCGTGTGGGGATGGGAAGCATCAGGCGCCGAGATTCGACTGCCGGTGCCCAAGCTTGCCTCCTCCTCCTCCGTGTGCATGGGCTCGGTGCTTGGCACCCATGCTGGGGACGCCCCTCGGGGTAGCATGGTTGACGGAGGCATCATGTTGGGGGTAGCCCTCAGTGGATCCTCCTGCTGTTGTCCTCCTCCTGCGACCACTTCAAGGTCAGCACCAAGGATCATGCCCTGTGCACATGTCGACGGGGAGTGAGTGGCGAACTTACGCTGGGGGCTGCCCCGGGGGCTACTGTTCGGACTGCTCACCACCACTAGTGGCGCCTTAGAGGTGCCCATCGGGGGCTGCCCGCCCGCCGAAGACCTGGCCCTCTTCATCCACTGGGCTAGTGTATCCATATCCCTGCCAAGACGAAAACAAGTCAAGATAAGAAGCACAATCAGTGGAGTAGAAAATGACGAAAGGAAACGGCACTTACTCCTCCTCCTCCTCCTCCTCTTCTGTTGCCTTCCTCTTCCTCCTCGGGCTGAGAGATCCGAGGTCAAAGAAGAACTTCCTGTCGTTGCCTGCGAGAGGAGGGGAAGCGGGTGGGGGAGGGGAAGCAGGCGGAGTTGGGGGATGCTTGGACGAAGAAGCAAATGTTTTCTTCTTCGCCACCACGGCCTTCACCAACTTCTTCGCCGCCAGGGCCCTCGCTTGGCGAGCAGACGTCTCCTGGGTTTGCCAGGGTGGCATGGCACTGCCGGGACGAACCAGCTCGCCGGAGGTGGCCCATCGTAGGACTCGCCTTTTCCCCGCGGCTGGGGGTCGGCAGCCTCAACCTCCTCCTCGGATGGCTCATTGTCGTCGTCTTCAATAAGAGAAGCCCCGGTGCTGGCGCTGCTAGCCTCCCTAGCAGACTCCACCCACTGGGCAAGCTCCTTCTCCTTTGCAGCCGCCGCGGCTTTGTCCTCCACGCCGCCGACACTTCCAGCCTCCCTGGCGAGCTCCACCTCGGCCGCCCTGGCGGCGATGTAGTCTAGCTCCGCCTGGGTGGTGTCCTGGATGAGTCATGGTTCCTCGCAGGTGTACATCTCTGCCAGGGTGTAAAAAAACCCCTGCACCTGCTCCTCTGGCTACGCGACCCAATTTAGGACGAGGCCATGCGCGTTGCAGTCCGACATCATGGCGATGATGTCGGTCTGGCACGAGTTGTTGCTCAGCGGGACCACCCCCGCCAGCAACACTAACAAGGGCCCCTTGACGACCTTGCTAGCCTTCGCAGCCTTGCCGGACCTCTCGGCCCTGCCGCCGCGTTCGTGAAGAGCCAGGACGGCCTCCCCTTGTTATGCAGTGGATCAATTCGGCGGCGGAGGAAATCAGCCCCGATCATCTCAAGGGTGAGCTCGGCCTTAGTGAGGCGAAGAATCCTGGTGGTGGCAACCATGAGCTTCGCGTCGTCGGGATCGACACTGCTTCAATCATTGCCGTGAACCGGTGGCGCCTGGCGAACCCGTCAGAACTCTTGTGGATCGTCCTCTTCAATCCAACACCACCGGCCCCGCCACTCCTCCCACCTCTCCTTCTGAGCGCCCTCCGCATATGTCCCCTTGGACCTCGGGATCCAGGCGACACAACCAGAGATGGCACCTCCCTTCTGGATCTGAGGGAAGAAGTAGTGGCAGAAGAGCGCCGTGTTGGGGTGCACATCGGCGAAGCCCTCGCAGTGATGGGCGAAGAGAGCCATGCACGCCACGGCGTTTGGGGTAAAATCCAGGAGGTAGAAGCCGAAGGTATGCATGATGTCATGGAAGAAGTCGGAGAAGGGTGGCCAAAGGACATAGGAGAAGTAATTGACGAAGAACGGATACCGATTCAGGGCGGCCTCGCCGTAGTTGGTGGGGATGACGCGTGTGGCAGGATGCCCCGTCGTGACCCCCCACAGCGGCCTGAAGTTGTCCCAAAGGTGGGCCGCGTCGACCATCGAAGGAAAGTAGGCGAGCTCCGTCCGCCGCGCCGCCGACTCCTTCTCCGGTGGCTCCGCTCCTCCGGTGTTCTTGGCCACTTCCTTGTCCTTGCCAGTCTTGGGTGCCATGGCGGCTGCGAGCAGTGGAAGGGAAAGGGCAGCGAGAGTGCCGTGGCGGCGAGCAGGGGCTTGTGGAAGAAGGAAGGAATGGCGGCTGTGAGTTTGGAGAAGACACAGAGGGTAAATGAGCAGCGTGCTCGTGACCGTTTCCTTTTTTACGAGGAAGGCGCGAGCCGCCTCTTTACCATGATGTGACGCATGCGTGCGGGAACCGCCCCACGCATGACCCCCACGTCACGCACAACCCTACACGTCGCGCGTTCAGTGCGGGTCGTGGGAAGCGCAGTGGACGAGAAATTACAACGGTAAAATCCGCCCCACCTGCCAACGCACCATTCTAGGCCTCACCAAACAATGTGTTGCGCTTATGTATGGCCCAGGCCTGGGGGATCCTGTCGGTGTACAAAAGTAGGGGCTCTCCTTTTGACCCCTTTACTTGTGCACGGGCAGTCAGAGCCACGCGCCGCGGCCACACTTAACAGGGAACAGGAGGGAAGCCGGAGAGAAGCCAAGGCACAAGAAGACCAAGGCGAGGCCAAGACTGGAAGCACAAGAGGGCAAGAGGGCGAGGTGGACTCCCTCAGCAAGATCCTTGACGGGGCGGCCCCCCGCAGCCTCGGCTAGAGCCTTGCCGGATCAACTTGCCCGATGCCAGCGGAGTGAACCACCCTTGAGCCCACTGGCTCCAAGCTAACCAGCTGCGTTGGAACCAGGGCTTGGGAGGCGCCTCTGTGGTGGCATGCAAATCTTTGTCAAACTCATAAATATATGGATTCAGATGAGGACTACAAGACGGCGACCATCAGCAGGATCCTAGCCAAGGAAATCCATAAGACCCCCGGCAAAACCTTTGCCGGGGATGACAGCAACGCCACGGCAAGACCCTTGCCGAGTGCGTAAGTAGGGCCACTGCCAGGCCCGCACCAGCCAAGACTCCACCGCCGTTCGCATGCAGCTGCCAGCCCAACCAGCTGGGCAGGCACCTGCGTGGCAACATGCAGCTTCCAGGCCAACTCAGCAAGCACCTGCATGGCGGCATGCAGATCTTCCTAAAGGCCCTACCACCATGCCACCTCAACTGCCTGCCTGCCTATATGGCACTGCATGCATCGCCATCCTGGGCGCGTGTCGAAGCAAGGCGAAGCAGCGATGGACGGGATGGGCCTCGTTCCCGTCCCCGATAAAGCTAATGGACACCTACGTAGCGCATTTAATGCGCTTTGTCACGTAAGGCCGTGTGATAAGCTCGCGCACTATAGGCCTTTCCACCTCCTGTGTGCCACTGTGGGAGCCCCTTTTCCTATAAAAGGAGGCTCGAGGCGACTAGGAGAAGGATTTTTGTTTTTGGAATGGGGCGGCCACTGTAGCTAGTTCAGAAAGCTCAAGAACACTCAATACATCCACCAAAGCAGGACTAGGGTTTTATGCATCCTCGCGGCCCGAACCTGGCTGAACGATCCATCTGCTTGCTCTTAGACCTGCTCTTCCCACGACCCCGCGCCTGCCTACCATAGAAGGGATCCCAGGGATCCCATAGGTGTCGTTCCCACCGACACTGCAGTTCACCTAAAATGAAGCAAAGATTGCATCATTCAACTAGCAAGAAGTACTTACTCTCGTGAGCTGGCAGGGTCCTTAGTAGTTGCACTAAAATTGAGGAACATTAAGGCTGGCTGTCCTGCTCATGTAAGGTGCAAATATAATTTGCTAATCCTTTTGTGCAGTTCCACTAAAATAAAGTGCCATTGTGGTGACAGTGACGGCTCATCTTCCAAAGGCTAATAAAATGTTGCACGAGATTACCAACAGAATTTGACGGAGATTTTGGAAACTCCAATCACCATTTTGTGCAGTTCCAACAAAATTGAGAGATGTTGCCCACGTGGCATTTTGGTTGAACTGCACAAGACACTCATTCCAAAAAAGAGTGTTTTGTGCAGTTCACCAAAAGGTCACAATAGCAACAAGGTGAAATGGATATCCCTATCTGCACAAAAAGATAGAAAGTAAACAGTTGTTGGTCAATAAGAATATACGAAACATACACGAAATGAAAAGAAGCATCTTAATTATGTTCATGGCAATCATGCAAGGACAGTAGAAATTTTAAAACATCAACAATCCTTCATGTTACCGGAAGCATTACGATCAACATTGATATTCGTCAAATATGGGATTACTTTAATGGTGGCATTACTTGTTTACCAGATACAATAAATCAACAGCAGCTAAAGAGTTGGTTTAAGGGCATGGGACCGTGGGGACACCAAGACACTTAGCAGCGTAAAGGAGCAATTTACTTATCAATACTGGGAAAACAGCAGGAGTACCATTTGTAACACAGTTTAATTGCATCATATCACTTGAGGCATTAGATTAACAATAACACTAGTTAGATATGTCCCTAAGGTAACAGTGTGATCGCTTCATTTTACATGTGCCCTTACTTTAACAATAGCAAAAGGTTGGTATAAGGACATGCGACAGTGGACACATCAGCACAATGTACCTACAAGGAGGCATAAAGTGGTGATGCCAAGTTTGTTCATGCTTTGTGAGGGCAGCAAATCTAATCCTAGAGACCATTTAATATGTGAGCGTAGCAAATCTAATCCTAGAGACCTTTAACCATGTGACGGCAGCAAATCTAATCCTCGAGACCTTTTACTATGTGAGGGCAGCAAATCTAGTCCTGGAGACCTTTTACAATGTGAGGGCAGCAATTCTAATCTTGGAGAGCTTTTACTCTGTGAGGGCAGCAAATCTAATCCTGGAGACCTTTTACTATGTGAGGGCAGCAATTCTAATCCTGGAGACCTTTTACTATGTGAGGGCAACAAATATAATCCTGGACATACTCTGTTGATTTGTCCACCAGCCGCCACTTTCTATCCTTTTTTCAACCAATAATAGATCTATTCCTTAACCAGTTTGTATTGCATTTTCCCACTATTTCCCTTTTCAACCAAGAGAAAGTTGGGTATTCGGTCTCTACTACTTTCATCATATTATTTCCTCTTTGAATCAAGTCCTAGATTCATGCTACAACTTTCCCACTTTCTTCGTTGTTTGAACCAAGTCCTAGATTCAAATGCATGAAGTAGCTTTACCTCTAATAATACTAAAAATTTAGGTGGCTCTGGAAGAGCTGATGGGAGTAGAAAAAGATGCACATGCAGACACGTGGGGAGCTAGGGCAGTAGAGCAAGGCCGCTTTCGAAGAACTTATACCTAAGGGTCGTCGGGATGATGGTGGCGGCAGGTCGGATCTGCGCACAATACGGCAGGGAGGAAGAAGGGTCGGAGGATCTCCCGAGCCGGCGCTGTGTCGGAGAGAATGGCACGGGCAGAGGATCAGGCCCCTCCGGCAGCTGTTGGTTTCCTCCCTCGCCGATGATGACCGCGTGAACGATGCACCTAGTCCTCTAGACACACCAGCCGAAGGGATCCGGCCGGATCTGTGACCAACAGTGAGTAGAGAGAAAATGTCGCTACCGCTGTTTTGTTTAGATCTGGAGAGGACGAGAGAATAAAGAGATCAGCCCTAGTAAAGCAAGTGCTCAGGCCCCGGCATACATATATAGTGGAGTGATTATATTTTTCTCTCCACAACAAGAGTTTCAGGATGTGTTTAATTCTAGGGATACTTTTTGTGGTTGTGGGTATCCCCATCCAACAGCCTAGGGATAGCCATTTTTTCTGTTTGGTTTGCATGGATGTGTGGAGCCATAGATTTGTTTGGTTAGAAGGATAAAACGGGGTTGGGAGGACTCATTTGCTGTAGTTTTAAAACGTGACTGCTGTTGAGTTACAGTGGTGCATTCAGGGCTAATTTCTAACCCACCTGAGAGATAAAATTAGCACAAGAGAAATAAAATTAGCACTTCACTTGCAAGATAGAGAGATAAAATTAACACAAAATGCATACACGTCACAAATTCACAACCCACCTGAGGCAGAACACATACACAACTCGCCGGACCAGAGCAGAAGCCAGCAAACATCGAGTGATGAGCCAGCAACAACCAACAGCGTTGGCTTATGTGCCTTCCCCATCTTGCTGTGAGTAGGTCCCTATCAAAATAGCAGGCCACTGCCACGGGAGAGAAGTGAAAGGAGAGACAAGGGAGGAGAAAGGGCATGACAAGAAGGAACATAAGGAAGGAGAAAGCCAGGCCACCACACACTCAATTCTGCTGCCGCACTTTGATCTGCAGTGGCCGCCGCCACAGGAGACAAGCGCAAGGAGATGGAAAGGGGAGAAAGAGATAAGGTTCCATGTGGTAGAAAAATGTTTCGCAATGCGCACGCCAGTGATGCCCATATCCGTCACTTTCTGGCAGACGTGCGGAGCCCGATTTTAAAGGAATATTTGAAGTATCTGGCTGGCCTCATCCCTACTCGCCCACGAACCAAATGGGTGATAGCCATCCGAAAACAGGCTATCCCTGTCCCATAGAGGGATAGCCAAGCAACCAAATGCATCCTCAATTTGTGTACGTGGCATTAAAGGAAAAAAACTCTCTATTTAAGGTGAGTAACTGTACGACTCCTACTTACTACTACTACTACCTCCATCCTGGTTTATAGGTCACCTTTGTAGTTCATGCCAAATTTTGACCAAATATTTAGCTAAGAAAATGTTAATGCATGCCAACAAAAATTTTATCGTTGGATTTGTATTTCAACATAGTTATCAATGATATAATTTTTGGTAACACGCATGAACATTTTGTTAGTTCAATCTATAGTCAAATTTTGACACAATATACAATGGGGACCAATAAACTAGGACGGAGGTAGTAGTAGTAGTAGTAGTATTGTTCACTTGTGCTCCCCGGCCCTCCATTAATTCACCAACCCCACATGTGAATAAGCATATAGTACCAGTATTTATATAGAACAGACAAGCTCGAACTATTTTCACATAGTAAAAGTTGAGGGCGTGGCTTTTCCCGGGCAGTATGTGCAGCAGTTTTCGCCTAAGCGGTTTGGCAGAGAGGCGAGGACAGTGAGGGAGTAGCGGATTCAACTTACTTACTGCTTGAAACGTCGGGATGTCCGATTTGATGGTGTTTTACTGCTGGAAAGACTTGTGATATGACTACTCACTATAGTCATGAATTACTGGCGGTATAACCGGGGTGATGCCCCCCTTCCATTCCGCACTCTAATCCGGTGCATGACACATCGACCCGGATGCTGGCTCTCCCACATGTCAATGAAGTACGTAGGAGGAGTGCGAACTACGGTAGCCCAGTGAATCAGCAGTAGAAAACAATGTGCTGATATGGCACAAAAAAACAATGTGCTACGGTCCAGACTGTAGCATGTACAGTACTACTCCTTTTGTTTGGATGCCTGAGTTAGAGCTAGTTTGGGTTGAAATATCCTCAAATTATCCAAATAGGAGGGGTTAGTTTGAGCTAGTTTGCTCTAACCCAGCTAAAAAACAAGGGACTAGGGACTTTTTAGTTGGGACTAGAAAAAGTCGTAGGACTTATGAACCAAACAGGGCCTCAAGCACCTATGGAGGCGACTACCGCTCGCGTCTATCGCGTGTCAGGAGACGTTCCCATTGACGACGAGGTGCCTATGGTGCCTATTGTGTACCGCGACCAAGGCGGAGAGGAAAACGAGAGAACTACGCATTTATTTATGGTGTAGATTCACTTAGTTTGCTCCATATGTACTCCGTCTTGGTGTAGTCTAGTCACTTGCTGAAATCTCTAGAAAGGCAAATACTCCTTTCTGGTTTACAAGGATATACTAGCAAGTAATAGTGGACTCACATAGCAATTTTGTCTCATCCAAGAGTCTGGCTATATGCATGCTCCAAGGTTCAAAACTGCCACGTTCGGGTTGTGGTTTGCTCCTCGCCTCTTTGAGAAGACGAACAATGATGTTACTACCACTGCTTCTACAGTATCGAATCCACTGTTGCATGTCCGTCCACCGCGAGCGGGAGGGATAGCTTGTTGTAGTACTACTATAAGCAAAAGCCTGTCATCGTTTGCAAGCCACCGCGTGCATGGGCGAGGGAGAAGGCGAGTAGAAAAATCAAGCTTCTCATCATTGTACGAGTTGATATACATGCAGTGTACAATACTCCATTTGCTGCAACCTCTAACATACCCCACCATAAATTAAAATATATATTCCTGTCTTGACCAGATTAGCGTGCAAACTATAATCACCAGGATGAGAGGTAGGGCCAGGATATTATTTTAATAAAAAAGCATGGAGCTAACCCCAATGATTTCAAAGCTTAAAGGCACAGTACAAGCTATCCTAGACTACTCTACGCATGAAACTACACACGAACGTTCGGGCTGCGCTTGGCTCTTCGCCTCTTCGGGAAGTCGAACAGTGATGGAGTACTACTATAGTGGAGGAGTACTAGAGCATGTTTCTGGCCATCTGACACCGATTAAATTGCTGCATGGCCACCACGTGCGGGAGGGAGAGCGTGTAGTGAACGAAAGCTTCTCCTAGTCCTGCCAGCCACCATGCTCATTGGCGACGGAGGGACGCAGCTTCATTGACTTACTGCTCCTGCCTTTGCATCTATGACAGGTGGGCGCAATAGGAGGGTGGCCCACATGTAATGCAGCCAAAGGCGTTGTAGTAATCAAACTTCTCGGTCTTTTACGAGTTGACGCGACAGATCAAAGCACTGCACATGATATATTTCAATAATTTGCGTTTACCAATGCATTAATTACAACACATGCATGCATGCCGTGACTCTCCTTTTGATACTTGCATGTGTTGATTTAATGCATCTTGAAGTAGTATGAATAGGTGACGGTAAAGCTTTGTAATGCCCCGACCCTAATAAAGCGAGAGATGGTTGTGCACGAGGAGGGTGGGATTCCGAGGAGGTTGAGATCATGCAGACGAAACAGGACCCGACGATGGAGCTCTCTATGGTCTCAATGGACATCACATTGCTCCACTGCCCCTTGTGCCTCTCTGTTCAGGGCGAACTGCCGCGTCGAGCGCCCCGGGAACCAGCAGTAGTGCCAGAAGTGTGAGCGCGGCAGTGGCTTCGATGTGCGGAACACGGTAGTGGACGCCGTCCTCTCCTCGGTGAGGGTGGAGTGCCCACGCAAAGACTGTGGGCTCTGCGTCACTTACCACAAGCTCGCCAATCACCAGAGCGTGTGTCCGCTTGCGCCCTGCAAATGCCCTGTGCCCGTCTGCGGCTATGAAGGCCCGCCGTCGGCGCTCTCCCACCACATCAGCATCGTGCATCCTATGCCCGTGCATAGGATCCAGTACGGCAAGGTGCTCTAGTTGCAAGTGCCACTGTCAGAGCCACGGCTCTTGCTGTTCGCGGAGGAGGACTACTGCGCGTTTTTCTTGGTCGGCAGCATGCTTGACATTGGCACGCCTATCGCCGTGTCGGTCGTCTGCGTCAGAGAGGGGTAGTCCCCACTTCCGCACTACGTAGCCAAGCTATGGGCGAACGGCCCGCCAGGGGAGCCCAAAGGTAGGACCGTCACCGTCAAGGTGGAAATGGAGGTGACAAGTAGCAAGGATCTCGACAACGTCACCGTGCACGAGCTGACCTTCTTCACAGTTCCACCCAAGCTGCTGGCCGGGGCTAAGATGGTGTCCCTCCACATTCAGATTGACAAGCTCACGTCCTAAATGATTCTATAGTGCCTTATGTTTATCTTAGTAATATGCTAATATAGTGGTTAGCTCGGTCTACTTTAGCTTAAGAGATGGTGGGATTTGGTGACGATGCAGCAATTACTTCGACATCTGATCAGCAGTTAAAGTAATTTTTAACAGTCGAACAGATATTTTGTGTCTATTGGATATAAAGATCCTTTGGGTAAGAAGTATAACTAATTATAAGAAGTAGGTATAATAGCTTATATGCTTATTTGTTCAGGAAGTGTTGCATACTTGTGCAAGTTGACGCGACACATCAAAGTAGTACTACTGCTAGTACTCCCTCCAATCCTAATTTCTCTATGCATGAGGCTGGTCATAGTGGGAGTAACATAGGTAGTAACATAGATGCCACATAAGCAAAAATGATGAGGTGGCAAGTAATTAACGAGGAGAGAGGCAAATAGAGAGTGGGGAGTAACTTAGACTAGTGTTATGCATATGACACTAGTCTAAGTTATTACCTTCATAATGCAAAGTAACATAATAGTAGTATCATTGATGGCTTCATTTATCTTATCTTGGAAAGCGCTATGTTATAGTAACATATTATGTTACCACCTCTTATTAATTACTTGCCACATAAGCATAATTTTCTTGAAGTGCGCTATGTTACTACTCCCTCCGTCTAGGTGTATAAGACTAGTCACAGTGGGGAGTAACTTAGAGTAGTAACATGCATATGTTACTAGTGTATGTGACTAGCTCCACAGTGGGTAGTAACATATGTGTTGTGTCATGCATCACTTCATTTATTAGGTTGTAGACTCATCTTTTCTTGATATGTGTGATGTTATTGTAACTAGCTATGTTACCACATGCCTCTCTTTCTTCATTAATTACATGCCACATCATCTATTTTGTCTAGATAAGTGTGATGTTACGATCTATGTTACTCCTAGTGTGGGTAGTCTAAGTCATCTTAGGTTGTGGACCATGACCAAGATGGAGGGACAAACGAGAGAACTTAATGTATTGTTGCTACTTAATAGCATTGCATGCAATGAACTAACTACTGCATGTCATGTTTGTTAGTCTCAAGTCATTAAAAGCATGCACGGCCCACATCTCTTATTGGTTGATACGTCATGAAATAAGAAACGAGAAGGGATTTAATTACCGTGCCTAAGTGTTTTGGGTTTATTTCATTTTCATAAGGTGACTTACACACCTAGACGAAGGGAGTAGTTAAGTTACTCCCACTATGACTAGCCTAATATGTTACCATCACATAGCGTTTCCAATGCAAAATGAGTCTACATAGTAATAAATGAAGACATGTAGTACTATGTTATCACATATATGACACTACCCACTATGAAGGTACTAGTAACATAGACTAGTAACTAGTCTATGTTACTCTCCACTATGACTAGCCAAAGTCGAGGCGCAGGTACCAACAAGGGCCTGGTTGTGTCTATACTTGGACAAATCACCCGACTGCATGTGCACCAGGCAGACGAAGCTCGTGTCGTGTTGGTGCCGTGTGCGGCCCGCACATTAACCAAAACCTCGCGCCTCCATCTTAGCCTCCGTGTTTTAAACTTCTCACTCTCAAGGCCAAGGAGCAACCTGAAACCTATGATAGAGCCAATCGGATGGTTCAGAACACTACAATTCGTAGCTACAGATGCGTGTGTGAGAGAGGACGAGTGCGTGTGTGCACCTCTTCTCTTCCTGTATAACGTACTAAACTTAGAGTACAAGTGTGTGTGGGTGGCATTGACCTAGGGAGCAGTGATGGTGCGTGCAAGAAGTCCCGAGAGATACGTGTAATGCATCTGAAAAAAGACTAGTCTATAGCTTGCCACGACCTATTGCTGTCGAACGCCAAGCGTAAGATATGTATCCGACGGTGCCTGTTTTTCCACGTACACGGCAGTAGAAAAAGAACTAGCACCATGGCATATGCTACACCACGGCCGAGAACACGTGCCCACATTACGCCATTCGAGAATAGTGTCGCACTTCAAAGCAAGAACCGTCACTAAATTTTGAGCGTGTCTCATCACATTCCAAATTACTACTACTAGCATGCTATATTTAATTGCAAACATGTTCACATAGATCACAACCTAAACGGTTTCCCAGTTAGGAGCGTATTAGTAGTACTCGGTTATAAATACTACTATGCCAAGACGACTGCACGCGATCAAGTCATTCAAGCCATGGCCAGCGTGAGTTCTGGGTCGAGAGATTTCCACCAGGGAGAGGCGAGCATGGAAGAGGAAGCACGAGAGATGTCCCGCCTCGCCATAAAAGCAGCCAACATGTCCAGCCGCGCAGCAGTAGCAGCACAGAGGTCCCGTCGCGCCCCCGAAGCAGTACGGAGGACCCGCCACCCCGCCGATGTAGCAGACTGGTCCGGCCATGCCACGAAAGCAGCATAGACGTCCCGCCGCGCTGCCAAAGCAGCACGGAGGTCCCGGCGCACCGTGGTGGCCTGGGAAAATTTCTCGCGGGCAGGCGAGGACTCTTATAGGCGCATGCATGTGATGGTCCATAGCTAGATGGATTATATCTCCGGCTGGGCGAGGTTACAGGACGATGCTACAAGCGTCATCCGGCAACTAGGGGAGCGCAATGAGAAGCTCCGGGGCGAGCGCGACCTGCTGAGGGCGAAGATCGCCGGAAGGGCGAAGCAGGAGGAGGAGACCGCTGACTTGTTGTAGAGGACGGGCATCATCATCAAGAAACTTACGGACGAGAATGCGATGCTCTGCATCGAGCGCAACAGGCTGGTGGAGGAATCCATGGATGCTGCCAAGCAACGTATTAAGGACATGAAACTGATGAAAGAGATCATCGCCTGCCGCGAGAACTAGTCTCCGTGACCTGCAGTGCATAAAGAAAGTAGAGATCAGCGAGTCAGATTGTTGTATGCGTCTTCCTTCTTCTTTTGCCCTTGTGTATTTCAGGCGTAGCCGCATGTGGCTTTTTTAATTATCTTCCTAATTATGTAAGACAATTATTATCCACTCTTGTCGTCCTTATATATATTCATCAGTCTTGCTATAAGTCGTAGTAGATGCTATATAGGTCCGTCGGATCTTACATCAAGATCCGTGCAAAATTTTCTTTTCAGATTTTCTTTTTTCTATCTTAAATCTCAGTCGAGTGAGACATTGCCACGCCATTAAACAGAGGCTCGGGCGCCATTAATGGAGACCTTGGGAGAGAGGTGGATGGTAGATGGAGGTTAAAGGGCTCTCCTCCCGATAAGCACGCGCAGGGGTCTGATCGCACGCCTCCCGTACTCAAATCACTACCCCGCACGACGCCTCCTAGCTAATAAAAAAAGGGACGTGTGGCGGCATGTAAATGGTAAATAGAACGCCCATTGTTTCAACAATACTTGTGTTTCGTATTGTAACGTGATAACACTTGTTCCAAAATGACTTTGTCGATTCTTATTGTGTGCGCCTTCGCAAATCAGACAGCAAAATTACCACATCATGTTCGTGCCATGTCATGCCACCTAGCGAAGTTTCATGATTTTCATGCGTGTTTCGGATTTACAAGAATAAAAAACCAAGTTTCTCAATGTTTCCAGCCGAGCAACGACGCCCAGATGTTTGAATTTCATTCCCTTTTCTTTTATGGGACCTAGAAATTTACCCAAGGACACACATGTGATTTTTCAACCAGCATTGGTGCACTTGAGCATGTGCTTGTATTTAAAATTTGAATTATGCACACAAAGGTGACATGTTCCCTCTCAGAACCACGGGCCTTCTTGAGAGAAGCTCCGGTTTGCAAGAAACTTATACCAAAACTTGTTCCTATTCTGCCAATTTTTTTACCACAACATGGTAGTACCATCACATGACACCATGCCAAGTTTCATGGTTTTCATGCGTTTTTTGGATTAACAAGAATTTTAAAACCAAGCTTCTCAATGTTCTCGGTAGAGCCACGATGCCCAGATGTTTGAATTTCATTCCCATTTCTTGCATGGGACCTACAAATTCACCCGAGGACACACATGTGATTTTTCAACCAACTTTGGTGCACGAGAGCATGTGCTTGTAGTTCAAATTTGAATTATGCACATTAAATGACCAGAAACTCAATTAATGTATAAAAAAGGCCAAACGAACCCAGAATAATTCCAAAATTTAACAAGGCACTCATGTAGTTCTATGTTGCCTCTATAAAGAAACTCAAGGGTGGCAGCGTATATTGTTCCGCACTCAAAGGTGACACGTTCCCTCTCAGTACCATGAGCCTTCTTGAGAGAAGCTCCGGTTTGCAAGAAGCTTATACCAAAATTTGTTCCATTCGGCCATTTTTTTATCAGGGCATGGTAGTACCATGACATGACACCATGCCAAGTTTCATGATTTTCAAGCGTGTTTTGGATTTACAAGAATTTTAAAACCAAGTTTCTCAATGTTCTCGGCCGAGCCACGATGCCCAGATGTTTGAATTTCATTCCCTTTTCTTGCATGGGACCTAGAAATTCACCCGAGGACACAAATCTGATTGTTCAAGAAACTTTGGTGCACGGGAGCATGTGTTTGTAGTTCATATTTAAATTATGCACATTGAATGACCAAAAACTCAAGTAATGTATAAAAAAGGCCAAACGAACCCGGAATAATTCCAACATTTAATAGGGCACTCATGTAGTTCTATGTTGCCTCTATAAAGAAACTCTAGGGGGCAGCGTATATTGTTTCACACTCAAAGGTGACACGTTCCCTCTCAGAACCACGAGCCTAATTGAGAGAAGCTCCGGTTTGCAAGAAGCTTATACCAAATCTTGTTCCAAATTGGCGCAATTTTTTACCATAGCATGTTAGTGCCATGACATGACACCATGCCAAGTTTCATGATTTCTAGGCGAGTTTTGGATTTACATGAATTTAAAAACCAGGTTTCTCGATGTTCTTGGCCGAGTCACGATGTCAAGATGTTTGAATTTCATTCCCATTTCTTGCATGGGACCTAGAAATTCACCCAAGGACACACATGTGACTTTTCAACCAACTTTGGTGCACCAAAACATGTTCTTGCAGCTCAAATTTGGATTATGCACTTTAAATGTCTAGAAACTCAATTAATGTATAAAAAAGGCCAAACGAACCCGAAATAATTCCAAAATTTAATAGGGAACTCATATAGTTCTCTGTTGCCTCTGTAAAGAAAATCTGGGGGAGGCAGTGTATATTGTTTCGCACACAAAGGTGGCACGTTCCCTCTCCGAACCACGAGCCTTGTTGAGAGAATCTCTGGTTTTGCAAGAAGCTTATACCAAAACTTGTCCCAATTCAGCCAAGAATTATATACATATGAAAATAGGGTTTAGATTATCCCAAACATCTCGCCACCTAGACCAATGTGCTCTGATTTGAATTCAACATAAAATGAATACAAATATTTGAATTGGAGATCGTATGTTACATGTAGTTTATAGTGAAATATGATTACTGCTATATGCATGTTTTTTGTTATCAAGATAACATTTAAATGGTTGTATAACTTGACAAAAATCATATTCAAATAAGGAAAATTGATTCAAATTTAGTCCATTTGGTAGACGACAATATATATGTTCATAGGGTGGAGTAAAATGTTTATATACGATGGAAGATCAAAATGTTGGACTACATCCATTATAAACCGCAAGGTCACCTAACGATATATTCCAATTCAACATAACACAGATTCAAAAATTGAAATTCGAGATCCTCGCATGCATAATCATATAAGAAGGGACATGACTCTTTCTTTTGGTGGGAATTGATTTGTTTTTTGTTGTTGTTGAGGGAAGTGCGAATCGATTTGGTACTCTACAGGGTAATCTTGTTCTCCCTATTTTTTATACATTTTTCTTGTAGTTTTTTCAATGACATTTATAGCAATATAGTAAAAGGGGACGGGACATGACTCTCTTGTGCCTTGTATGAATTGAATTTTTTGTAGATGTTAAGTTTGTTCTACCGAACAAGGAATCTGCGCCTTGTTATCCCGAAATTTTAAGCTCGAGTATATTCTATCTCATCTGCTTTGAAACTCCCGCCTCTTCAACCGGCGCCACGCCCTGTTATCCCGAAATTTCGACCCGCGCGAAATCTCCCTCCTCATCGGAAATCGGTCCCGCAGCCCAGACACGCGAAATCCCCCTTCTACCCCTTAGCCGAAAATGCCGGCTCGACGTCGCGGTGTCAAAACCGGTGGGGGTACGCTGGTCAGTTACCCTACATTTCGGACAAGCGCGTCCCTAAGCCATAGCTCCCCCTACCATCCCCTTTGCCACCCCCATTCGTACACCAAGGCTGTCAAAACCTAGGAAACCCCACTCTCCTCAGTCGGCCTGCTGACCGCCGCCCAGCCAGAGACTCTTCCCCAACGACGTCATCCACCGCAACAGCTCGCCGTCCCTCATCCACCGTACCGGATGAGGATCCTTCGTCAATCTCGTCGTCCCGTCAGATCAGCTGCCCCATCCTCCACCTCCAAGGAGCTGCCTTGATGTTCGCCTCATCTATTGCGCGACCTCCATCCCCACAGCGTCATCTTGACCTGCCCCACTGGCACCGCAGCACCCTCACCAATTCCTCCGATGAAGCCGAGGCCAACTCGGTGCCACCAAGGAGGTTCTACACTCATCGCTATATTTTATCTTTTATTCGATCTCATGGGGCTGCCGGTGCTCGATACCGAGCAGCCATGGTGGGTCTCCATCGACGACATCGTCGCCTGCCACTTCATCCACAGCATCTGTCGGTTGTGCTGCTGCTCCGCTCTTGCTCTCGTTCGTGCTGCTACTCTGCTCTTGCTCTCGTTCGCGCTGCTTTAGCACTCGCTCATGGTTCTGCTGCACGACTGGCTCTCTGCTAGTGTGTTCCCTGCTCAAGCGTCTGCTGATTTAGATTGTTGCTTCTCTGCTACTAGTGCTCGAATGCCCTAAACATATATTGCGATGCTCTTCTACTAGTTCAATCAGTTTCGACAGTAAAATTCAGTTTCAATTGTAAAGTTCAGTTTCTTCAGTTAAGTTCAGAGTAAACACTATTTACAACATCTGTGGGAGTGGCCGTGGCGCGGCTCATGCGTTTTACATCTGGCACTTTTTGGTGATGTATTTTACATCATCTATTGCAGATGATATTAGTCCCACATCAGATTAATGTTGTCTGTCTTGTCCTGCTTCAGCCTCGACGCCGTACACCTCACCAAAGGTACTCCAACGACGGAACCGTCCATCACAGTGGAGCAGTCTTGGGGACATCGACCAAGTTTGCCAGCCATTGGCTACCGCACCTCCCGAATGACACCAGCTTCTTGTAGTTTGCGTGTTTCGTGGACGATGAAAAACTGCTTCTCCGTGGACCGCCGCCGCGCCTTCTGCTTCGCCGGGTGCACATTGAGGCACACCCTCAGGTGGTGCTAGATTATCCCCCTCGGGTTCCCAACCAGATCCTTGGCTTCCCAGGCGAACACCTCTTTTTTCTTGTGTAGGAAGTTCACCAGCGCCCCCTCTTGATCCAGGGGAGGCCGTCGCCTATGGTGAAGATCGCGCCCAACGCCCCAACCTCGTCCACCAGCATCTTCTTTGTCTTAGCGTGGTCTTGGGAGAAAAACTTCTTCTTCTTTACTGGCCCAGCCCCTGGAGCCCCAGGGGCTCCTTCCTCCTTTGGCCGCACGGCTGCCGCAACCCTAAAGGCGAGCTTGAGGGCCGCCAACGCCTCCTTGGTGTCCCCGGCCATGATGAGGACGTCGCTGCTCCCCGGCATCTTCATGAGGTTGTACCCAGGATGAGTTGCCGCCATGAACTTGACCAAGGTTGGGTACCCGGGGTTGGCGTTGTACGGGAGAATGATCCGGGCGATGTCGAAGTCAATGAGCTCGGTCCGGTAGTTGTCGTGGGTGCCGAAGGTGACGGAGAGGCGGATCTGCCCTAGGGGCAGGTGGAGCCGTTGATGACTCCCTAGAAGGGCTTGGTGGGGTGGAGCCGGCCGTGTGGCATGTGAAGCAAGCCGAAAGCTTCCACGGAGAGCTTGTTGAGGTCGGCCCCGCCACTGATGAGGTTCTTGGTGACCGACACATGGCAGATGGTGGGGGTGCAGAGCATCAGGAGTGCTCCGGTGCCCGCGGTTGTCATGGGGTGGTCTCCTGAGTCGATGGTGAGGTCAGCCTTGGGTGCCTCCCATCCCGGAGGATCTCCCTGATGCACGTGAGCGGCGCCCACCTGACGGAAGAACTCCTTGACATGACGGTCCGAGGGCGGCGCCTGCGAGCCACCGAGGAGTGCTACAATAGCGTAGGGTGCTGGTGCCGCGAAGCACGCTATGAAGAGGACGCGGGGTTCCTCCCATGATGCCACAGAAGACTCCGGCAAGTTGACAAGCCGGGCGTGCGGTGCGCCCACCAGGGCCATGGGGAACCAGTTCACCATGACCTTGTCATCGCGGCCGACCTCCCAGACAGCCTCCTCGTACGCTTGGAGAAAGGCTGCCGCGGCCGCCGTGCCATCATATTTGGGCGGCAATCCGGCCTGAACTTGTGCAGCCACTGCACCCGCCGAAGGGCGGGGGTGAAGGCTCGAAGGCCCTCGGCTCCTCTAAGGGGACGCGTCGTTCAAGTCGATGGAGAAGAGTCAGCCATGAGAGACGAAAAGCAGATTGTGGCAGATGGAGTGGCGGATCTCCGACGCACCCCTACCTGGCGCGCCAAATGTCGGATTCAGGGTTCCACAGATCCTTGAAAGGTTCAAACTCTGGGGTGCGTGTGAAGAACTCGCCCTCCCTAGTCGGCCTGCCCACCGATCCCACGGCCTAGCTCGACGAACCTAATGGGCAAGAGACACAGCAATTTACCCAGGTTTTGGCCACCTTGCGGTTTAAAACCCTACTCCTGCTTTGAGGTGGATTGGCCTGGAGGGGCTGCAGATGAACTAGTACAAGGGAAGAACAGCCTAAGGAGGTGAGGTGTTCTTGTGCTCGATGAGGTGTGGGTGAGAGGATGATCTCGATGATCCGTGCTCCCCTATGGTGGTGGCTAAGTCCTATTTATAGTGGCCTTAGTCCTCTTCCCAAATGCCAGGCGGGAAGGGATCCCATGACGGCCAATTTTGAAGGGAGACAACTAGTACATGCTATCGTGACAAAAGTAGTGTTCGCCTGCAAAAGCTCCTGGTCGTGACGCTCGGTGGGCTCCGTCATAACCTCCGTCCGGCCATCCTCGTTGTCTTGATCTTGTTGCATCGGAATGGAAACCTTTAGCTGATTCCTCGGGACTCTGCGCCTGCACATGCCTCCTGAGCACCAAAGAGGAAACTGGTACATTGCACCCGCTGGCGCCCGCCAGGCCTTGGTCATCATGGCTCACGTCATCCGAACCTCGCGAGGCGCACCTTGCATAGATATCTCCGATCCTCAGGAGCCTGTCTGGGGAAGCCGCCCCCAGGGAGGTCTTGGTTTCATCCGCCTCACGAGGCTTGACCCGTCGCGAGGGTCTTGAGTTATTGATGTTGAAGCTGCACTACTGCAAGATGCTACTAATGTGACACTACGATCAGAGACCCTTCGACGAAACTATGTGTGAGGCCATAATCGCAAACGGTGGTGTAGGAAACCCGTCAAAAAAGGTACAAAACATTTGCGATGGAGGATGCATCAAACATGGTTCATATTTTAGTTGCGTGTGCAATTCAGGTCATACAATTCAACTCAATTAACTGTTTGCAATGAGGAGGAACAACACAGACGATTATTGCTAACAAGCCGTGTGTGTTTTGAACAAACGGTTGCTGGTATACAATTGTGAGTGATTGATGAAAACATCACCAACGGGTTCCATTGTTTAGTCTATGTGCGATGTGATTTTCTTTGTTCGCACAACATCTACGCTCTGTCTATAGTGCATCAACATATATACTTAAAAAGACAAGTGGTTACACACATAACATTTCCATACACCAAAGTAAGCAATTACATGCTTACTAAAGTAGGAAAAACAAGGATCTAATCATCTACTTATTGTTGCGATGACACTTGCCATTGCTCTGCTTCTGGCTGGATCCCTGGCCATTTTGGGGAAGGAGGCACTTCCTCATGTCAACGATCTGCCTGTACATGTCGCAGCTCGTGTACGCCTCCTTAGCCGCATACAAGGCGTGAGCTTTGTGTCAGGCACACTTGTCCTAGTTGCACAAATCCTTCAGGTCTCTGTAGTAGGGGGTCGATGATGGCCCCGACGAGGTGAACCAGTGAGTCCTTCTTATCCTACTTGCTGCCCCAGATCTTGTATTGGCCCTGGATGTCCACAAGATTCTGGAAGGTGATGCACGAATTCTCGAGCGCCTTTACATCGTTGGTGATGTCCACCATAGCAAACATGTAGTGGGGGATGTTGGCAAACCTAGCGAAATTCTTGCAAGGCCTTGTGTCCAGGCAATAGTGGTAGACGAGGACGTGGTGGCCGTGGTGGCACACGCACATCTGGGTGACGACGACCTTGGGACGAGACCCGGCACAAGCGCACGTGTACTCGAGATCGAACCCGACCACCTTGTACTTCTCCTTGGCAAGCAACAGCTCCATGATCTAGATGGAGTGCTCCACCCAGACCGGGTCATTGGTGTACACCACCGAGAGGTCCATGAACCTTCTGTGGGTGTCCACCACGGCACGCATGGTGCACTGCTGCTTGTTGTCGGCAGCCGCTCGAAGTGCCATTGGAGCCGTGCATGATACCCTCTAAGAATTGTTCATGGTCGGTGTGCTTCTTGTAATGGTGCGGCGCGATCAAAATGTTGGTCGCTGTAATAAATGGGGGCCGGCCGGCCAGTAATCATCATATCTTGTCACATCGTTCATAGTGGAGGATTCTAGTGCACACTTGACAATACCGCACCGCATGCGTGGGCTCGAAGAGGTGCCAAATGTATCATCGGTGAGCCTGTTCCCGCACTACGGCGCAGTTTAGCACGCAAGGTTCCCGCTTGGCTAGTTTGGCCATGCGTCGGCTAAAAGAGGGACAAATAGTGGGTGTTTATTGGCAAAAAGCTTTGTAAAAATGAAGTGTGTGGAACGACTTCAGTCAGAAGTTTACCCGCGGGTGATAAGGTCAAAGTTACACAGAAGGGTGATGATGGACACTTGAGTGCGATAATTAATGATGTGCTCTACAAGGCACACGGTGGAAGAAACCAATTGTGTGAAATACTGTCGAAGATCGTAGTCGAGTTAGCTATACAGATCGTGTGCTATGAGAACGACAAGGTAAACCTATTCAAGAATGGTTAATAAAATCTAAGACCGTTGCATATTAAGGTCAAAATAGTGCTACCAATATACGAGTCTCATACGATGCCATTTCAACGATTCTACCACAAAAGCTCGAAATATTACAAGTTCAAATTCCAGAGTTATATGGCTCAAATTTGAAGATTACAAGGTTCAAACTGATATTAGAAATGAAATACAGCTCATCAGCTGCAAACGCTCGTGCTGATCCACTGAACATGGATATCAGAGAGGTTAAAACTAATAATACCACTTCTACGTATGGTTTCGAAACCTCACATTTTTTGCAAAGGGGTTAGCCACTGAGAAGTCATGTATGGGGTTGACACGATGACGTCTGATTGCTCTGTCATCTAAAGTTCAAAAATGAAATTCAGCATTTTTGGAGCCTATTCCATTCTACCGCAGGCGCCGGCACTGATCAACAAACCATTCATTTCCTCGAAATAAATGTAGGGCAAACCCCATTTCCTTCAGCACCCTTGATCTGAGAACAAAGAACCGGCCGAATATAATTCCTGGTAAGGTCCCTCGGTAGGAGTTCAAAGTAATTCCTGAGAGATGAAGATCTAGGCATTCTGCATGATTGTTATATTGTATCACACTATTCACCACTGGGCATAATGTTATCTGCAAAAGAAGAAAAAGTGTTAGCGCCTACATGCAGTTTTGAACATTACTACATGCCTTTTTGGAGTGCAGGATTTGTAAAATGCACTAACATGCCATCTTTGATCTGACATGATTAACATGGGCATTTCATTACATTCTAGAAAAATGTAGCCTAGTTCACAAGAGGTTGGAGTGGATGAAAAGTTCCCTAAGAAAACTAGTATAGATGAATCCAAAGGACAAATGCTTATTGATTGTAACCATATGGATCAAGCAACCAATATGGGGGTGTGGAACATGTATGTATTGAAATCCTCCAGAAGAATCCTTCAGAAATCGTAGTACATTGTCATTGCAAACTTGGAATAAGGTGTCACAAATTGAAATACCTTATGGTTAACATTTAATAGGAAAGGAACATCACCTCGATGTTGGGGAACGTAGTATTTCAAAAAAATTACCTATGATCACACAAGATCTATCTAGGAGATGCATAGCAATGAGACGAGAGAGTGTGTCCACGTACCCTCATAGACCGAAAGCGGAAGCGTTTACTGACGTGGTTGATGTAGTCGAACGTCAGCACACGTTCAGCACGATGACGTCCCTCGAGCTTTTGATCCAGTTGAGGACGAGGGAGAGTTCCGTCAGCACGACGGCGTGGCAACGGTGATGATGAAGTTACCGGCGCAGGGCTTCGCCTAAGCACTACGACAATGTGACCGAGGTGGTAAACTGTGGAGAGGGGCACCGCACGCGACTAAGAGATGTCTGTTGTGCCTTTGGGGTGCCCCCTCGCCTCCGTATATAAAGGGGGAGGAGGATGTGGCCGGCCCAGGGGGGCACGCCATAAGGGGGAGTCCTACTTGGACTCCTAGTCCATGTAGGATTCGGCCCCCCTCCTTCCTTCCACCTGAGAGGGAAAAGGGGAAGGGAGAGATAGGGAGAAGGAAAGAGGGGATCCGGCCCCCTCCCCTAGTACAATTCAGTTTGGGCAAAGGGGCGCCCCTCACACGTGGCCTTTCTCCTCTCCTCCAATAAGGCCCAATAGGCCCAATACTTCTCCCGGGGGGTTCCGGTAACCTTCCGGTACTCCGGAATAATGCCTGAACCACTCGGAACCATTCCGATGTTGAAATGCAGCCTTCCAATATATGAATCTTTACCCCTCGACCATTTCGACACTCCTCGTCATGTCCGTGATCTCATCCGGGACTCCGAACAAACTTCGGTCATCAAATCACATAACTCATAATACAAATCGTCATCGATCATTAAGCGTACGGACCCTACGGGTTTGAGAACCATGTAGACATGCCCGAGACACATCTCTGGTCAATAACCAATAGTGGAACCTGAATGCTCATGTAGGTTCCTACATATTCTACGAAGATCTTTATCGGTCAAAGCGCATCACAACATACGTTATTCCCTTTGTCACTGGTATGTTACTTGCCCGAGATTCGACCATCAGTATCATCATACCTAGTTCAATCTCATTACCGGCAAGTCTCTTTACTCATTCCGTAATGCATCATCCCGCAACTAAGTCATTAGTCACATTGCTTGCAAGGCTCATAGTGATGTACATTACCGAAAGGGCCCAGAGATACCTCTCCGATACTCGGAGTGACAAATCCTAATCTCGATCTATGCCAACCCAATAAACACCTTCAGAGACACCTGTAGAGCATCTTTATAATCACCCAGTTACGTTGTGATGTTTGATAGCACACAAGATGTTCCTTTGGTATTCGGGAGTTGCATAATCTCATAGTCAAAGGAATTTGTATATGTCATGAAGAAAGCAATAGCAATAAAACTTAGCAATCATTATGCTAAGCTAATGGATGGGTCTTGTCCATCACATCATTCTCCTAATGATGTGATCCCGTTATCAAATGAAAACTCATGTACATGGTTAGGAAACTTAACCATCTTTGATTAACGAGCTAGTCTAGTAGAGGCTTACTAGGGACATGGTATTTTGTCTATGTATCCACACATGTATCAAGTTTCCGGTTAATACAATTCTAGCCTGAATAATAAACATTTATCATGATATAAGGAAATATAAAATAACAACTTTATTATTGCCTCTAGGGCATATTTCCTTCAGTCTCCCACTTGCACTAGAGTCAATAATCTAGATTACACAGTATTGATTCTAACACCCATGATTCTAACACCCACTAGAGTCAATGGGTCTGCTACATTCAGACCTGTGTGTATCTTGCAAATATCTATGTCTCCAACCTGGACTAGATCCCAGATGGAATTGAAGCGTCTCTTGATGTGCTTGGTTCTCTTGTGAAATCTGGATTCCGTTGCCAAGGCAATTGCACCAGTATTGTCACAAAAGATTTTCATTGGACCCGATGCACTAGGTATGACACCTAGATCGGATATGAACTCCTTCATCCAGACTCCTTCATTTGCTGCTTCCAAAGCAGCTATGTATTCCGCTTCACACGTAGATCCCGCCACGATGCTCTGTTTAGAACTGCACCAACTGACAGCTTCACCGTTTAATGTAAACACATATCCAGTTTGCGATTTAGAATCATCTGGATCAGTGTCAAAGCTTGCATCAACGTAACCGTTTACGATGAGCTCTTTGTCACCTCCATATACGAGAAACATATCCTTAGTCCTTTTCAGGTACTTTAGGATGTTCTTGACCGCTGTCCAGTGATCCACTCCTAGATTACTTTGGTACCTCCCTGCTAGACTTATAGCAAGGCACACATCAGGTCTGGTACACAGCATTGCATACATGATAGAGCCTATGGCTGACGCATAGGGAACATCTTTCATTTTCTCTCTATCTTCTGCAGTGGTCGGGCATTGAGTCTGACTCAACTTCACACCTTGTAACACAGGCAAAAACCCTTTCTTTGCTTGATCTATTTTGAACTTCTTCAAAATCTTGTCAAGGTATGTGCTTTGTGAAAGTCCAATTAAGCGTCTTGATCTATCTCTATAGATCTTTATGCCTAATATGTAAGCAGCTTCACCGAGGTCTTTCATTGAAAAAACTCTTATTCAAGTATCCCTTTATGCTATCCAGAAATTCTATATCATTTCCAATCAGTAATATGTCATCCACATATAATATCAGAAATGCTATAGAGCTCCCACTCACTTTCTTGTAAATACAGGCTTCTCCAAAGGTCAGTATAAAACCAAATGCTTTGATCACACTATCAAAGCGTTTATTCCAACTCCGAGAGGCTTGCACCAGTCCATAAATGGATCGCTGGAGCTTGCACACTTTGTTAGCTCCCTTTGGATCGACAAAACCTTCCGGTTGCATCATATACAACTCTTCTTCCAGAAATCCATTCAGGAATGTAGTTTTGACATCCATCTGCCAAATTTCATAATCATAAAATGCGGCAATTGCTAACATGATTCGGACAGACTTAAGCATCGCTATGGGTGAGAAGGTCTCATCGTAGTCAACCCCTTGAACTTGTCGAAAACCTTTTGCGACAAGTCGAGCTTTGTAGACAGTAATATTACCGTCAGCGTCAGTCTTCTTCTTGAAGATCCATTTATTCTCAATTCCTTGCCGATCATCGGGCAAGTCAACCAAAGTCCATACTTTGTTCTCATACATGGATCCCATCTCAGATTTCATGGCTTCAAGCCATTTTGCGGAATCTGGGCTCACCATCGCTTCTTCATAGTTCGTAGGTTCATCATGATCTAGTAGCATGACTTCCAGAATAGGATTACCGTACCACTCTGGCGCGGATCTCGCTCTGGTTGATCTATGAGGTTCAGTAGTATCTTGTTCTGAAGTTTCATGATCATCATCATTAGCTTCCTCACTAACTGGTGTAGGTGTCATAGAAACAGTTTTCTGTGATGCACTACTTTCGAATAAGGGAGCAGGTACAGTTACCTCGTCAAGTTCTACTTTCCTCCCACTCACTTCTTTCGAGAGAAACTCCTTCTCTAGAAAGGATCCATTCTTAGCAACGAATGTCTTGCCTTCGGATCTGTGATAGAAGGTGTACCCAACAGTATCCTTTGGGTATCCTATGAAGACACATTTCTCCGATTTGGGTTCGAGCTTATCAGGTTGAAGCTTTTTCACATAAGCATCGCAGCCCCAAACTTTAAGAAATGACAACTTTGGTTTCTTGCCAAACCATAGATCATAAGGTGTCGTCTCAGCGGATTTTGATGGTGCCCTATTTAACGTGAATGCGGCCGTCTCTAAAGCATAACCCCAAAATGATAGCGGTAAATTTGTAAGAGACATCATAGATCGCACCATATCAAGTAAAGTACGATTACGACGTTCGGACACACCATTACGCTGAGGTGTTCCGGGTGGCGTGAGTTGCGAAACTATTCCGCATTGTTTCAGATGTAGACCAAACTCGTAACTCAAATATTCTCCTCCACGATCAGATTGCAGAAACTTTATTTTCTTGTTACGATGATTTTCAACTTCACTCTGAAATTCTTTGAACTTTTCAAATGTTTCAGACTTATGCTTCATTAAGTAGATATACCCATATCTGCTTAAATCATCTGTGAAGGTGAGAAAATAACGATATCCGCCACGAGCCTCAACATTCATCGGACCACATACATCTGTATGTATGATTTCCAACAAATCTGTTGCTCTCTCCATTGTACCGGAGAATGGTGTTTTAGTCATCTTGCCCATAAGGCACGGTTCGCAAGTACCAAGTCATTCATAATCAAGAGGTTGCAAAAGTCCATCGGTATGGAGTTTCTTCATGCTCTTTACACCGATATGACCTAAACGGCAGTGCCACAAATAAGTTGCACTATCATTATCAACTCTGTATCTTTTGGCTTCAACATTATGAATATGTGTGTTACTACTATCGAGATTCATCAAAAATAGACCACTCTTCAAAGGTGCATGACCATAAAAGATATTACTCATATAAATAGAACAACCATTATTCTCTGATTTAAATGAATAACCGTCTCGCATTAAACAAGATCCAGATATAATGTTCATGCTCAACGCTGGCACCAAATAACAATTATTTAGGTCTAATATTAATCCCGAAGGTAGATGTAGAGGTAGCGTGCCGACCGCGATCACATCGACTTTAGAAACATTTCCCACGCGCATCGTCACCTCGTCCTTTGCCAGTGTTCGCTTAATCCGTAGTCCCTATTTCGAGTTGCAAATATTAGCAACAGAACCAGTATCAAATACCCAGGTGCTACTGCGAGCTCTAGTAAGGTACACATCAATAACATGTATATCACATATACCTTTGTTCACCTTGCCATCCTTCTTATCCGCCAAATACTTGGGGCAGTTCCACTTCCAGTGACCAGTCTTCTTGCAGTAGAAGCACTCAGTTTCAGGCTTAGGTACAGACTTGGGTTTCTTCTCCTGATCAGCAACTTGCTTGCTTTTCTTTTTGAAGTTCCCCTTCTTCTTTCCTTTGCCCTTTTTCTTGAAACTAGTGGTCTTGTTGACCATCAACACTTGATGCTCCTTCTTGATTTCTACCTCAGCAGCTTTCAGCATTGCGAAGAGCTCGGGAATAGTCTTATTCATCCCTTGCATATTATAGTTCATCATAAAGCTCTTGTAGCTTGGTGGCAGTGATTGGAGAATTCTGTCAATGACGCAATCATCTGGAAGATTAACTCCCATCTGAATCAAGTGATTATTATACCTAGACATTTTGAGTATATGCTCACTGACAGAACTGTTCTCCTCCATCTTGCAGCTATAGAACTTATTGGAGACTTCATATCTCTCAATCCGGGCATTTTCTTGAAATATTAACTTCAACTCATGGAACATCTCATATGCTCCATGATGTTCAAAACGTCGTTGAAGTATCGATTCTAAGCCGTAAAGCATGGCGCACTGAACTATCGAGTAGTCATTAGCTTTGCTCTGCCACACGTTCATAACATCTGGTGTTGCTCTAGCAGCAGGCCTGGCACCCAGCGGTGCTTCCAGGACGTAATTCTTTTGTGCAGCAATGAGGATAATCCTCAAGTTACGGACCCAGTCCCTGTAATTGCTACCATCATCTTTCAACTTCGCTTTCTCAAGGAACGCATTAAAATTCAACTGAACAACAGCACGAGCCATCTATCTACAATCAAGCATAAACAAGCAAGATACTATCAGGTACTAAGTTCATGATAAATTTAAGTTCAATTAATCATATTACTCAAGAACTCCCACTTAGATAGACATCCCTCTAATCATCTAAGTGATCACGTGATCCAAATCAACTAAACCATAACCGATCATCACGTGAAATGGAGTAGTTTTCAATGGTGAACATCGCTATGTTTGATCATATCTACTATATGATTCACGCTCGATCTTTCGATCTCAGTGTTCCGAGGCCATATCTGCATATGCTAGGCTCGTCAAGTTTAACCTGAGTATTCTGCGTGTGCCTACACCCGTTGTAGATGGACGTAGAGCTTATCACACCCGATCATCACATGGTGTCTGGGCACGACGAACTTTGGCAACGGTGCATACTCAGGGAGAACACTTTTATCTTGAAATTTAGTGAGAGATCATCTTATAATGCTACCGTCAATCAAAGCAAGATAAGATGCATAAAAGATAAACATCACATGCAATCAATATAAGTGATATGATATGGCCATCATCTTGTGCTTGTGATCTCCATCCTTGAAGCACCATCGTGATCACCATCGTCACCGGCGCGACACCTTGATCTCCATCGTAGCATCGTTGTCGTCTCGCCAATCTTATGCTTCTATGACTATCGCTACCTCTTAGTGATAAAGTAAAGCATTACAGGGTGATTGCATTGCATACAATAAAGCGACAACCATATGGCTCCTGCCGGTTGCCGATAACTCGGTTACAATAAAATTTAGCATCATGTCTTGACCATATCACATCACAACATGCCCTGCAAAAACAAGTTAGACGTCCCCTACTTTGTTGTTGCAAGTTTTACGTGGCTGCTACGGGCTTAAGCAAGAACCAATCTTACCTACGCATCAAAACCACAACGATAGTTTGTCAAGTTGGTGTTGTTTTAACCTTCGCAAGGATCGGGCGTAGCCACACTCGGTTCAACTAAAGTTGGAGAAACTGTCACCCGCAAGCCACCTATGTGCAAAGCACGTCGGGAGAACCGGTCTCGCGTAAGCGTACGCGTAATGTCGGTCCGGGCCGCTTCGTCCAACAATACCGCCGAACCAAAGTATGACATGTTGGTAAGCAGTATGACTTATATCGCCCACAACTCACTTGTGTTCTACTCGTGCATATAACATCAACATATAAAACCTAGGCTCGGATGCCACTGTTGGGGAACGTAGTAATTTCAAAAATTTCCTACGCACACGCAAGATCATGGTGATGCATAGCAACGAGAGGGGGAGAGTGTGATCTATGTACCCTTGTAGATCGACAACGGAAGCGTTTGGTTGATGTAGTCATACGTCTTCACGGCCCGACCGATCAAGCACCGAAACTACGGCACCTCCGAGTTCTAGCACACGTTTAGCTCGATGACGATCCCCGGACTCCGATCCAGCAAAGTGTCGGGGAAGAGTTCCGTCAGCACGACGGCGTGGTGACGATCTTGATGCACTACCGTCGCAGGGCTTCGCCTAAGCACCGCTACAATATTATTGAGGACTATGGTGGAAGGGGGCACTGCACATGGCTAAGAATATGATCACGTGGATCAACTTGTGTCTCTAGGGGTGCCCCCTGCCCCTGTATATAAAGGAGCAAGGGGAGGAGGCCGGCCGGCCCTATAGGCGCGCCAAGGAAGAGTCCTCCTCCTAGTAGGAGTAGGACTCCTACTAGGAGGGGGAAAGAAGTGGGGAGGGAGAGGGAAGGGGGGGGCGCCGCCCCCCTCTCCTAGTCCAATTCGGACCAGGGGGGAGGAGGCACGCGGCCGACCTTTGGATGCCCCTCTCTCTCTCCACTAAGGCCCATATGGCCCATTACTTCTCCCGGGGGGTTCTGGTAACCCTCCGGCTCTCCACTTTTCTCCGAAATCACCCGGAACACTTCCGGTGTCCGAATATAGTCGTCCAATATATCAACCTTTATGTCTCGACCATTTCGAGACTCCTCGTCATGTACGTGATCACATCCGGGACTCCGAACTAACTTCGGTACATCAAAACTCATAAACTCATAATATAACTGTCATCGAAACCTTAAGCGTGCAGACCCTACGGGTTCGAGAACAATGTAGACATGACCGAGACACGTCTCTGGTCAATAACCAATAGCGGAACCTGGATGCTCATATTGGCTCCTACATATTCTACGAAGATCTTTATCGGTCAGACCGCATAACAACATACGTTGTTCCCTTTGTCATCGGTATGTTACTTGCCCGAGATTCGATCGTCGGTATCCCATACCTAGTTCAATCTCGTTACCGGCAAGTCTCTTTACTCGTTCCGTAATACATCATCTCACAACTAACTCATTAGTTGCAATGCTTGCAAGGCTTATGTGATGTGCATTACCGAGAGGGCCCAGAGATACCTCTCCGACAATCGGAGTGACAAATCCTAATCTCGAAATACGCCAACCCAACATGTACCTTTGGAGACACCTGTAGAGCTCCTTTATAATCACCCAGTTACGTTGTGACGTTTGGTAGCACACAAAGTGTTCCTCCGGCAAACGGTAGTTGCATAATCTCATAGTCATGGGAACATGTATAAGTCATGAAGAAAGCAATAGCAACATACTAAACGATCGGGTGCTAAGCTAATGGAATGGGTCATGTCAATCAGATCATTCATCTAATGATGTGATCCTGTTAATCAAATGACAACTCTTTGTCCATGGTTAGGAAACATAACCATCTTTGATTAACAAGCTAGTCTATTAGAGGCATACTAGTGACACTCTGTTTGTGTATGTATTCTAGCATGAATATTAAACTTTTATCATGATACATTAGGAAATAAATAATAACTTTATTATTGCCTCTAGGGCATATTTCCTTCAGGGTCCCACCAGTCGGCGGGCGTACGGAAGACGGCGAGAGCGCCACCAGTCGGCCCAGTTGGGAGTTGGCCCCCAGGAGTCGGCCGGCCTCTCCCACGGGCCCCACGCGCCATTAACCAGACGCGACAGGGAGTGACCACAGTGATCGCCCGCCAGACGGCAGAGCTGTCGCCACGACCCCATGTCCGAGCCTACGTCATTAGAGGCACAGCTACAGTAATCTACAGCCAGCAAGACTCGCCCGTGGTGGACGCGGCCTGTCGGCTCCGTACCGAGCCAGTCAGCGGGGCCCACCAGTCGGCGGGCCCTAGGAGATTGCGGATAAGACGGCGGCCAGAGAGACTGACGGCTGGGCCCGCATCCAGCCGGATTACCATTGTACCCCTGGGGGGTAGGCCTATATAAACCCCCAGGGCACCCATGCAAAGGGTTGGAATCAATTAGCACTAGACCAGATCATATAGGAATGAGAGAGCTAGCCTTGCCTTCTCCTACCTCAAGGAAATAGCTCAAGGAGCAATCGCTTACACACTTTGCCATAGTGATCATGCGGAGACCCCGCAGAGCAGCAGTAGGGGTATTATCTCCACGGAGAGCCCCGAAGCTGGGTAAGATTCGCTGGTGTGCATGCCTTCGCCTTATCCTGTTTCCAGGCACTGGCGACATTCTACTCGCCCCCACCATGATAAGCCATCCTTTGGCATATGTCGCACCTAACCCCCGACATTTGGCACCCACCATGGGGCCTGGTGCACCATCGTTCGGAGACCTGCTCTGGACGGGAACCCTTTTCCTCCTTGGCGAGCGCAGCCAGCCCAGCACGCCGGACGGAGTTTGCGCCGACGCGCTGCACGGCGCTAAGATCGCCTGCGCAGCCAGCTGCCTCGCCGATCTTGTCGGCGAGGTTCGCCTCTCTGACGAGTCTGCATCCGACACAGGCACGGGCGGCCCCGAGAGCCTCCTTGCGGGCCTCCTTGACCAACTCCACGTCGCCGGCGAGCCTGCCGTGGACTTGGAGTCTGTAGGCTCCACCGACCCGATGCTGGTCGACTCTGACACCTTGTCGCTCGACGCGTTCCCCACCAACGTGGTGGTCTACGATGAGCCGCTCCCTCGCGCGGAGAGCGACGGAAGCACCGTCACAGAGGTGCTCGTCATCGGTCATGACGAGCCTCCCGGCGGAGGAGCGCATGGCCCACTTGGCGCGGCACTACAAGACTTGACCGCGCCCATTTCGGAAGACGCTGAAGCAAAGACATTGGAGGCGCACCGCCTTCAGCTCGTCGAATGCGCGAAGAAGCTGGCTAGCATGAGACGCTTGTCAGAAGCTTACCAGCGTGAGATTGATCGCGCTGTAGGTGGCTCGCCAGCCCCAACTGGGCCCAGCCGCCTAGGCGTGGTCCAGCAGCATGGCGTGGCCATCGCCAACCTATTCGGGGCAAATCGCCCTATGTACGCCACGCCTACGGAGAACATTCGAGCCGCCCAGCCGGCGGCGGACGAGCTGGACAACTACGAGGGCGAAGAGCGCCGCCTGATGGCGGAGCGAGTCCAGCGGCTCCTCGACGCGGCTGCCGCGCAGAACGAGGCCGGCTGCCGCACAGAGGCGCCGCAGCGACAAAACGATGACCCGCCTCCACGCCGAGACCAAGGCGCGACGTCTCGGACGCCGACTGGCGGCGCCCAAGGAAGGAAAGACAAGGATCCGGCTATCAGCCGCAGTCAGACTAGCATTACCATAGAGCGCGACCAAGACGGCCGCCCAAGAGCAGTAGAACGACGGGACGACTGTCCGCCTCCTCCTCCTCGCAAGGAAAGGCGAGTCTCCCCGCCGCCTGTTGACCATCCGACTCTCGGCGACCGCATTGGCCGTCGAGAGGGAGTCGGAGAAAATGACGTCCGCCACCGGATCGACCGACTTCACCGATCCCTGGCGCTGGAAGAAGAAGATGAGTTGGGTCCGCCTTGTTTCGGGCCCCGCATTCAAGACGAGCCCTTTCCCAAAGGGTTCACGCTCCCAAGAGACACAGCCAAGTACACCGGCTCCATGAAGCCAGAGGACTGGCTGGTTGACTACTCCACGGCCGTCAACATAGCGAACGGCAACAAGCCTGTTGCCGTAAAATATGTTCCGCTCATGCTCCAGGGCACGGCCCGGACGTGGCTGAACAGCCTGAAGCCCTGCAGCGTCAACAACTGGGTCGATTTCACCGATGCATTTGTCCGCAACTTCACAAGCACGTACAAGCGTCCTCCCAAGCCTCATCAGCTTTCCTTGTGCATGCAAGGCCCCAACGAGTCGACTCGCGACTACCTCACGCGTTGGGCGGAGCTTCAGAACTCCTGCGAGGGCATGCACGAGGTGCAGGCTATCGAGTACTTCACCGCCGGGTGCAGAGAAGGCACCCTCCTCAAGCACAAGTTCCTTTGCGACGAGCCAGAAACCCTCGACGAGCTGCTGATCATAGCAGACAAGTATGCCACGGCCGACTCCTCCATGAAGGCGGAGATTCTAGTTAGTGCGACTGGAAGTGGCCCCTCAGGCTCCTAGAACTCTGGCTGGAGGCGCTAGTCGGCGACAACAGCAGAGCGACCACAAGCGCAAGGCCCCACAGCCGGCTTCCAGCAGCCGGCAGGTGGCGACAGTCGAAGACCAGCAGCCGGAAGGGTAGCCTCCACCCAAGCAACAGAAAGGCGGCAAGCCCAACTGGTTGCCGGCTTTCTCATACGAGCAGACTCTGGATGGTCCTTGCAAGTTCCACAGCGACGCGAAGCCGTCGAATCACACCACCCGGAAGTGCCACTGGCTCACCAGGATCGCCAAAGGAGATGGCCTCCTGCCTCCCCCACCTGCTGGGCAGCAGCCTCCGCCTCTGCCCCAGCAGCCGGCTACAGAGCCTACGTGGTATTTACCAGCGTGGCTGATGATCGACGCAGCAGGCGGCAGTAGCAGCAAGAGGTGAATGTAGTAGCATCAGAGACACCAGAATTCATGCACTGGTCCGAGAAGCCTATCAGCTGGAGCAGAGCTAATCACCCAGAGGTGATGCCAAGTCCTGGCTCCTATGCCTTGGTCTTGGATGCCACCTTTGCCACAGATAGAAGAGTTGCTCGTTTCTCGCGAGTTCTGATAGACGGAGGTAGCAACATCAACATCCTGTACAAGGACACCATGGAGAAGTTGGGAATCAAGCAAAGACAGCTTCAGAACAACCAGACTGTGTTCCACGGCATTGTTCCTCGCCTTTCCTGCTCACCAATTGGCAAGATCCTGATTGACGTCCTCTTTGGAGACAAAGATCACTTCCGCCGAGAGTCAGTTTGGTTTGAGGTGGTGGATCTCGAGAGCCCATACCATGCATTGCTTACCCGACCCGCCTTGGCCAAGTTCATGGCGGTCCCCCACTACGCCTACCTCAAGATGAATATGCCTAGTTCCAAGGGGATTCTGACCATAGTCGGCGACTACCGGAAGTCGTCTGCCTATGCGGCTGAAAGTAGTCTGTTGGCCGAGTCCCTGGTGATCGCGGCCGAGAAGCAGCTCCTTGACCGGGTTGTGGCGATGGCCGGCAAGCAGCTAGAGGTGTCGCCTAACCCCAAGAAGTCGGAGGCTGAGGGTTCGTTCAAGCCGGCCAAAGAGACAAAGAAGATACCCTTGGATCTGGAGCACCCAGAGAGGTACGCTGTCTTAGGCGCAAACCTCCACAGCAAATAGGAAGGCGAGCTCATCGATTTCCTCCGTGAGAATCGGGACATCTTCGCATGGTCCCCCAAAGACATGCCAGGTGTACCGACGGAAGTCGCCGAGCACAAGTTACATGTCCGATCTGATGCAAAGCCAGTCAGGCAGCCCTTGCGCCGCCTGTCAGAAGAAAAGAGAAGAGTTCTCGGAGAAGAGATAACCCGACTCCTAGCAGCCGGCTTCATTATAGAAGTATTCTTTCCAGAGTGGCTAGCCAACCCGGTCCTGGTACGGAAGAAGAACAAGCAGTGGCGAATGCGTATTGACTACACAAGCCTCAACAAGGCTTGCCCCAAGGACCCGTTTGCTTTGCCAAGAATTGATCAGGTGATAGACTCCACAGTCGGATGCGAGCTGTTGAGCTTCTTGGATGCATATTCGGGATATCACCAGATCAAGCTGAACCCGGCTGACAGACTGAAGACCACCTTCATCACACCGTTTGGAGCCTTCTGCTACCTAACCATGACGTTCGGCTTGAGGACTGCCGGCGCCACCTTTCAGCATTGCATGCAGAAATGCCTCCTCAAGCAACTCGGTAGAAACGCCCACGTTTACGTGGACGATGTAGTGGTGAAGACGGAGAAGCGTGGAACACTGCTGGAAGACCTCAAGGAGACCTTTGAGAACCTGCGCCGATTCCAGATCAAGCTCAACCCTGAGAAGTGCGTCTTCGGAGTACCAGCCGGCCAACTCCTTGGCTTCCTGGTCTCTGAACGTGGCATAGAGTGCAACCCTGTAAAGATCAAGGCAATTAAGAGGATGGAGGTACCCAACCGACTGCTGGACATGCAAAAATTCACTGGCTGCTTGGCATCCATCAACCGATTCATCAGTCGGCTGGGCAAGAAAGCTCTCCCCTTATATCAGCTCATGAAGAAGACCACTTTTTTCGAGTGGAACCACAAGGCGGACGAAGCTTTTCTCCAGTTGAAGAAGATGTTGACTACTCCACCCGTTCTGGCGGCTCTGACTCCTAAGGAGCCAATGCTCCTATACATCGCCGCCACTAGCCGGGTAGTCAGCACAATCATTGTAGTGGAACGCAAGGAGGAAGGCAAGGCACTACCTGTCCAGAGACCGGTATATTACCTAAGCGAAGTGTTGTCAACCTCCAAGCAGAACTACCCCCACTACCAGAAGATGTGCTATGGCGTGCACTTTGCCGCCAAGAAGTTGAAGCCTTACTTTCAAGAGCATCCAATCACTATGGTCTACACAGCCCCACTTGCCGAGATCATCAGAAGGCGAGATACTTCTGGCCGAGTGGCCAAATGGGTCATAGAGCTGGCTCCCTACACCATCCACTACCAGCCCCGCACTGCCATCAAGTCACAAGCACTGGCCGACTTCCTCGTCGACTGGGCCGAGACCCAGTACCTACCACCAGCGCCCGACTCCACCCATTGGCGGATGCATTTCGACGGCTCCAAGATGCGCACCGGCTTGGGAGCCGGCGTTGTCCTCACTTCTCCTAAAGGCGACAAGCTCAAATACGCACTACAAATCCACTTTGCCGCCTCCAACAACATCGCCGAATACGAAGCACTCATTCACGGGCTCCGGCTTGCCAAAGAACTTGGCATTCGCCGGATCCTGTGTTATGGCCACTCGGACTTAGTGGTCCAGTAGTCGTCTGGCGACTGGGACGCCAAAGATGCAAACATGGCAAGTTACCGTTTCTTCGTGCAGCAACTAAGTGGATATTTCGAGGGGTGCGAGTTCCTCCATGTGGCAACAAACGACAACGACCAAGCAGACGCCCTGACACGAATCGGCTCTACCCGCCAAGCAATACCATCCGGCGTCCCCCTTCAGCGCCTCCTCAAGCCATCTGTTAAGCCTTCACCAGAATCAGACTCCATCTTTGTGTCGGCTCCCCCCGAAGAAGTCGGATCCGACTCTAGAGCTGCGGCAGACGGTACGAGGATTTTGGCAGATGGCTCCAAAGCCGCCACAGTCGAAGCCGGCCCAGGGACTGCAGAACCCAGCCCGGGGACTGCGGCGGCCAGCCCGAAGACTCCAGAACTCGGCCCGAGGGCTGCACCAGTCGGCCCGGGGACTTCATTAATCCAGCAAGCGGTTGCTGACTCCAGCCCGGCGCCTCCCAGCCCAGCCGCCCTCGTCCAAGTCACAGTTCTGGCAGTCGAAGAAATAGCAGCACCCTCATGGGCCCATCCCATCCTAAAATACCTGGTGAGCAAAGAGCTGCCGACTGATGAGATCTTAGCTCGGCAAGTACAACGCCGAGCGGCAGCCTACACCATAGTCAACAGAGAGCTGGTCAAGCGCAGCGTCACTGGTGTCTACCAGCGCTGCGTAGAGCCAGAGCAAGGCCAAGCAATTCTCAAAGACATCCATCAAGGCGAGTGCGACCACCATGCGGCTTCAAGAGCACTCGTCGCCAAAGCCTTCCGACACGGTTTCTTTTGGCCAACGGCCTTAGAAGGGGCCAAGGAATTGGTCAAAAAATGAAAAGGGTCCCAGAAGTTCCACTCCAAGCCGCATCAGCCGGCTTCTACACTCAAGACCATACCCATTGCCTGGCCCTTCGCAGTTTGGGGCCTAGACATGGTGGGACCATTCAAGTCGGCACGAGGTGGCTTAACTCACTTACTTGTCGCAGTGGACAAGTTCACCAAGTGGATAGAAGCGAAGCCAATCAAGAAACTGAATGGTCCGACTGCCATGACTTTCATCTCTGACATCACAATTCGGTACAGCGTACCACACAGCATCATCACCGACAACGACACGAATTTTGCCAAAGGCGCCTTGGCCCGTTTCTGCGCGTCACAGGGCATCCGACTGGACCTAGCGTCCGTCGCCCATCCACAGTCAAACGGTCAGGTGCAGCGAGCAAACGGCCTCATCCTGTCCGGCATCAAGCCCTGACTGGTTGAGCCTCTGGAGCGCTCGGCTGGCTGCTGGCTCGATGAGTTGCCAGCCGTCCTCTGGAGTCTGCGCACGAATCCAAACAAGTCAACTGGCTTCACACCTTTCTTCCTCGTCTATGGTGCTGAAGCCGTCATCCCAACGGACATAGAGTTCGATTCCCCGCGAGTTACCATGTACACCGAGGAAGAAGCAGAAGAAGCATGTCAAGACGGCGTTGATCTGCTGGAAGAGGGCCGGCTGTTGGCACTCAGCCAGTCCAGCATCTACCAGCAGAGCCTGCGTAGATACTACAACAGGAAGGTCAGGCCGAGATCTTTCCAAGAGGGCGACCTTGTGCTCCGATTGATCCAGCGAATAGCCGACCAGCACAAGTTGTCGGCGCCTTTGGAAGGCCCCTTCATCATCAGCAAAGTGCTGGGCAACGACTCCTACTACCTGATCGACGCTCAGAAGCCCCAAGCACGCAAGAGGGATGACTCCGGCAAAGAGACAGAGCGGCGGTCGAATCCAAATCTCCTCCAAAAATTTTACAGTTAAATGCAGTATGTACCACGCTACCTTTTGTATTAAAAGTACCAAGACATCGGGCCCCCCCGAGAAGAGCTCGGGGACTGCCCTCTTTTATCTATATGATAAGAATTATGCCTTCGAGTATATTACTCTTTGTTATGCCACTTGGCACCGGGTTTAACTAGTCGGCCCGGGGACTTGCCGCCCTGCGCTATGAACTGCTTCCTCCAGCCGGACAAGTAGTGTGTGGCGCCTAAGCCATCTCCTGTCAGAAGCCGCAGCTTGCAAAGTGACTGTCCGGTGGGCAGGAGTAAGGAAGAATGGGCGTCCACATGAAAAATGGCTAAGGACTCAAAGCATAAGCATAGCTTAAAGCCGGCTTCCAGCCTTTTTTTGCAAACCGACTCTTGAACAGTCGGCTTGCCGCCTTCTATCCAACTTGCTAAACAACTCTAAAAACGGCTAAGTACTTGCCTTCCCAAAGTGACCAAGAATTTGATCCAGTAGTAGTCCGCAGAGCAGCTGTCCGACTGACAAAGACGGCAACTAAGGGAAGGCGGCAAAGGAAAAAGCCAAAAGAGCAATGAGCAAGAAAAGATAGAAGTTGGATGAATATTTACATAACAAAGGCCCTTGGCCGAATCTTCGAGCAGAATTTCAAATGCACCCCGCGGGTGGAATTGTGAGAATTAACAAGTTCTTCAAAGACTATTAAAATAGATAAAACAAAGATAAGGTGGCAGCCTAGGAGGCGGCAGACGAGTTCGGAGGATCGGAGGAGACGGCGGTGTTGGATGTTGGGGCCGCCGACTGGGCAGTCTCGGCTTGATCACCTTCGGCGGCAGGCGGCTCGGGCGGGCACGGCTCGTTGTTGGAGGCGCGGTTGAGCTGAGGCTGGCCGTCCGCTCCGTCTTCTGGTGCCTCCGTCTCGCTTCTGTCCTCCGCCTCATCTTCCTCCTCGACGCTGGAGCCGATCACCTCCGCCGAGTCCTCGCCGTAGTCTGGGTTCATCCCAAACCACTCCGGCGGTACCTCCCCGCCGTCTTTAGCCCGCTCGCCGACAAAGATGCTGGTGTCGGTGTACTCGGCGATTGCCGCCGCATGCTTGACAAGGGCATCTTCTGCGGCTGCCAGCTCCGGCTGGGCCTCTGACCGGAGTGTGGCCAGCCGGTCTAGGTATAGCCCCGGATACCACGCCTTGACGAATTCCAAGGCTCGGCGCGCTCCAGCCCGGGACGAGGAACCCTTCCAGGCCTCAAGACGGCCAGCCGCGACATCCAGTCAGTCAGCAGTCCAACTGGGGGTGCGCGGAGCCTGCACGTCTGGCCACAGGGCGGCGATCGCTTGGGCACCAACACATTGAAGCCAGCCTAGCATCCACTGGGCCGGCCGCAGACGAGCCCCAATGGTCAGAATATGCTCGTCAAGGGTCCGGGGGCATCGGCGGCGATCTTCGCGCCATCCGCCCTCCGCTCCTCGCGGTCTGCCTCGATAGCTTGAATGGTGGGCTACGAGTGGCCGGGGAAGAAGTCTCCCAAGACAGAAATAATGAAGAACAAGTCAAAAAACCAGGAGTCGGCTCGACCTGTAGTCGGCGGCTCGAAGAAGAAAAGCAAAGAAGCTCACCGTCGACGAGGTCCTCGATCTCGTGGAAGCCGGAGGCCAGCATTGCCTCCTTGTCAGTCCAGGAGGAGCGCTCGCTCGTGAACTCGGCCAGGAGGGTGGCCTCTTCCTCTTCCGCCTCCTTCTGCGTCTTCTTAAGCAGCTCCTTCTGCTCTGCCAATTGTGCGGCCAGCAGATTGCGCTCTGCGGCAAGCTTGCTGCGCTCCTCCCCCTTGGCGCGCAACGCGGTGTTGGCTTTGCTCAGCTGCTGTTGAAGAGTGGCATTGGCCTCTAAAGAGAAAGAAGAAGGAGGGCGTTAAGTCATCAAGAAAGAAGGTCGCCAGGGAGATCCGGCCCGACTGGTCAGCAGTCGGCCTGAATCTCGGGGACTACAGCCCGCGGGTGCGCCAGCGCGCCCCCGCAAAGAAGAAAAAGGACTCACTCCGGCTCTCCGACAAGTCGGCGGTCCGCTTGCCCAGCTCTTCAACGTTGCGGTTGAAGGCCGTGACACGGAGGTTGTGATAGTCCTGTGACAAGTATTACAGACAAAAGTCAGTAGCTAGAACTCGCCAATTGGAGTTCCGGGCCGCCTGCTCAGCAGCCGGCCCGAAACTCGGGGACTAAACCCAGTGGGTGCGCTGGCGCACCCCCACAGAGAGGAACAAGAAAACAAAGATAAAGGAGAAAGCATACCCGGATGGCTGCCCACGACGCCAGGTGCGCCTTGGTGCAATTTTGGATAGCGTCGCTCTCAGCTCGCAGCTTTGTCTGGACATCCAGAAGCGCCTGGTTCAGCGGGCCCGTGCCGCCTCCTCGCACCTGCCCAATCGGCGCGGCGCTCATCGCTTCGGCGTCTGGGATCGTCTAGCTGGTGGTGCCAGTCTCCAAGGGGCATGGCGCCGAAGTCGCCTTCTCAAGACGGCGACGCATTGGCGAGACGACTTGAAGGAGTAGCCTTGCCACGGCCTCATCTTTAGTCGGCGGCAAGGGCGGGTCTGCCGGCTGGTTGCCTTGCGCGGTCCTAGACGGCGGCGGGGGCGGCGGTGGCGGCACGACCGCGACTGGCATGGAGGCGTCGCCTCCGCCCCTCTCCATGATCGGGAACTCGCCGCCAGCTTCCCCTGACTGCCCCGTGAGCTCCGGGGGCGGTGGCGCAGAGTTCAGAGGGGTGACGAACACCGTTGGCCGCCGATGCGTGACTTCCTTAGCCTGCCGCCTTGCCGCGATGGCGGCCTCGGCCTCCTCCAGCTTTTTCAGGGCGGAGGCCTCCGCCTTCTCGGCCTCCGCTTTCTCCTGGCGGGCGGCCTCTTCCTCCTCGCACTGCGTCGCCTCCCGGAGGTCGGTGGTGGGGTCAATCCGCCGAGTAGTGGCAGACGTCTCCACCGACCCCATAATGGAGGCGGCGTGTTCCGAGGCCATATCTGCATATGCTAGGGTCGTCAAGTTTAACCCGAGTATTCTGCACGTGCAAAACCGGCTTACACCCGTTGTATGTGAACTTAGATCTTATCATACCTGATCATCACGTGGTGTCTTGGCACAACGAACTATAGCAACGGTGCATACTCAGGGAGAACACTTATACCTTGAAATTTAGTGAGGGATCATCTTATAATGCTACCGCAGTACAGAGCAAAATAAGATACATAAAGGATAAACATCACATGGAATTAAAATATGTTACGTGATATGGCCATCATCATCTTGTGCCCTTGATCTCCATCTCCAAAGAACCATCATGATCTCCATCGTCACCGGCTTGACACCTTGATCTCCATCGTAGCATCTGCCATCTCGCCAACTATTGCTTCCACGACGATCGCTACCGCTTAGTGATAAAGTAAAGCAATTACATGGCCATTACATTTCATACAATAAAGCGACAACCATAAGGCTCCTGCCAGTTGCCGATAAATTTTACAAAACATGATCATCTCATACAACAATTTATATCTCATCACGTCTTGGCCATATCACATCACAACATGCCCTGCAAAAACAAGTTAGACGTCCTGTACTTTGTTGTTGCAAGTTTTACGTGGCTGCTACGGGCTTCTTGCAAGAACCGTTCTTACCTACGCATTAAAACCACAACGATTTTTCGTCAAGTGTGCCGTTTTAACCTCCAGAAGGACCGGCCGTAGTCAAACGCGATTCAACTAAAGTTGGAGAAACAGACACCTGCCAGCCACCTGTGTGCAAAGCATGTCAGTAGAACCAGTCTCATGAATGCGGTCATTTAATGTCGGTCCGGGCCGCTTCATCCAACAATACCGCCGAATCAAAGTAAGACGTTGGTGGTAAGCAGTATGACTATTATTGCCCACAACTCTTTGTGTTCTACTCGTGCATATATCATCTATGCATAGAGCTGGATCGGATGCCACTGTTGGGGAACGTAGTATTTCAAAAAATTTACCTATGATCATGCAAGGTCTATCTAGGAGATGCATAGCAATGAGACAGGAGAGTGTGTCCACGTACCCTCGTAGACCAAAAGTGGAAGCTTTAGTGACACGGTTGATGTAGTCAAACGTCTTCATGATCCAAGTACCGAACGTTCGGCACTTCCGTGTTTAGCACACGTTCATCATGATGACGTCCCTCGAGCTCTTGATCTAGTTGAGGACGAGGAAGAGTTCCATCAGCACGACGGCGTGGCGACGGTGATGATGAAGTTACCGGCGTAGGGCTTCGCCTAAGCACTATGACAACGTGACCGAGGTGGTAAACTGTGGAGGGGGCACCGCACATGGCTAAGAGATGTCTGTTGTGCCTTTGGGGTGCCCCCGCCTCCGTATATAAAGGGGGGAGGAGGATGAGGCCGGCCTAGGGGGTGCGCCATAAGGGGGGAGTCCTACATGGACTCCTAGTCCTAGTAGGATTCGCCCCCCCCCCTCGTTCCTTCCACCGGAGAGGGAAAAGGGGAAGGGAGAGAGAGGGAGAAGGAAAGAGGGGGCCAGCCCCCTCCCCTAGTCCAATTCGGTTTGGGCAAGCGGGGGCACGCCCCTCTCACGTGGCCTTTCTCCTCTCCTCCAATAAGGCCCAATAGGATCAATACTTCTCCCGGGGGGTTTCGGTAACCTCCCGATACTCAAGAAAAATGCCCGAACGACTCGGAACCATTTCGATGTTCAAATTCAACCTTCCAATATATGGATCTTCACCTCTCAACCATTTCGAGACTCCTCGTCATGTCCATGATATTGTACGGGACTCCAAACAAACTTTGGTCATCAAATCACATAACTTATAATACAAATCATCATTGAACGTTAAGCGTGCGGACCCTACGGGTTCGAGCACCATGTAGAAATGACCAAGACACATCTCCGATCAATAACTGCTACCTCTTGAGCACTGCGTTGGTTTTACCTTGAAGAGGAAAGGGTGATGCAGCAAAGTAGCCTAAGTATTTCCCTCAGTTTTTGAGATCCAAGGTATCAATCCAGTAGGAGGCTACGCGTGAGTCCCTCGCACCTGCACAAAACAAATAAATCCTCGCAACCAATGCAATAAGGGGTTGTCAATCCCTACATGGTCACTTACGAGAGTGAGATCTGATAGATATGATAAGATAATATTTTTGGTATTTTTATGATAAAGATGCAAAGTAAAATAAAAGGCAATGAAAATAACTAAGTGTTGGAAGATTAATATGATGGAAGATAGACCCGGGGCCATAGGTTTCACTAGTGGCTTCTCTCAAGAGCATAGGTATTTTACGATGGGTGAACAAATTACTGTTGAGCAATTGACTGAATTGAGCATAGTTATGAGAATATCTAGGTATGTTCATTTATATAGGCATCACGTCCAAGACAAGTAGACCGACTCTTGCCTACACCTACTACTATTACTCCACACATCGACCGCTATGAAGCATGCATCTAGAGTATTAAGTTCATAAGAACAGAGTAACGCCTTAAGCAAGATGACATGATGTAGAGGGATAAATTCATGCAATATGATAAAAACCTCATCTGGTTATCCTCGATGGCAACAATACAATATGTGCCTTGCTGCCCCTACTGTCACTGAGAAAGGACACCGCAAGATTGAACCCGAAGCTAAGCACTTCTCCCATTGCAAGAAAGATCAATCTAGTAGGCCAAACCAAACTGATAATTTGAAGAGACTTGCAAAGGTAACCACTCATACATAAAAGAATTCAGAGAAGATTCAAATATTGTTCATAGATAAACTTGATCATAAACCCACAATTCACCGGTCTCAACAAGCACACCGCAAAAGAAGATTACATCGAATAGATCTCCATAAGAGAGGGGGGAGAACTTTGTATTGAGATCCAAAAAGAGAGAAGAAGCCATCTAGCTAATAACTGTGGACCCGTAGGTCTGAGGTAAACTACTCACACTTCATCGGAGAGGCTATGGTGTTGATGTAGAAGCCCTCGGTGATCGATGCCCCCTCCGGTGGAGCTCCGGAACAAGCCCCAAGATAGGATCTAGTGGATACAGAAAGTTACAGCGGTGGAACTAGGGTTTTGGCTCTGTATCTGATCGTTTGGGGGTACGTAGGTATATATAGGAGGAAGAAGTATGTCGGTGGAGCAACAGGGGGTCCACGAGGGTGGAGGGCGCGCCTGGGGGGGGGGGGGGTAGGCGCGCCCCCTACCTCGCGGCCTCCCTGTTGGTTGCTTGACGTAGGGTCCAAGTCTCCTGGATCATGTTCGGTGAGAAAATCACGTTCCCGAAGGTTTCATATCGTTTGGACTCCGTTTGATATTCCTTTTCTTCAAAACCCTAAAATAGGAAGAAAAAAAACACCAATTCTGGGGTGGGCCACCGGTCAATAGGTTAGTCCCAAGAATAATATAAAAGTGTATAGTAAAGTCCAATAATGTCCAAAACAGTAGATAATATAGCATGGAGCAATAAAAAATTATAGATATGTTGGAGACGTATCAAGCATCCCCAACCTTAATTCCTGCTCGTCCTTGAGTAGGTAAATGATAAAAACAGAATTTTTGATGTGGAATTCTACTTGGCATAATTTCAATGTAATTCTTCTTAATTGTGGCACGAATATTCACATCCGAAAGATTCAAGATAAAAGTTTAATATTGACATAGAAATAATAATACTTCAAGCATACTAACTAAGCAATTATGTCTTCTCAAAATAACATGGCCAAAGAAAGTTCATCCCTACAAAATCATATAGTTTAGTCATGCTCCATTTTCATCACACAAGAATGCTCTCATCATGCACAACCCCTATGACAAGACAAGCAATTGTTTCATACTTTAGTAATCTCAAACTTTATAGACCTTCACGCAATACATGAGCATGAGCCATGGATATAGAACTATGGGTGGAATAGAGTATAATGATGGGGGTTATGTGGAGAAGACAAAAATGAGAAAGTCTCACATCAACGAGGCTAATCAATGGGCTATGGAGATGCTCATCGATTGATGTTAATTCAAGGAGTAGGGACCGTGCAACGGATGCACTAGAGCTATAAATGTATGAAAGCTCAACAAAAGAAACTAGTGGGTGTGCATCCAACTTGCTTGCTCACGAAGACCTAGGGCACTTGAGGAGGCCCATTGTTGGAATATACAAGCCAAGTTGTATAATGAAAAATTCCCACTAGGATATGAAAGTGACGAAACAAGAGACTCTCTATCATGAAGATCATGGTGCTACTTTGAAGCACAAGTGTGGAAAAAGGATAGTAGCATTGTCCCTTTTTATTTCTTTTTTTGGGCCTTCATTTTTTTATTTGGACTTTTTTATTGTGACAATGCTCTTTTAAATGATAATCATCACACTTCTATTTATTTACAACTCAATGGTTACAACTCGATACTTGAACAAGGTATGACTCTATATGAATGCCTCCGGCGGTGTACCAGGATATGCAATGAATCAAGTGTGACATGTATGAAAAATTATGAATGGTGGCTTTGCCACAAATACGATGTCAACTACATGATCATGCAAAGCAATATGGCATTGATGAACGTGTCATGATAAACGAAATGGTGGAAAGTTGCATGGCAATATATCTCGGAATGGCTATGGAAATGGCATAATAGGTAGGTATGGTGGCTGTTTTGAGGAAGATATAAGGAGGTTTATGTGTGAAAGAGTGTATCATATCACGGGGTTTGGATGCACCGGCGAAGTTTGCACCAACTCTCAATGTGAGAAAGGGCAATGCACGGTACCGAAGAGGCTAGCAATGATGGAAGGGTGAGAGTGCGTATAATTCCATGGACTCAACATTAGTCATAAAGAACTCACATACTTATTGCAAAAATCTACAAGTCATCACAAACCAAGCACTACGTGCATGCTCCTAGGGGGGTAGATTGGTAGGAAAAGACCATTGCTCGTCCCTGACTACCACTCATAAGGAGGACAATCAAAGAACACCTCATGTTTCAAATTTGTTACATAACATTTACCATACGTGCATGCTATGGGACTTGCAAACTTCAACACAAGTATTTCTCAATTTCACAACTACTCAACTAGCACAACTTTAATATCACTACCTCCATATCTCAAAACAATCATCGAGCATCGAACTTCTCTTAATATTCAACACACTCATAAGAGAATTTTATCATTAATCTTGTATACCTAGCATATTAGGATTATTTAAGAAAATTACCATGCTATTTAAGACTCTCAAAATAATCTAAGTGAATCATGAGAGATCAATAGTTTCTATAAAACAAATCTACCACCGTGCTCTAAAAGATATAAGTGAAATACTAGAGCAAAACTATATAACTCAAAAGATATAAGTGAAGCACATAGAGTATTCTTGATAATTTCTGAGTCATGTGTGTTTCTCTCAAAAGGTGTGTACAGAAAAGATGATTGTGGTAAACTAAAAATCAAAGACTCAAATCATACAAGACGCTCCAAGCAAAACACATATCAAGTGGTGAATAAAAATATAGCTCCAAGTAAAGTTACCGATAGAAGTAGACGAAAGAGGGGATGCCTTTCAGGGCATCCCAAAGCTTTGGCTTCTAGGTGTACTTAGATTATCTTGGGGGTGCCATGGGAATACCCAAGATTAGGCTCTTGCCACTCCTTGTTCCATAATCCATCAAATCTTTACCCAAAACTTCAAAACTTCACAACACAAAACTTAAAGTAGAAAATCTCGTGAGCTCCGTTAGTGAAAGAAAACAAAAGACCACTTCAAGGTACTATAATGAACTCATTCATTACTTATTTTGGTGTTAAAACTACATTATTCCAACTTCTCTATGGTTTATAAACTATTTTACTAGCCATAGATTCATCAAAATAAGCAAACAACACACGAAAAAAAGAATCTGTCAAAAACAGAACAGTCTGTAGTAATCTGCAGCTAGCGCAAGATCTGGAACCCCAAAAATTCTAAAATAAATTGCTGGACTTGATGAATTTATCTATTAATCATCTTAAAAATAATTAACTAAATATCACTTTCCAAATAAAAATGGCAGCAGTTCTCGTGAGCGCTAAAGTTTCTGTTTTTTACAGCAAGATTAACAAGACTTTCCCCAAGTCTTCCCAATGGTTCTACTTGGCACAAACACTAATTAAACACAAAACACACATACAAAACAGAGGCTAGCTAAATTATTTATTACTAAACAGGAGCAAAAAAGCAAGGAATAAAAATAAAATTGGGTTGCCTCCCAACAAGCGCTATCGTTTAACGCCCCTAGCTAGGCATAGAAAGCAAGGATAGATCTAAGTATTGCCATCTTTGGTAGGCAATCCATAAGTGGCTCTCATAATAGATTAATTATTATTCTCAATCAAAGTAGACAAAGGCATATCATTAGGATCATAAGAAACACTTTTATTAGCAAATAATTTCATAAGTTCATCCATCTTTCCACTCAAAACATTAATTTCTTCTATCGCATGCAGTTTCTTATTATTAGATCTTTCAGTGTGCCATTGAGAATAATTAACCATAATATTATCTAGGAGGCTAGTAGCTTCTCCTAAAGTGATTTCCATAAAAGTGTCTCCCGCGGCCGAATCTAAAAGATTTCTAGAAGCAAAAATCAATCCGGCATAAAAAATTTGTATAATCATCCACAAATTCAAACCATGAGTAGGGCAATTGCGTATCATTAATTTCATCCTCTCCCAAGCTTGTGCAACATGTTCATGATCAAGTTGCTTAAAATTTATAATATCGTTTCTAAGAGAGATGATCTTAGCGGGAGGAAAATACTTAGAGATAAAAGCATCTTTGCACTTATTCCACGAATCAATACTATTTTTAGGCAAAGACGAAAACCAAGCTTTAGCACGATCTCTAAGCGAAAAAGTAAATAGCTTCAACTTAACAATATCATTATCCACATCTTTCTTCTTTTGCATATCGCACAAATCAATGAAGCTATTTAGATGGGTAGCGACGTCTTCACTAGGAAGGCCGGAAAATGGATCTTTCATGACAAGATTCAGCAAGGCAGCATTAATTTCACAAGATTCAACATCGGTAAGAGGATAAATCAGAGTGCTAATAAAATCATTGTTGTTGGTATTGGTAAAGTCACACAATTTAGTGTTATCTTAGCCATCGTGACAAGCAAGCACTCCAACACACAAACAAACAAGAAACAGGCAAAAAGAGGCAAATAGAGAAAGAGAGGGAGGATAGAGAGAGAGGGCGAATAAAACGGCAAGGGTGAAGTGGGGGAGAGGAAAACGAGAGGCAAATGGAAAATAATGTAATGCGGGAGATATGGGTTTGTGATGGGTACTTGGTATGTTGACTTTTGTGTAGACCTCCCAGGCAACGGCGCTAGAACTCCTTCTTGCTACCTCTTGAGCATTGCGTTGGTTTTCCCTTCAAGAGGAAAGGGTGATGCAGCAAAGTAGCGTAAGTATTTCCCTATTTTTTTGACAACCAAGGTATCAATCCAGTAGGAGGCTACGCGCGAGTCCCTCGCACCTGCACAAAACAAATAAATCCTCGCAACCAACGCGATAAGGGGTTGTCAATTCCTACACGGTCACTTACGAGAGTGAGATCTGATAGATATGATAAGATAATATTTTTGGTATTTTTATGATAAAGATGCAAAGTAAAATGAAAGGCAATGAAAATAACTAAGTGTTGGAAGAATAATATGATGGAAGATAGACCCAGGGGCCATAGGTTTCACTAGTGGCTTCTCTCAAGAGCATAGGTATTTTACGGTGGGTGAACAAATTACTATTGAGCAATTGACAGAATTGAGCATAGTTATGAGAATATCTAGGTATGATCATGTATATAGGCATCACGTCCAAGACAAGTAGACCGACTCCTACCTGCATCTACTGCTATTACTCCACACATCGACCGCTATCCAGCATGCATCTAGAGTATTAAGTTCATAAGAACATAGTAACGCCTTAAGCAAGATGACATCATGTAGATGGATAAATTCATGCAATATGATTAAAACCCCATCTTGTTATCCTCGATGGCAACAATACAATACGTGCCTTGCTGCCCCTACTATCACTGGGAAAGGACACCGCAAGATTGAACCCAAAGCTAAGCACTTCTCTCGAAGGTTTCATTCCGTTTGGATTCTATTTGATATTCCTTTTCTTCGAAACCCTAAAATTGGCAAAAAAACATCAATTCTAGGCTGGGCCTCCGGTTAATAGGTTAGTCCCAAAAATAATATAAAAGTGTATAATAAAGCGCAATAATGTCCAAAACATTAGATAATATAGCATGGAGAATCAAAAATTATAGATACGTTGGAGACGTATCAATAACCAATAGCGGAACCTAGATGCTCATATTGGTTCTTACATATTCTACGAAGATCTTTATCGGTCAACCCGCATAACGACATACATTATTCCGTTAATCCGTTTGTCATCGGTATGTTACTTGCCTGAGATTCGATCGTCGGTGTCATCATACCTAGTTTAATCTCGTTACCAGGAAGTCTCTTTAATTGTTCCGTAATGCATCAACCCGCAACTAACTCATTAGTCATATTGCTTGCAAGGCTCATAGTGATGTACATTACCGAGAGGGCCCAGAGATACCTCTCCGATACTCGGAGTGACAAATCCTAATCTCGATCTACGCCAACCCAACAAACACCTTCAGAGACACCTGTAGAGCATCTTTATAATCACCCAGTTATGTTGTGACGTTTGATAGCACACAAGGTGTTCCTCCGGTATTCGGGAGTTGCATAATCTCATAGTCAAAGGAATATGTATACGTCATGAAGAAAGCAATAGCAATAAAACTTAACGATCATTATGCTAAGCTAACGGATGGGTCTTGTCCATCACATCATTCTCCTAATGATGTGATCTCGTTATCAAATGACAACTCATGTCCATGGTTAGGAAACTGAACCATCTTTGATTAACGAGCTAGTCTTGTAGAGGCTTACTAGGGACATGGTGTTTTTTCTATCTATCCACACATGTATCAAGTTTCCGGTTAATACGATTCTAGCATGAATAGTAAAAATTTATCATGATATAAGGAAATATAAAATAACAAATTGATTATTGCCTCTAGGGAATATTTCCTTCACGTGATATATATCTTCTCCAGGCACGGAAAGCATCTCAGGAAACTGACAACTTGCTCCAGGTTGGGGCCGATCGATTCTAGTGCCAAGACCTTCAATGTGTGCAGTTTCGGGGTCAATCTTGTCAGAATCACTTTCTGAATGATAGACGAACAAACATATTCAAATTAGAAATAATGTTAATTTGTAGAAGGAGAGGTAGAAGGCAGTAGTTGTACCTGAACGGGTGTGGATCCAATAACAAGTTCGGAGTATTTGTCAGACGAGTAGCCCACCACTGTCAATATCGGCGCAGAAATGACATTGATTCTTGTTGGACCTTCTTGATCAACTACAAGTAATCTCCCAAGTGCAGGTGTGTCCTCAGTGACCATACCGTGGTACACATCTTGTGATGTCTTCCTGCCGCACCAACAACACACTAAAATTGTATGAAGAGTCATGGAGGTGATGTGGAAGGTACTCAACCCATTGATCACCTGAAGACGAAGGTACTCGAGTGCAGTATAGCCACGGAGCAGGCGCTCCATGTCACCGTTTGAGAGGTAGACGACGATGAGCTCGAGGTGCTTCAGTCATGGTATAATAAGGGTGGGCGTGTCATTAAGGGGGGGAATGGTAGTTCCTGAACTTGGCGACCCGCAGCGTGGGCACGAGGCGGAGTGCGGACATTAGCAGCGACCGCATATGCCCATCATCAAAAGTGAGCTCCTCGACCTGATCTAGGGCAAGGGATCGGAACCAGTCGTCAAGCTTGGCTCGGTCCTTGCCATTGGAACGGAACTCGCCCATTCTAAGGCCTCTAGTTGGGCCAAGGTGACTGCCGAGGATCTTGGAGAACGCATCCAAGCTTTTGCGATAGCCATGGAAGAACTCGTGGGTGTCGAAGAGGTCGAGAGGGCTGGACTTCCATAGGTGGTGCCACCGCCAGGAAAGGATGGTTGTCCGTGCCACATATTTGATTGGGAGGTGGGAGATGATGACTGTCAACATATCATCAGTGGAGGCTGCTGATGAAGTCTAGGCCTGCTGGAGTCTCTTGCGGTTCTAGCTCACCCCCGCCTCCGCTTGTTGGCAGCCCCATTCTCCACCTTCGGAGTCTTCTTGTTAGCGGCGCTTTTTGATAGAAATGGGAGTACAGGGAATATTTAGTTAAAACATGGCAATAGAAAAGTGTATTGTTAACTAGAAGTTATTATGTAGGAATATAGTGAGAAAAGGGAATAAAAAATGGTTTCTTAAATACCACACAATTCATTTGACATTGCTGGGTAAGTCAACATGCTGATAGAAAGAAAACTTACTTTGAACAAAGTCTGGACGGATGATTTTGTTGGGGAAGTTAGCATATATCTCATGACCAGTCCCTTTTATGTGAAGTGCAATTTTAGTGCCAGCTTTCAGTACATAAAACTTAGAAATTTCTTTCCAAAAGCCAGTGCCCAAATAGGAGTCACCATGTCCATCAAGTCTTACAGTAGCAACAATTGTAAATCCTTGGTTTGTGTGCAATATGACATCCGTGCAGTCTTGATCTATGTAGAGGGTAAGATTGTGCACTACATAATCTGTTGCATAGCAAGGGATTCAGTGCAGAAAATGGTAGTATTATTAAAGAAAATATGGTAACATGCAAATATGGGCCCAAATTGAAAGAACTATACAGGAGTTGAAATCGAAGGACAAAAATCTATAATTCAACAAATAGGGTAAACATGATGTCATGGAAATATGAGAGTAATCGAAAGAACAACACATCAGTAATTTTCCTAATATAGAAAGAAGAGGGGGAACATCCCCTTTGACGTATATGGTGCATGTGGCACCTTTTATCCAAATGTAGCAATATTTAGAATATTTTCAGGAAAGTAGGCCATGCCAACTGATTTAGGGTGAGATGGAACATACCATGCGCATCCTCAAGTGATCTGGTACAGTGAGATGGAATCTCTGGCGGATGTCGCAAAGTCCTGATGTGTCGGCGCACTATACATTCTATGAATGAAAGAAAACCCTCAAATCAGCTCGAATAAAAATGTATTCATGGCGATTTCCACTGGGTGATTAAAGGAGGCAGATGATCTGGGATAACAATGAGATAATATCTCATGAAATTAGTTACCTTGTCGTCCATGAGAAAGAACCCTCAATATGGCAGATTCCACAACCGGGCGCAGTTGGGTCGACCGCGAGCAGCATCGAGAAATTCTACGGCGATATGCGGCGGCAAGCGGAAGTGGCGAAATGCAGTGGGCTTTGCCGGCAGCCTGGGGGCGGTGGCAGGCGTCAAGTTAAGTGTTTACTGTCGCGATAGGTGGTGCCATGGCATAGACGCGGAGGAGCTTGTGCAGGTGTGAATAGGGACTGGAGGGGGTGGTGGGAGGGGTGAGGGTTTTTGTGACGTGGGGATGGCGAGGTTTTTTTTTTCTTTTTTGAATTGGGTGGCGAGGGTTTTCTGTCCCACAAAGAATTTTGGAGGCGACAGTTTGCTAGAGTGAACCATGTGTGATTGACGCAACAGGTAAAATGAAAGTCTGCACACGGTTCCAATATTGGGTAACATGTGTGATTGATGTACTACCTCCGTCCTTGTTAATTGGTCCCCCTTTTAATTTTTACCAAATTTTAACCAAATATTTAATTAAGAAATGTTTATGCATGTCACCAAAAATTATATCATTGAACACTATGCTCAAATACCCATACAACGATATAATTTTTGCTGACCTGCACTAACATTTTGTTAGTGAAACCTTTGGTCAAAACTTAACACAAATTACAAAGTGGACCAATAAACCAAGACGGAGGTAGATTCCATCAACTCAACTGGTTGCATCCATATCCCACAATTAGACATAAGTAAACATAGATTAAACATACTCAGACATAGATAATAAGCGTACACGTACATAAGCATAGTTCAACCATAAGTATATAGTTCAACCGTCATTAAGAATACTCAAGCGTACATAGTTCGATCCATCCCACATCTCATCTCACATTTCGGCACGATCCTGAAGCTTCTCCAGGTACTCGGTGTATGCACCGTGCGCCACCCTGCGAGAATACTTCTACTTGAAGGAGCCAACGGCCCGTCCTCTTGCATGCGCTAAAACACTTAGATACGCGTCATGAAGCTTCTAGTTTCAAAATGGGCATCGATAGCCGTTGTTCCTGGTCCTAATACGCCTGTCATGCATTCCTGCATAAAGCTCCTCAGGATTTGCCTCTTGTACCTCCTCTGGCCATCTTGATCCTCGTTGTCCACATCGTCAAACAACACCTATACAAATAGAGACAAATTTGGCATCAAATCAATGATTACATGCCGTGAAGTAGGATTAGGAATTTATGGCTATTTATTTATACATATCCAGAGATTATGGTTTGATTTTTAAGCACAATCGTCTATGTACAGACCAATCCTAAAGAAAGTAATGGCACAAACATATGTAGGTCATTGAAAATCAATTCTCAAGTCCTGGCTAGCAATTATTAGCACGAACACTAACCCTAGTCGGATTACTAGCAGAAATCATTTGCACAGATGAAACAACTAATCACTTATCACTTGTACCATTCAACCAATCAACACAGAACACGGATCTAACAAAACTTTCTCAGATTTCATGGATTGGGAGAACATAAGCATATGATTTCAATTCCAAAAAGGGGGAGGCAGGAGTAACCAGAGAAACCTTATGATCTATTTGACACATAATGGTATAGATGACTAACCAGCTATCAGACATTGTCGGAGTCGTCGCCGGATTGGTCGTCGGAGTCGTCGTCGGAGTGGTCATCGGAGTCGTCACCGGGGTCGTCACCAGAGTCGATGTGGAACTCCACCTACGGCTGTGGAAGCTCGACGCTATCGACAACGTCAGGGTGCAGCGATAACTCGTCGGCGGTGACGACAACCTCTGTCTCCATCTCCACGCCGTGCTCCGGTGCTTTAGCAACCCCGACATTGCCACTCCCATTGATGGGGTGCTTCGGCGGTATCCTCATACACTGACAGCTTTGAGGACTGAGAGCGGCGTCGAGGATGCAAGCGGAGAGAGAGGATTGTGTGTGTATGGCGAGGATGGGGGGTGCGGCCGCTCGGGCGCACCATTAATATTGAGTAGTGGGAGTTGTGGGAGAGAGGTGGGCAGCGGTCAAACCGATGCTCTCCTCCTGGTGAGCCTGCACACCAAACTGCTGGCATGCCTACCAAAGTTTCACATAGTTACTTGCACGCCTCCCGATGACACTGCGCAGCGAGCACGCCTTTGTAAATTCACACACCTGCACGCACGCCTCCCCGTCTGCCTGCGCGGCGGACTACTCGCATGCATCCCGTCAACTCATGCCTGCTCCCACGGCACACGGGTCGTGCGGCGGCACGTATATTGTTTTTCTATTTGGATGATTAATTCTATCGGTTTATTGCTTAACGAAAGCATGGCACATATCCATTGTTGGTCTAACGCTCACGGTTCAAATAAATAATCCATTTGGGATATTAGTTCCCAATTATTAAAAATCTCCCATTTGTAATTAGATAAAGATTACATCAAAACTGGTCTCAAATTTGACAAAAGGAAGTACAATGCCACTTTGTATTGGTGTACATATGACACCACGATAAGCTTCATGAACTTCAAATCAGTTTTGCATGTACTTGAATTAAAAATCAATATTCTCAATGTTTGAAATTTGTTACACGGGGAGTAAACATGAACCTAGTGAGACACATGTGTTTTTGCAACCCATTTAGGTGCACTATCACATGTGCATGTAGCTCAAATTTGATTTTTGCACATTATACCCATAGAAAATCAATCAATTAATGTACTAAAGCGTCTTAATGATCTCTGTGATTGTTTCGAAATTAAAATGTCACTCCTTTGGTAACATATGTTCACCGCAGGATAATTAATTTAACATGCATCGTTGTTGCGGTGGATTTGCGGTGTGTGTGTGTGGGTGTGTACGTCTGGGGGTGGCGGGTGGCTCGTAGTACACTACGAGTTGTCAGCCACCGTGTCGGTTGGCCATTTTGTTAGGAAGGCCGGTGCCACATCAGAGTCGTGAAATCCTTATTTAAAACATTATACAACCCTTTCATACATACATGTTTTGGCCACATGCAGCCAATGGTTGTCCTACACGACACTCGATACTCGCGTGTGACGCTTTCTATGGGCCCGCGAGGTTGTCATCCATCACTTTGACGAACAGTCGGTAGTGAGGTTAATTTGACTAGCAAGGTAGAATCTTTTTTGTTTGTGTTATGGTGGTATATAGTATGCGTCGAAGAGGTGGGAGGGGACTAGCATATATACTATATGTATGCGTCCGTGAACAAGTACACCTCACTCAGTGTTGGGACTTTTTGGTTTCCGAGGCACTTGCCACATCAAAATTGTGAAATTGGCTATTAAAACATCACACAACACCTCTTTGGACCACATGCATGCACGCGGTGGTTATCCTAGCTACGACACTCACGTGTGACGCTTCCATCTGTGGGCCCACGAGGTCATCGTCGATGCAAGCATGCATCACTTTGACCTACATCGGGAGAAGTTAATTAATTTCACCATATACGGCAGCAACATATAGTATGCGGTGAAGACGGGGGAAGGGGACCATCATATGTAGTACGCTTCATGAACATCGCTCTGTGTGGGTGCACGGTTTACGGTTTTTGAGGCATGTGGCACATCAAAGTTGTGCATTTTGGGTATTCAACATATATATGTTTGGCCCACATGCAAAGTGGTGGTGGTTGTCCTCTCGCACCCACTTAAGTGGTTATCAGCGATATGGATGCTTTCCATCTGTGGGCCCGCTTGGTCCATCACTACATTTTGCCTGACAACAAGAGAGGTTAATTTGACATAGGAGGGGATTATTGTTTTTTGCTTGTAATACGGTATATATATTGGTCATTCTCTGGGATGACATGCATGATACAGTTTGAGCACACACACATGCATGTGTATGCATGAATCCCTCCCATCGAGTCGAAGTGGTTAGTACAACGACACGTCATGAACCGATCTCGCTCTGTGTGGGGAGCTAGTGTAAGATTTTTGATGCACGCACCACATCAATGTTGTGAAACGGTATTCAAACATGCATGCATGCATCACCTCCATACATATGCATGTAGTGCTTGCCTTCGAACGATACACTCCCTCGCGTGGTTATCGGCAACAAGCCTATATATTCGTGGGCCCACGTGGATATCCATGATCACCTTAACCAACAACAAGATAGGTTACCATGGCGGATTCTTCATTTGGTTCGTGTTATCGTAGTATAGGTCATGGTGAGATTCATACCTTAAGTTTGAGCACAGATACTATGCACGCATGCATGCATGAATCCCCGTCATTGGCTTGAAGTGTGGTGTAACATACATATGCATCGTCAACCTAATTAACCCTCACTTGGTGTGGGGATTTCTAGTTCGAAATCACGGTGCCACATCAAAGTTGTTCCATTGTTCAAAAGCACACCTCTCCATACATATGTTTGGGCCACACGCATGCAGTGGTTATCTTCGGGGGCTAGCTACTTGCGAGATTATTGGTGAGCTAGCCCATCTCCAGGGTCGCATGGACGACCATCACTTTGACCAACAACAAGAGAGAGGTTGTACGACCAAGGTGGATTATTCTTGGTTCGTTTTACGATCCATCTTAGTGAGACATGCCTCTCTAACCCATCGACTAAAAGTGTGTGTGTGGGGGGGGGGCTTCTACTTTGCACTTTGCTAGGTGAACCTCGGTTGGGGAGGGGCATGCATTCATAGCTTAGGATTCCTGTCATGGCGACACGAGGGGGTCTGCTAGCTACTTCACACTTTGCTAGGTGAACCTCG